>NC_043700.1:39029270-39050317 GCF_006229205.1 Suricata suricatta | reverse complement strand
CTGGGAAGCCATATGGCCCTGGGCTCTTATTCGTTGGGAGATTTTTGATAACGGATTCAATTTCTTCACTGGTTATTGGTCTATTCATGCTTTCTATCTCTTCCCGTTTGAATTTTATGCATTTAGGAATTTGTCCATTTCTTCTGTGTTGTCCAGTTTGTTGGCATATAATTTTTCATAGTAATCTCTGATGATTGCTTGTATGTCTAAGGAATTGGTTGTAATAGATCCCTTTACATTCATGATTTTGTCTATCTGGGTGCTCTCTCTTTTCTTCCTGAGGAGCCTGGCTAGAGGTTTATTGATTTTGTTTATTTTTTCAAAGAACCAAATCTTGGTTTCATTGATCTGCTCAACTGTTCTTTTGGATTCTATATTGTTTATTTCTGCCCTGATCTTTATTATTTCTATTCTTCTGCTGGGTTTGGGGTGCTCTTGCTGCTTCCCTTCTAGTTCCAGTAGGTGCTCTGTTAAATTTTGAATTTGCACTTTTTCTAGTTTGTTGAGATTGGCCTGGATTGCAATATACTTTCCTCTTAGGACTACCTTTGCTGTGTCCCATAGAGTTTGGATTGTTGTATTTTCTTTTTCATCTGTTTCCATATATTTTTTAATTTCTTCTCTAACTGCCTGATTAACCCAATCATCCTTTAGGTGGGTGGTTTTTAACCTCCACATTTTTGGAGGTTTTTCCGACTGTTTCCTGTGGTTCATTTCATGTTTCATAGCCTTGTGATCTGAAAGTGTGCATGGTATGATCTCTATTCATTTATACTTGTGGAGGGCTGCTTTATGCCCCAGTATGTGATCTGTCTTGAAGTATGTGCCCTGTGCACGCGAAAAGAAGGTGGATTTCCTATCTTCAGGATGCAGAGTTCTAAATATATCTTTTAGTTCCATCTGTTCAAATGTGACGTTCAGGTCCATTGCTACTTTAGTGATTTTCTGTCTGGTTGATCTATCCATTGCTGTCAGTGGCGTATTAAAGTCCCCTGCAATGAACACATTCTTGTCAATAAGATTGTTTCTTTCTGTGATTGTTTTGTGTATTTGGGCACTCCCGAATTTGGCACATAGATGTTTATAATTGTTAGCTCTTCCTGATGGAGAGACCCTGTAATTATTATATAATGTCCTTCTTCATCTCTTGTTATTGCCTTTACTTAAAAGTCCAGTTTGTCTGATATAAGTATGGCTACTCCAGCTTTCTTTTGGCTTCCAGTCGTGTGATAGATATTTCTCCATCCCTTTCCTTTCAACCTGAAGGTATCTTCAGGTCGAAAATGAGTCTCTTGTAGACAACAAATAGATGGGTTTTGTTGTTTTTATCCATTCTGCTACCCTGTGTCGTTTGGTTGGAGCATTCAGTCCATTTACATTCAGTGCTATTATTGAAAAATGTGGGTTAGAGTCATTGTGTTCTCAATAGAATTCATGTTTATAGTGATGTCTCTGGCACCTCGTATTCTTTGCAACATTTCCCTCATAGAGTCCATCTAAGGATTTCTTGGAGGGCTGGTTTGGTGGTCATGAATTATCTCAATTTTTGCTTATTTGGGAACACTTTTCTCTCTCCTTCTATTTTGAATGGCAGGCTTGCTGGATCAAGGATTCTTGGCTGCATGCTTTTTCTGCTCATCACATTGAAGATTTCCTGCCATTCCTTCCTGGCCTGCCAAGTTTCATTCGATAGGTCTGTAACCACTCTGATAGGTTTCCCTTTGTATGTGAGGGCCCTTTTCTCCCTAGCTGCTTTCAGAATTCTCTCTTTATCTTTATATTTTGCCAGTTTCACTATGATATGTCATGCTGAAGGCCAATTCAAATTATGTCTTAAGGGGGTTCTTTGCACCTCTTAAATTTGAATGTCTATTTCTTTCCCCAGTTGGGAAATTCTGTTGTAATTTGGTCTAGTATCCCTTCAGGATCTTTCTCTCTGTCTTCCTCTTCAGGAATTCCTATGAGACGGATGTTCGTTTGATTGTATCACTCAGGTCTCGAATTCTCCTTTCCTGCTCCTGGATTAATCTCTCTCTCTTTTTTTCAGCTTCCTCTTTTGCTATAACTATATCTTTTAATTCACCTATTCTTCTCTCTGCCTCATCAATCCTTGAGGTAGCTGCCTCCATTTTGTTACTCACCTCATTTATAGCCTTTTTAAACTCATCACACCTATTTTCAAAGTGCCTAGTCATTGTCTCAGTTGATTCTTTGATGTTATTTTCAACCCCAGCGATTAATTTTATGACAAGTTTTTAAAATTCTTGATCAGGTATGTTGTCTAGATCTGCCTTGAGTAGTTCTGTGGCTGTGACTTCTTCCTGAACGTTCTTCAGGGGTGAGTTTCTTCGTTTTGTCATTTTTGCCAGTTTTCTATCTCTTGTCAGCTTTAAAAAGCTCATTGTGCACTGTGCACCTGTAAATACTGCTCTTTTAAAGGCAGCTTATTGACTATCCAAGGCCTGTCATTTCAAGAAATATTTTTTTAATGGTGTCTCAGCTTTTCTTGTTGTGCCTTTGAATATTTTATTTCCCTACTCAGCAATATTTGGGACTCGCCATCATACACACTTTGGCTTGTTCTTGGTGTAGCCCTAAGAAGGAAAACAGACAGACAAACACAGAGGGAACAGAAGCACACAAGCGCACAAACAAATTAAACAAAGAAACACATTAAAAGGGGAAAAGAAATGAAAGAAAATGGAGAGGAAAGAGACAATAAGAAGCGAAGAAAAAAAAAGAAAAAGAAATAAATAAAAGAGGGTCAGAGACAACAAAGGACAATGGACAGTCTAAAAGTGTATGACCCGTTGAAGGGAGAGGTAAGGATGAGGTTCAGAAGAATATATCTGGATTGCAAGAAGGTAAAAAAGGGGAGAAAGGAGAAAGGAAAATAAGGAGTAAAAATTTTAAAAAATTTAAGGAAAAAGGTAATATAAAAAATAAGTACCAACAAAGAAGAAAAAAAAAAGAAAAAATGAAGAAAAAAAGAAAAAGGGAAAGAAAAAAAAAAAGCAGCTACTCCCCCTCATGGATAGGCATGATTTGGTGTGGTAGATCTCCGAGGCTGCTTTCATAGGCTCTGCCTTGGTGTCTGCAGAGAGTAGAATGACAGCATGCCACGCTCCCCTGGAACTGTGCACTTTAGGCCACTCTAATGCTTCCAATTTCCCTGTGCCACAGTTGAGCCAAATTGTATTTTCCAGGCCCGCCTCAGTTCAAAGTTCTAGTCCATGCAGTTTTATGCTACCACAGATGAGATGTATTTGCTTTGGTGGCTGGCTTCTTAGGGGGAGGGATCAGTTTGCCTTGGCTCTGGCAGGGATTTCGGCTACCCCTGCCTGAGGCGAGGTGTGCCACCTGAGGCAAGGTGTGCAGCAGGAGGTGAAGTGCACGCTTTCACAGACACAACTGCGGATTCCCAGCCTCCAGCTGGGATCGTGATCGCTTTGGGGGAGGGATGAGTTTCTCTTGGCTTTGTGCAGTTGTTGCCCGAGGTGCTGGGTGCTGCTGGAAATGACCTGCAAGCTCCTGCAGCCTGAGTGCACACACAGGCCTCCACCGCCGCCAACTTCCTGCCGGGATCGCATTGGGGTGGGGGCTATATTTTCCCTGTTGGCATCCGGGATTCGGGATTCGCGCAGCCAATGCTGGGGGCGAGATGCGCTGTGGAAATGAAGTGCGTGCTCCCACTCCCAAAACTGAGGTCGAAGTGAGCGCCCCTGGTGCTGCTGACCCCATGGCCACTGACTCCCCACCGAGATGGCGCAGGACTGGAAGCTGTTCTTTCCCTTGCACCACTTGCATTTGGGATTTGGGCTACCCAGCAGTTATATGTGGAGTGAGAGTTTCTCTCTCCAAGCGTGGTTAAACGTTCTTTACCTCTTCCCCAGAGACAGTACTATGAGTGTGTTCAGTCTCTCTGTCTCTTTCCTTTGTCTCTCGGGCTCCATGTGCTTGCCCCATGTTGGGCTGGGGCTCCCACCTCCCCTGCCTGTCTTGGACTGGCCCGCATTCCAATCTCCCCAGTTCGCACTCACTCACTCACTCAGGTATCTTTGAGGTTCTCTTCTTTCTGGAGTCTGTATTTTCTTTTTCCGCTCTTGAGGATTAGAGGAATGTCCTTCTCAGTTCGATGGATGGGGCAGACAAAGTTTACAGAGCTCTCTTTCTCTCTGCCATCTTGGCTCCTCGTCTATATTTAATATTTTAAAAGGCTTCTCATTTTTAGTTTTGTATATCTATGACCCAATTCTTCCAGATATCTTTTTTCGTCAACATTTTTCTCTGTTTGCTAATACACTTGATATTTTCAGCCTTCTAATTCCGCAGAGAATCCTACCCCCACCTTACCTCGCATTTGATTTTTATTCCATCTGGTTCAACCTTTCTGTCTGTCTCTCTCTCTCGCTCTCTGTCTGTCTCTTTCATAAGTTCAATTTCCACAATTCATTTGTGTCTCTTTTCCTTCTTCAGCATATTTTTGTTTCATTCTTATTTCTTATTTTCTCTATTCTTTGAAAACTGATCTTCATAACCTCTACCTCTTCCTCAGCATTCCTATTCATCTTGTCACAATCTGCATATTTTCCTTCATTTTTTTAATAAAAAGCTTATTTATTTATTTTGAGAGAGACAGAGAGATACAGAGAGACAGAGACAGAGAGAGGAGCAGAGAGAATGGGAGAAAAAGAATCTCAATATCTCACAAACCATGAGATCATGACCTGACCTGAAATCAAGAGTCAGGTGTTTAACCAACTGAGTCACCCAGTCACCCCAGCTGATTTTCCTCCTTTAATTCTGTTTCTATTAGATCATTTTTAGCCCTTTATATATTTAATTGAGATATAATTGACAATACTAGTGTGACGTATACCACAAAAGGATTTGATATTTGTATATATTGTGAGATGATCACCACAATAAGTCTAGTTAACATCCATAACCCACACATAGTTACTAATTTTTTTCTCGTGTTAAGAACTTAAAAATTATTCTCTCAGCAATTCTCTCTTGTTCCCTATTTCAAATAGACCATACAATATAATTAAGCATAGTTGCCATGCTGTACATTATATTCCCAGGACTTATCTATTTTATATAATTGGAAGTTTGTGTTCTTGGCCACCTTCACCCATTTTGCCCACCACCTCCCCTCTGGCTGCCACCAATCCATTCTTTGTATTTATGAGCTTAGTTCTTTTGTTTATATAAAATCATACAATGTTTATATTCCTCTGTTTGACTTATTTCACTTAGCATCATGCCCTCAAGTCCCGTTCATTTTGTTGTAAATGACAAGATTTATTTCACTGTATAGCTGAATAATATTCTGTGTGTGTATATGAATTTATGCATACATATATATATGTCATCTTTGTGAATCATTTATCATCAGTTGCTTTTGTGTCTTGACTATTGTAAATAATGATGCAATGAACATTGGTGGACATACCTTTTAGAGCTAATACTTTTGTTTCCCTTAAATAAACACACATAAGTAAAATTGCTGGATCATATATGGTAAATATTTTTAATTTTTCTAGGAACAGAGGTTTATAAAGGCACTGAGGTTTCCTTTTCTTCACATCCCCAACATTTGTTATCTCTTGTCTCTTTGATAATAACTTTTTTTTCCATAATATTTTATTGTCAAATTGTTTTCCATACAACACCCAGTGCTCTTCCCCTTAAGTGCCCTCCACCATCACCACCACAGTTGTGAGATGATATCTCATTGTTGTTTTGATTTACATTTACCTGATGATTAGTGATTTTGAATATATTTTCATGCACCTGTTGGTCATCTTTATATCTTCTTTGAAAAAATGTTTATTCTGTTCCTTTGCTCATTTTTTAATTCAATTGCTTGCTTTCTCTATATATTTTATTAATTCCTCAACAAATATGTGATTTATAAACACTTTCTTCCGTTCTATAGGCTACTTTTTCATTTTCGAAATGTCTCTTTGGCTGTGCAGATGCTTTTATTTTGATTTAGTCTCACTTATTTATTTTTGCTTTTCTTGCTTTATTTATTTTTTAACTCTCAGGTGTTGAATTTTGTAATTCATCATTTACATACAATCCCCAGTGTTAATCACAAGTGCCCACCTTAATGCCTGTCATATATTTAACCCACTCACCACTCAACTCCTCCTCCTGTAATCCTCAGTTTGTTTTTGATAGTTGAGTCTGTTTCTTACAGTTCCCCTTCTTGGAGTGCATTTGGGAGAAGTGTCACTAGCTTCTCTGAGGACTAAAGAGCTGACAGGTGCCAACACTTTACCCTGTTCATTAGCATATGGCAGCAAACCTTGTTGCTAGCTTTTTGCTGTGCTTTACCATAAACTCCAAATCACTAATGATCATTCAGCTGCTTTTCTGGGACAAACTGGCATAAGATACAGCATGGAAAGACTGTCTCCCAGAGGATCGGTGCTGGTCTACACCATGTTAGGTCTCTAAAATTTAGAGTTTTGAAACCCAGACACATGTCTGAGACAAAACACAGGATAACTGTGCTGCCTGGAAGGCAGACAGCTCAAACACTGATAGGGTGGAGCTGGAAACACAAAAGTAGAGATTATTTGTTCTTCTGTGATGGCTTCCTGAAAAATGACAGGTAGGAACTTGTTGGAGCCCAGTAGGCCAAAAACCCCCCTGCATAGTGACCGTGACGGCAAGGCCTCCGGGGCACAGGAGAATCTATTAGTTGACCGTGATGGCAACACCTCCGAGGTGCAGGTGAACTACTTGGGAAGTTGCAGAACAAGTCAAAAGACTGTGAAACAGCATTTGACCTCCTGGGCTGCACATGTGGTTTCTGTTTAACCTGTCTATGATTTTCTCATTGCTTTTCAAAAAGGCATATACTTTTAAGTTTTGAATCAACTTGGGTCAGTTAGTGATGCCAGCTTTCCCTTACATTATTTTTGTTTCCAGCTTATTGCCTGCTTTGGGGGCAAACACAATCCTCAGTCTAAAATTTACTTCTTGGATGATAAGCATCTTACCCATAAATAACTGCTAAAGGGTCTTGAAGAAAAGAAAATTCTTTGGGCCTATCTTATGCATAGATACAGACTCTCTCATTCCTGTTTTTTGACTCCTGTTCTCTCTTCTGTGATAAAAATGATCCTTGCCAGAACGTGTCTTACTTTTTCAAGGACCATAAACTATGTAATCATTAAAGAAAAAATGTAATCGCCTACGGTTTATAAGACACTGACTACCTTAGTAAAGGGTGGTACTACCACCATTCACGTTGTCTGTCTTCTTTCTTATAGATATTGAGCTGACACCAACCCCCTACTCAGAGACCCTTAGACTGAGGTGCATGGGCTGGTCCCCCACAGGAACTCTCTAGTCCAGGGAGGAGAAAGTAGAGCTATGCCATTTTCTCCCCACCCACTAGCACTAACTGACCTTAGTGAGCAACAGAGCATCCCCAAAGAGGCTGGAGCCACTTACATCAAGACTCACCCCCACCCTCCCACCTTCCAGGGCATCTGTCTTAGACAAGTATTCCTACAAACAAGCAGGGTAGGCCTCACCCCTCGAACACCAGCACAAACCTCTCACATCACCAAATCTGATCATAGAGTGCTGCAAAAACTTCAGCTCTAGGGGAAAGGGCATCTAGCCTCTTTTAACAAACAGACCAAAACTCATGTAGTTAAAACTTACCACACAGTGGACAAGGTCCAAACACTTCCCAGTGCAGGCAAGGAGAAACTCTGCAGAGGACTGACCTGAGGGAAGGAACACCAAAAACACAATAATGGAGTGCGCACTTTGTAACACTTCCTACGGCATCATGCCCAAGATAATATTGGACCATAGCCATTACTCTCAAAAACAGGAAACACAACAGGTTTACCCACCACAGGGTAAACAAGGCCAGGCAAAATGCCAAGACAGAGGAATTCATCCCAAAAGAAAGAAATGGAAGGCCCTGGAAGACCAGGGATCTAAACAGACAGATATAAGTAATATGTCTGAATTTAAAACAGCAATAATAACAACACTAGCTAGACTTGGGAAAAGCAAAAAAGACACTAGAGAATCAATTTTTACAAAGATAAGAGATCTAAAAACGAGTCAGGATGAAATTTTATATGCTATAACCAAGAAGCAAAACCGACTGTATGCAATGACAATGAAGATGGACAAAAAAGAGAAGATAAAGTTATAGAAAATAGTGAAGCTGGAAAGAAGGAAAGAAAATTATTGGATTACAATGTAAACAAAGGAAACTCAGCCACTCCATAAAGCCTAATAACATTCATATTGTAGGAATCCAGGAAGAAGAGAGGAGAAAAGTGACAAAAGGTTTATTTGACCAAATTATCACTGAAAACTTCTCTTATTTGGAGAAGGAAACAGACATCCAAATCCAGGAAGCACAGAGAACCCCCATCAAATTCAACAAAAGCTGACCAAAACCAAGGGATATCATAGTACAATTTGAAAAATATAGAGATAAGGAAATAATCTTGAAGCCAACAGGGAAAAGGAATCCCTAACCTACAAAGGAATACAGATCAGGTTAGCAATATATCTCTCCACAGAAACCTGGGAGACCAGAAGGGAGTGGCATGATGTATTCAATGTCCTGAAGTGGAAATATATCCAGCCAAGAATACTTTATCCAGCAAGGCTGTCATTCAGAATAGAAGGTGTTGGGGCCTAGCAGGCCAAAAAACCTCCTGCAGAGCGACCTTTGATAGCCAGACCTCCAGGACACAGGAATATCTACATAAGCGACCATGGATGCTATGCCTCCGGAGCACAGGAGAAAAATTTGGGAAGTTGTGAAACAAGTCAAAAGACTGTGAAGCGACATTTGGCCTCCTGGGCTGCATATGTGGCTTCTATTTAACCTGTCCATGATTTTTCTCATTGCAAAAGCAATGAAGCATATAGCTTTAAGTTTTGAATCAACTTGGGTCAGTTAGTGGCACCTGCTTTCCCTTACATTATTTCTGTTCCCAGCTCATTGCCTGCTGTTGGGACAAACACAATCCTCTGCCTAAAATTAACCCCTTGAGTGATAAGTGTCTTGCCCAGACATAACTGCTAAAGGATCTTGAAGAAAAGAAAAATCTTTGAGAGACAGACTCCCTCATTCTTGTTTTTTTACTTCTGTTCTCACGGCTGTTCTTTCTTTTGTGATAAAAAAAAAATCATCCTTCCCAGAGCATGTTTTTACTCTCTCAAGGACCATAAACTATGTAATCATTAGAGGGAAAAAAAAATGTGTAAACCCGTATGGCATAAAAGAAACTGACTTTCTTAGTAAAGTGTGGCTTTACCACCATTCACGTTCTATGTCTTTTTTCTTTCCTGTGGATAGTTCGCTGACACCAACCACCTACTCAGGGATTGTTTGGCTGGGGGTACGTGGGCTGGCTCCCCTGACCTCCGGAAGAAGGAAAGATAAAGAGTTTCCCAGACAGACAAAAACTAAAGGCGTTTGTTACCACTAAACCATCCCTGCAAGAAGTATTAAAGAGGACACTTTAAAAGTGAAAGAAAGACCAAAAGTAATAAAAACTAGAAAGAAATACATAAAATCTCCAGAAACAGTGACTCTATAGGTAATGCAATGGCACTAATTCATTTTTTAAAATATGATTTATTGTCAAATTGGCTAACATACCATATGTAATAGTGTGTCTTGCTTTTGGGGGTGGATTCCAGTGGTTCATCTCTTATATACAACACCCAGTGCTCATCCCAACAAGTGCCCCTCCTCAATGTCCATTACCCATTTTTCCCTTTCCCCAGCCCCCATCAACCCTCAGTTTGTTCTTTATATTTAAGAGTCTCTTAGGGTTTTTGTCCTCTCTCTTTGTTTGTAACTATTTTTCTCCTTCCCTTCCCCCATGGCCTTCTGTTAAGTTTCTCAAGTTCCACATATGAGTGAAAACACATCATATCCGTCTTTCTCTGACTGACTTATTTCACTTAGCATAATACCTTACAGTTTCACCCACATTGCTGCAAATGGCATGATTTCATTCTTTCTCATTGCCAAGTAATATTCTATTGTGTTATATAAACCACATCTTCTTTATCCATTCATCAGTTGATCGACATTTAGAATCTTTTCATAATTTGGCTATTGTTGAAAGCACTGCTATAAACATTGGCGTACATGGTGCCCCTATAAATCAGCACTCCTGTATCATTTGGATATATTCCTAGCAGTGCTATTGTTGGGTCATAGGATCATTCTATTTTTAATTTTTTGAGGAAACTCCACACAGTTTTCCAGAGTGGCTGCAACAGTTTGTATTCCCACCAACAGTACAAAAGGGTTCCCATTTCTCCACATCCTCGCCAGCATCTACTGTTTCCTGAATTGTTCTGACCAGTGTGAGGTGGCATGTCAATATGGTTTTGACTTGTATTTTCCTGATGATAAGTGATGTGGAGCATATTTTCATGTGTCTGTTGGTCATATGGATTTCTTCTTTGACAAAGTGTCTGTTCATGTCTTCTGCCCATTTCTTCACTGGATTTTTGTTTTTTGGGGTGTTGAGTTTGGTAAGTTCTTTACAACCCTTTATCAGATGTGTCATTTGCAACTATCTTTTCCCATTTCATTGGCTGCCTTTTAGTTTTGCTGATAGATTCCTTTGCAGGGCAGAAGTTTTTTTATCTTGATGAGGTCCCAATAGTTCATTTTTCTTTTTATTCCCTTGCCTTTGGAGATGTGTTGAGCAAGAAATTCCTGCAGCCAAAGTCAAGGAGGTTGTTTCCTGCTTTCTTCTCTAAGGTTTTTATGATTTCCTGTCTCACATTCAGGTTCTTTATCCATTCTGAGTTTAATTTTGTATATGGTGTAAGAATGTGGTCTAGTTTCTTTCTTCTGCATGTTGCTATCCAGTTCTTCCGGGACCATTTGCTAAAGAGGCTGTCTTTTTTTCATTAGATGCCCTTTCCTGCTTTGTCAAAGTTTAGTTGGCCACACATTTGTGGGTCATTGTCTATTCTGTTCCATTGGTCTATATGTCTAGTTTTGTGCCAATACCATACTGTTTTGATGATTACAAGTTGTAGTAGAGGCTAAAGTATGGGATTGTAATGCCTCCTGCTTTGGTTTTGTTTTTCAACATGACCTCGGCTATTCAGGGTCTTTTGTGGTTCCATACCAATTGTAGAATTGTTTGTTCTAGCTTTAAGAATGCTGGTGCAATTTTGATAGGGATTTCATTGAATGTGTAGATTGCTTTGGGTAGTATTGAAATTTTAACAATATTTATTCTTTTGATCCATCAGCATGAAATGTTTTTCCATTTCTTTGTGTCTTCTTCAATTTTCTCCATAAGCTTTCTATAGTTTTCAGCATTAAGATATTTCATATCTTTGGTTATGCTGTTTAATTCAATTTGCTAGTATCATGTTGAGAATTTTTGCATCCATGTTCATCATGGATATTGGCCAGTAATTCCCCTTTTTTGTGGGGTTTCTGCCTGGTTTGGGAATCAAAGTAATGCTGGCTTTAGAGAATGAGTCTTGGAAGCTTTTCTTCCATTCCTATTTTTTTGGAACAGCTTGAGAAGGATAGGTACTAACTCTGCTTTAAATGTCTAGTTGAATTCCCCTGGGAAGCCATCTGGCCCAGGACTCTGATTTGTTGGTAGATTTTTGATAACTGATTCAATTTCTTCACTATTATGGGTCACTCACTATTATGGGTCACTTCACTGTTCAAATTTTCTATTTCTTCCTGTTTGAGTTTTTGTAGTGATTGCATGTCTTGGAATTTGTGCATTTCTTCCAGGTTGTCCAGTTTGTTGACATATAATTTTTCTCTTGTCCAGATACAGTCCTAGTCTTCCCCAGCCCCTCTTTCTCTTCTCTTTCTCTTCCCTTTGTCTCTCTTTGTTCATTTTATCTCCCCCAGTTCTCAATCACTGGCCTGACAGGTTGCCCTGGTGAGTCCCTTGAAGTGACTGTCTTTTTGTCTCCCTTTGGCTTCTATGCTGCTTTGCTTGAGAGACAAGGAACTTTGGATTCCCCTACATCTCCACTATGTTGGTCCCACCAACCATTTAATTTTTAATTAGAAATTGAAATAGAATTTGTTTTAAAAAGATTTCTAAATTTGTAACTGTTTTCAAATGCTAACAGAGCTAAAGACTAGGAAGGGAATTTTATTGCCAACAACAACTTACTGCATCTATTGACAGGATCATATGGCTCTTGCTCAGAACCTAAGAATCTTTAAGTTCCTGCCACTGACATTAATAACAAGTGAAATGTTAAACTATTGCTAACCCCCAGAAAGAATCATTTACAATTACTAACTTAGATGTGTCTAAGAACACCAAATAATAGAAAGACACCAAAAGACATTTGTATTAGAGGGGGCCCGGCTAAGAAGGTGACTGCTACAGAGTACAGAGCTTCTTTTTGAGTAATAAATATGTTCTAAAATTGACTATAGTGATGGCTGCATTACCTGTGACTATACTAAATACCATTAAAATTTGCATATTGAGTGTGTGAATGGTATGATTTGTGTTATATCTCAATGAAGACAAGAAAGCAGAATAAGGAGTAGACAGAGTAGCTAACCAAGAAGCTATCTGTATCAGCACAGCACGGAGTACCTGCTATTTCCTGTCAAGCAGTTCATATGAGGTCATACACAGGGTAACTTACCATATTTCCTATTATCCTTTTCCAAATATAAATTGTCACTGAGAGTTTTTTTTCTTCTTACATAGATTAGGTGTGTGTGTGTGTGTGTGTGTGTGTGTGTGTGTGTGTGTGTGTTGAGGAGGAAGCAGGATGAGTGAAGATAATCACATTTATTTGTAGTCACAAGTTGCCAGATCTTAAGGACCTATCTGTACATAACAACAATAAAAATTCCTATCATCCAAAGAAGCTAAGCTTGGAGCTGGTCTCAAAGAAGTAAGACCCTAGGATCTCCCATTGAAAGAAAATGAGTACTTTTCTGTTGCATTGTTTTATGTGCAATTGTTTTAATTCTTTTTTACTTGCAAAATCCCACTGTCTCCCAATTGATTTCTTGCCATTAACAACTTTATTCACTTTATTTTTTTTTAAGATTGTTGAGCATACTTGGGGCACCTGGTGGCTCAGTTGGTTAAGTGTCTGGCTTTGGCTCAGGTCATGATCTCATGGTTAATGGGTCTGAACCCCATGTCAGGTTCTGTGCTGACAGCTAGTTCAGAGCCTGGAGCTGGAGCACCATTAGAAAAATGGTATCATTTTTTAAAGTTTTTATTTAAATTCCAATTAGTTAACATACAGTGTAAAATTAATTTCAGTTATTCAGTACTTTCATACAAGTCCTGGCGCTCATCACAAGTGCATTCCTTAATACCATTTACTTATTTTGCCAATCCCTACACCCAACCTCCCTCTGGTAGCCATCAGTTTGTTCTCTATTGTTAAGAGTCAGTTTCTTGGTCTGTCTCTCTTTTTTTCTATATGCTCATTTTTTTTGTTTTTTAAATCCACATAAGAATGAACTCATACGTATTTGTCTTTGTTTTTTTAAGTTAGCATTATACTCTCTAGCTCCATCTGCATCACTGAAAATGGTATGATTTCATCCTATTTACAGCTGAGTAATATTTCATTGTATACTTCATTCTTTATCCATTCATCAGTCAATAGACATTTGGGCTGTCTCCATAGTTTGGCTATTGTAGATAATGCTGCTATAAACATTGGGTTGCATGTAGACCTTTGAATTATTACTTTTAATTCTTGGGTACATACCTACTAGTGAAATTGCTAGATTACAAGATAGTTCACTTTTTGAGGAATCCCCATGCTGTTTTCTAGAGTGGCTGCACCAGTTTGCATTCCCACTGACAGTGCACAAGTGTTTTCCTTTCCCCACATCCTCACCAACACTTGTTGTTTATTGTGTTGTTGATTTTAGAATATAACATCATTTTTTAAAGAAGTGAAAACTATATTATATGCTAATAATGTGGTCTTAAGGGGTTTTTTTATTTTTGTTTTTGTAGTTTGTAGTAAGCAGAGTTTGCATTGCATGTACACTTATGATTTTGTTTAAACAGGTAGTAAGATAGATTGTTGCTGTTTTAGGGTTAGGTTTTGGTTTTATGTTCTTTGAGATTTACAAAGAGGACTCATATTTGGTTGCTGCTTTGCTCTGCCTATGAAATTATTCTATGCTTAAAATTTTTTATTGTAAAAATGTTTGCCCTTGGAGCAAATAAAATAGAATTCATTTTCCTAAATGCTACAAATTTGGGTTGATTTTTTTAATGGTCAAATTTTTTAATATAAACCTGCCACTAACAGTCATGCTTTGGCTTAAGATAGAGAACTGGATAAATGATATTGTGAAGTCACTATAACACTGGCTGATACCCACTGAAATGTAGCATTTTGGGCAGACATGTTATAGAAAGATGTTAAAAGTACCTGTTTTTTTTGTATAATATATTTCACTGCCTAGGTATCTATAAGCAAATATATTATTTTTGTGCTATTTGTTTGTTTTGTAGTTGGGAAATAAAATAACTCTTCAGTAGCATAGCACCTCGTGGTTTCTAAATTGTTTATATTATAAGAGTATAGAGAAGTTATTCAGATAAGTTGTCTACATAACATTAAATATCTGGATATTTGCAAATCTACCAATAGCTTAAGAATTTCCTTTAAGTTTTTAGCCTACACATGAAGTTTTGTGTAGAAAGAATCTTGCTAGGGGTGCCTGGTTGGCTCAGTTAGTTAAGCTCAGGTCATGATCTCACAGCTCACGAATTTGAGCCCCACCTTGCTCTGTGCTGACACCTCAGAGTATGCAGCCTGCTTTGGATTCTGTCTCTCTCTCTGCCTCTACCCCACTAGTACTCTGTCTACCTCTCTATCTCTCTGTTTCTCTTCCTCAAAAATAAATAAAAACATTTAACAAAAGAATCTTACTATGTGATGAATCACTGCACAAACAGACATGGCATCATACATCTTTGCATGTGAAATACATGACTTCAATCCTGGATACTATGTTTTCTTTATACATTTTCCACTGTTTACATTATTATTACACAGTTACTACTAAAATTTTCATCATCTATCTATATATCTATCTATCATCTATCTTCTAATCTATGTATAAATTCTGTAGTGCTGGGACACAGAATATAAACCATATTTTTGTTTTTTAATTAATTTTTTAAAATTCTTTATATTATTTTATTTACTATTTTAAAGTTTGTCTTGTTTTATTTAGTTTGTATTCTTTTTGATTTTGTCCTTTTCTTTCTTTTCTCTTTTCTGTTTTCTTATTTTTTACTTTTTAAAGATTTTTCTTCTTTTATTTTCCTTTTATTCTTTTTTCACTTATAATTATTTTATTATCATTATTTTACTATTATTTTTTTCTTTCTGTATAAAATGAAAATTTAGGAATAAGTATCATATACAGCCACAGTTCTAGCCAGACAGCAAGTCTCCAAGCACACACACTCTACATAGTGGACACCAAATGCAAGACAATTCTTTCAAGTTTAAGAGAATTTAGCAATTCCTTAATCCTTAGAACCAAACACAGGAGGTCAAGCAAAATGGGGAAACAGAGAAATATGCTCCAAAAGAAAGAACATGAAAATAAATCTCATAAAAGTACTAAATGAAACAGAGAAAAGCAATATAACTCCAGCAATATGATAAAGAATTTAAAGTAATGACTGTCAGGCAGAGGAGGACAGATACCATATGTTTGTACTCATAGGTCCAACAGGAGAACAGGAGAAACCTAATGGAGGACCATGGGGAGGGGAAGTGGGAAAGAGAGTTGGGGAGAGAGAGGGACGCAAAACCTGAGATACTATTGAATACTGAGGGTTGAAGGGGAAGGTGGGGGAAAGAGGTGGTGGTGATGGAGGAGGTCACTTGTGAGGTAGAGCCCTGGGTGTTATATGGAAACCAATTTGACAATAAACTATTTTTAAAAAATAAAATAATGATTGTAAAAATACTCATCAGGCTGGAGAAAAGATATGACACTGTCAATAGAAAGAAAATCCGGGGCACCTGGGTCACTCAGTTGATTGAGCGTCCGGCTTCAGCTCAGGTCATGATTTCACAGTCCGTGGGTTTGAGCCCTGCATCAGGCTCTCTGCTGACAGAGCCTGGAGCCTGTCTTCAGATTCTGTGTCTCCCTCTCTCTCTGACCCTCCCCTGCTCATCCTCTCTCTCTCTCTCTCTCTCTCTCTCTCTCTCTCTCTCTCTCAAAAACAAATAAAATATTTTAAAAAAAATTTAAAAAGAGAAAATCTATCTTCCTGAGACTGTCAATAAAGAGATACACAATATTAAAAAGAATCAAAATTAAAGAGTACAACAACTAGAATAAAAAAACACACTAGCGAGAATCAACAATGATGCAGAAAAACTAATCAGCAAACTAAAAAACAGTGTAAAGGAGGTAAGAGTCTGGGAGGAAAAGAGACGAAGTTCACTAGGATGACAGCCTCATAGGTGCGTGATTGCAAACTAAGGAAGATAAAAACAGGCCAGGACATGGAGGCACAGAGGGGAGGGAGCCCCTTCTGTGGAGAAACAAAGAGAAGAGAAAGAGCAGCTGGGGAATTGTATAACTGTTACTGGAAAGAGGAAAACTTCAGCTTGGGATGGAAAGGGACCGTATCATCCCATACCTAACCACAGGGCTTTTGGAGAGAGATCCCATCTCTAACTGTGGCACTTTATTTGGGCTGGGTGCCCCATCCCAGAAAAATCTTCAGGGATAGACAGTATGCAAGGGATGCAATTGGCATCAGGAGGAAGCAGTCCCCTACTTGATCCCCTGCTTGGAAGTGCCTAGTCCCAGAAGTCCCCTCCAGGATACAGAGTATGCAAGGGACACAGTTGGCATCAGAAGGAACCAGTCCCCTGCTTGAACCCCTGCTAGGAAATGCCCTGACCTACAGGGTTACATTATGGATGGTATCATTAATGCATAAGGAGTAAGAGTTTGAAATGCAGCTGGGTGTGAGACATATAACACAACCCACCTTGCCTGCACTGGCAGCACAGTGAGATTGAATCCAAAAGAGTGATTTGGAACACCTCATCTGAGAAGGGACTGGAGGTCACCATTTTTTCTTTTCACAACCAACAAGGTAGGGCCTCAGGGAGCAGCCTGTGGGACCCACAGTGGAGGCAAGATCCGCCTACACCAAACAACGCACATCTGCACAGGGTAGCTTCTTTTTGACTGGAGCCCAGATAGATGCTGTGGAAACAGTCCCTACCCCAAGACCAGCACTGATGCATTCCTGTGATTAAGCCTAGATCAATTCTTCCTATTCAGATATATTCTCTCTTACCTCATTCATATCTCACCCCTCCTCTGGACTGGTTATTTTGGTTAGGTTTGCTTAAACAGGCATATTTAATCCACTTTCTTGATGAATGTTCTACACCTCCTTCATTACCTTCCTTTCTCTCTCTCTGAAATAATCAGACTATATAATTTCTCAGGGTAATGTTATCTTCATTTTTTTTCTCACCTCCTGTCATATTCTTTTTCTCTCTCTGAATGAAGCCTTTTAGTCTCTCGGCCTGGTCAATGTTCAATTTCTCTTTCTCCCCACCCCTGTCATTTTTCTTTTTGTATATGCTCTTCCATCAGAACTGTCTCCATCCTGTTCTTTATTTGTAGTTGGGATTTCTGGTTTTTTATGCTTTTAGACTGTCCTCACCTTTTGTTGTTTTTGTTTTGTGGGGTTTTTTTTTTCCTTTCAGTTTGCTTGTTTGATTTGTTTGTGCTTTTGCATGCTTTTGTTCCCTGTCTGTTTTCCTTTCCAGGAGTACCTCAAGGAACAAACCGAAGTACACACGGTGGAGAGTCCCATATATCACTATGAGTGGGGAAATAAAATAACCAAAGTCACAAGAGAGACCAAGGTACAGCATTAAAAGGAAACTCCCTGAATGGACAGGCCCTGGACAGTCTATGAGCCTCCCTTAATATAGCAGTACTTGCAAATTCAGAGCACATAACAAGCTTTTAGAACCTACAAGAGACAGAAAGCTAGCCAAAATGATTAAATGGAAGAACTCTCCTCAAAAGAAATTCCAGGAAGAAGTGACAGCTAAAGAATTGGTCAAAACAGATATAAGCAACATAACTGATCAAGAATTTAGAACAATAAGTCATAAAGTTAATCACTGGACTTGATAAAAGGCATAGAAGACAACAGAGATGCTATGGAGTGGAGGCAGCCACTGTACGGACTGAAGAGCAGAGAGGAGAATACATGAATTAGAAGACACAGTTATAGAAAAAGTGGAAGGTGAGAAAAAGAGATATAAATTGATCCAGGCACACAAAAGGAGAATTCTAGAACTGAGTGATACAATCAAATGTAATATATCATAGGAATTCCAGAAAAAGAAGAGAGAGAAAGAGGTTGAAGGGGTACTTGAACAAATTATAACCAAGAACTTTCCAAGTCTGGGGGAGGAAACAGACATTGAAATCCAAGAGGCACAGAGAACTTCCCCCAGACATAATTTGAATCCATCTTCTACACGACATATCATAGTGAAACTGACAAAATATAAGGATAAAGAAAGAATGCTGAAAACAGCTAGGGATAAAAGCACCCTAACATAAAAAGAGAGACACATTGGGGTAGGAGCTGACCTAGGAGCTGACCTATCTACTGAAACCTGGCAGCAGGCCTGAAAGGAATGGAAGGAAATCCTCAATGTGATGAGCAGGAAAAATATGCAACCAAGAATCCTTTATCCAGTAAGCCTGTCATTCAGAATAGGTGTGATAAGGTTTTCCCAAACAAACAAAAATTGAAGGAATTCATCACCACTATGCCATTACAAGAAATCCTAAGGGGGACTCTATGAAGGAAATGTTGAAAGGAACACAATGTACCAGAGACACCATTACAAGCATGAATCCAACAGAAAACACAGTGACTCTAAACCCATATTTTTCAATAATAACACTGAATTTAAATGGACTAAATGCTCCAATGGGATGGCAGAATGGATAAAAAACAAGATCCATCTATTTGCTGTCTACAAGAGATTCATTTTAGACCTGGAGATACCTTCATATCGAAAGTGAGAGGGTGGAGGGGCACCTGTGTGGCTTAGTTGGTTGAGTGTCTGACTTCAGCTCAGGTCATGATCTCATGGTTTATGGGTTTGAGCCCCACATAGGGCTGTGTGCTGACAGGTAGCTCAGAGCCTGGGGTCTGTGTTTGGATTCTAGGTCTCCCTCCCTCTCTGACTCTCACCTGCTCATGCTGTCTCTCTCTGTATCAACAATAAATAAAACATTTAAATTTTTTTAAAAAGGAAAGAAAGTGAAGGGATGGAGAAATATCTATCATGCTACTGGAAAAAAAAAACTGGAGTAGCCATACTTATATCACACAAATGGGACTTTAAAGCTTATGGCAATAACAAGAAATGAAGAAAAGCCTTACATAATAATTGCAAGGTCTATCCATCAGGAAGAACTAACAATTATGAATGTCTACACACCGAATTTGGGAGCACCCAAATACATAAAACATGTAATCATAGACATAAGCCATATTATAAGAATGTGCTAATTACAGGGGACTTTAATACTCCACTTATAGCAAGGGCTAGATCAACTAGACATTAGACATTGGACCAGATGGACTTGACAAACATATTTAGAACTCTACAACTTGAAGCTATAGAATTCACATTCCTCTCAAGTGCACATGGTACATTCTCCAAGATAGATCACATACTGGGTCACAAAGCAGGCTTCAATAAGTATAAAAGAATTCAGATCATACCATGCACACTTCCAGATCACAATGCTATGAAACTTGAAATCAACCACAGGAAAAAGTCTGGAAACCCTCCAAAAATGTGGATGCTAAAGAAGTCCCTACTGAAGAACAAATGGGCCAATCAGGCAATTAGAGAAGTAATTTAAAAATATACAGAAACAAATGAAAATGAAAATACAACAATCCAAAATCTTTTTTTATTTATTTTTTTTCTGTTTATTTATTTTTTAACATATGCAATTATTTTCCATCATTTACACTACAGTAGTTACAATTACACTTTAAACAGAAAAGCAAAGTAAAAAATCAAATTAGAATTATACAGAAATTAGAAGGTTATGTAGCAACTAGTTAATCACATAATTTCACAGCTATCTGAAGTGGCGATCGTTATATAGCAGCTAATCTATGATACATTCAAGATACATGATACAATTTATTACTTGCCCATAAGCTAAAACACAGCCTGCATAATAAAACACAGCCTTAAATTCCACCTCTATACTACAATATACTTGAGGTCCATGCAAAAAAGTAGCACCTTTTATATAGGAAATGGATGATTAAGTCTTTGGTATTGTAAAAGCAACATCATTTAAACATAACCACCCCCACCACCAAAAAAAAGAAGAGGGAAAAAAAAGTAAGGAAAATAATAAGGGAAAACCCCAAGACACACTTCCTAGGGGAAACAAAACAAAACAAACCAGCATGTAATTTCTGTCCTTGATGGAATGTATGAAATAAGCAAACGCCACCAACAAGCAAAACAAGTACTACAATGTAAAAACATTAAATAAAAGACAACCCTCTCACATGCATAAATGAAAGATTGCACACAAAGAACTCACATCTTTTCAAGCTTCAATAGTAAATATTTTGCTACGATGTATTAAATACTGCATGGTTTGCCCAAGCTAAGATGAAACCACATCATAAATCAATAAGCATTTTGCATTTCCTTTCATTATCTACTCAAAGCCATCCCTACTGCACCTCTAAACATTTCATTAAACCCAATGATACAGCAAACACTCCCAAAATAAACTTAGATTGTATTGCAGTTTCACTTAACAGTATATAAAATGCTGTGTTGTGACAGGTATCAACTATCCATTAGATACTGAATCAATTTTTCTTAAGCACTACTAACTGCTTGCTTTTCTTGAAGCTAGATCATTCTGAAAATTTCCTGTTAGACCTATGAGTGCGAAC
>NC_043700.1:39027342-39029170 GCF_006229205.1 Suricata suricatta | reverse complement strand
TTTTAGATACTAGCCCTTTATCTGATATGTCATTTGAAACTATCTTTTCCCATTCCGTCGGTTGCCTATTAATTTCCTTGACTGGTTCCTTTGCCTTGCAGAAACTTTTTGTCTTGATGAAGTCCCAAGAGTTCAGTTTTGCTTTCATTTCCCTTGCCTTTGGGGATGTGTCAAGTAGGAGATTGCTGCAGTGGAGGTCTAGGAGGTTTTTCCCTACTTTCTCCTCGAGAGTTTTGATGGTTTCCTGTCTCACATTCAGGTCCTTCAACCATTTTGAGTCAATTTTTGTGTATGGTATAAGAAAGTGGTCTAAGGTGGAGCCAAGATGGCGGAGACGAAGGGAGCTCTGTAAACTCTGTCCGCACCATTTATCGAACTGAAAAGGATATTACGCTCATCTGCGAGAGTGGAATGAGAAAATATGAACTCCAGAAGGAATAGAACCTCAAGGATACCTGAGTGAGTGGGGGCGAACGGGGGAGATCCGAAAACAGGCCAGCCCGGGATGGGCAGGGGAGGTAAGATCCCCAGCCCAACGTGGAGCAAGCACGCAGTGCCCGAGAGACAAAGTGAAGAGACAGAGTCGGAACATGCTCATAGAACTGTCTCTGGGGAAGAGGTATAGAACGCTTGGCTGCACTTGGAGACAGAAACCCACTCCATAGATAACTGCGGGGTAGCAGGAATCCCGAAATGGGGTGGCGCCAGAGAAGGAATAGCCTCTAGCCCTAAGCCATCTCGGCGGGGAATCAGAGGCATCTGTGGCTGTGAGAAGCAGCTGCGCTGGGGAGGCGTGCTCCACGGCAGGAAGCTGCCAGAGCAGCGACTGCGCCAGGCGCCAGTAATTTCAACTTGGTTTTGGGAACGGGACCACGGACCGCATTTCCACGGCACACCTCGCCCCCTGCACAGACTGCACGAATCCCGGGTCCCCACAGGGAAAAAATAGGGCGCACACTGACAGGACCCCCAACAAAGAGTCGGTGGCGGGTGGAGGCCCGGGCGCGCGCTTAGACTGTAGGAGCTCCCAGCTCATTTCCAGCAGCGCACAGCGTCTTGAGCAAAGCTATCTGAAACTAAGAGAGACTCGGTTTTTTGCTTTTTGTTTTTTTCCTTTCCCCCATTGCAATCATGATCCTGACTGGGTGTGGGGACTCCACAATTGAGTCTGTGAAGGTGTGCACTTGACTTCCTGCTGCTCATTTCGCCTCAGGAAGGGGCGGAGCCTCTGAGAACAGACTCCAAGACTTACCACATCAAACCAAGCCTATCCACCAGGGGGTGCTGCTGCTTGCTTTGTTTTTTTCGTTTTTGATTTTTTGTTTTGTTTTTTTTGTTGTTGTTTGTTTTTTTAATATATAAAATTTTTTTTCTTCACTATTTTCGTACTTATTTCTTTGTCATTATTACCTTTTTTCCCTTTTTCTTTACTCAATTCCTTTAAATTTTACTCCTTATATTCCTTTCTCCTTTCTCCCTTACTTTTTCACCTTCTTGCAACCCAGATATATTCTCCTGTATCGCATCCTTACCTCTCCCCTAAACTAGTCATACACTTTTAAATGGTCTACTGTCCTTTGTTGTCTCCGACCCACTTTTATATATTTTTTTGTCCTTTCTTCTTTCTCTTTTATTTTCTCTTCTTCTCTTCTTTTCATCTCTTTCCCACCCATTTTCTTTCCCCCCTGTAATGTGTTTCTTTGTTTGATTTGTCTGTGTATATGTGTGCTTCTGTTCCCTTGGTGTATGTCGGTCTGTTTTCCTTCATAGGACTACACCAAGAAACAAGCCAAAGTGTACAAGAAGGCGAGTCCCAAATATTGCAGAG
>NC_043700.1:39024626-39027242 GCF_006229205.1 Suricata suricatta | reverse complement strand
GACACAGAAAACTAGCAAAAATGACAAAATGAAGGAACACTCCCCTGAAGAACTTCCAGGGGGAAGTCACAGCCACAGAACGGCTCAAGGCAGATCTAGACAACATATCAGATCAAGAATTTAAAAAGCTGGTCATAAGATTAATCGCTGGGGTCGAGAAAAGCATCAAAGAATCAACTGATGAGTTAAAAAAAAAAAGGTGATAGGTGAGGTGAATAACAAACTGGAGGCAGCCACCTCAAGGATTGACGAAGCAGAGAGAAGAATAGGTGAATTAGAAGATATAGTTCTAGCAAAAGAAGAAGCTGAAAAAAAAAGAGAGAAATTAATCCAGGAGCAGGAAAGGAGAATTCAAGATCTGAGTTATACAATCAAATGGAACAACATCCAGCTCATAGGAATTCATGAAGAGAAAGACAGAAAGAAAGAGCCTGAAGGGATACTTGACCAAGTTATAACTGAGAATTTCCCAAATCTGGGAAAAGAAATGGACATTTAAATTCAAGAGGAACAAAGAACCCCCTTAAACGTAATTTGAATCGGCTTTCAGCACGGCATAGCATAGTGAAACTGGCAAAATATAAAGATAAAGAGAGAATTCTGAAACCAGCTAGGGAGAAAAGGGCCCTCACATACAAAGGGAAACCTATCAGAGTGGGTACAGACCTATCTAATGAAACTTGACAGGCCAGGAAGGAATGGCAGAAAATCTTCAATGTGATGAGCAGAAAAAATTTACAGCCAAGAATCCTCTACCCAGCAAGCCTGTCTTTCAAAATAGAAGGAGAGATAAAGGTTTTCCCAAATAAAGAAAAATTGAGAGAATTCATGACCACCAAACCAGCCCTACAGGAAACCCTAAGAGGGACTCTGAGGGAAAGATCGCAAAGAATACAAGGTGCCAGAGACACCACTATAAACATGAATTCTAGGGAGAACACAATGACTCTAAACCCACATTTTTCGATAAAAACATGGAATGTAAATAGACTGAGTGCTCCAACCAAACGACACAGGGTAGCAGAATGGATCAAAAACCAAAACCCATCTATTCGCTGTCTACAGGAGACGCATTTTCGACGAGAAGACACCTACAGGTTGAAAGTAAAGCGATTGAGACATATCTATCAGGCAACTGGAAGTCAAAAGAAAGCTGGAGTAGCCATACTAATATCAGACAAACTGGACTTTAAAGTAAAGGCAGTAACAAGAGATGAAGAAGGACATCATATAATAATCACAAGATCTCTCCATCTGGAAGAGCTAACAATTATAAATATCTATGCGCCCAACTCGGGAACACACAAATACATAAAGCAACTATTCACAGAAAGAAACAATCTTATTGACAAAAATGTGCTCATTGCAGGGGACTTTGATACTCCACTGACAGCAATGGATAGATCAACCAGACAGAAAATCACTAAGGAAACAATGGACCTGAACGACACATTGGAACAGATGGAACTGATAGATATATTTAGAACTCTACATCCTAAAGATAGGAAATTTACCTTCTTTTCGAGTGCATATGGCACATTCTTCAAGATAGACAACAAGTTGGGACATAAAGCAGCCCTCCATAAGTATAAACAAATAGAGATGATACCATGGACACTTTCAGATCACAATGCTATGAAACTTGAAATGAACCACAGAAAAAAGTCTGGAAAACTTCAAAAAATGTGGTGGTTAGAAAAAACCCTATTAAAGAATGATTCCGTTAACCAGGCAATTAGAGACGAAATTAAAAAAATATATATGGAGACCAACGAAAATGAAAATACAACAATCCAAAATCTCTGGGATGCAGCCAAGGCAGTCCTAAGAGGGAAGTATATTGCAATCCAGGCCAATCTCAAAAAACTAGAAAGAGCACAAATTCAAATATTAACAGAGAACCTACTGGAATTAGAGAGGAAGCAGCAAGAGCACCCCAAACCCAGCAGAAGAAAAGAAATAATAAAGATCAGGGCAGAAATAAACAATATAGAATCCAAAAGAACAGTTGAGCAGATCAATGAAACCAGGAGTTGGTTCTTTGAAAAAATAAACAAAATCGATAAACCTCTAGCCAGACTCCTCAGAAAAAAAAGAGAGAGCACCCAGATAGACAAAATCATGAATGAAGAAGGATCTATTACAGCCAATCCATTAGAAATACAAGCAATCATCAGAGATTACTATGAAAAATTATATGCCAGCAAACTGGACAACACAGATGAAATGGACAAATTCCTAAATGCACATGCACTGTCAAAATTCAAATGGGAAGAGATGGAAAGCATGAACAGACCAATAACCAGTGAAGAGATCGAATCCATTATCAAAAATCTCCCAACGAATAAGAGCCCAGGACCAGATGGCTTCTCAGGGGAATTCTACCAGACATTTAAAGCAGAGCTCATACCCATTCTTCTCAAACTATTCCAAAGAATAGAAATAGAAGGAAAGCTTCCAAACTCATTCTACGAAGCGAGCATCACCTTGATACCCAAACCAGACAGGGACCCAGCCAAAAAAGAGAACTACAGACCAATACCCTTAATGAATACAGATGCAAAAATACTCAACAAGGTCCTAGCAAATCGAATTCAACAGCATATAAAAAGAATT
>NC_043700.1:39018379-39024526 GCF_006229205.1 Suricata suricatta | reverse complement strand
AGCAATAGCATTGCTGGGGATTTACCCAAGAGAGACAGAAATGCTGATGCATAGGAGCACATGTACCCCAATGTTCATAGCAGCAATGTCAACAATAGCCAAAACATGGAAGGAGCCGAAATGTCCATCACCTGACGACTGGATCAAGAAGATGTGGTATATATTCACGATGGAGTACTACATGGCAATGAGAGGGAATGACATATGGCCCTTCGTAGGAAAGTGGATGGACCTTGAGGGTGTCATGCTGAGTGAAGTTAGCCAGGCCGAGAAGGACAGAAACCATATATTTGCACTCATAGGTCTAGCAGGAAAACAGGAGAGACCTAATGGAGAACCAGGGGGAGCGGAGGAGGGAGAGAGAGTTGGCGGAGAGAGGGATGCGAAATTTGAGAGACTATTGAATTCTGAAAATGAACTGAGAGTTGAAGGGGAAGGGGGAGGGGGGAAAAGAGGTGGTGGTGTTGGTGGAGGGCTCTTAAGGGGAAGAGCACTGGGTGTTATATGGAAAACAATTTGACAATAAAAGTTTATGGAAAAAAAAGAAGATACTGTTTGGATTTGGATCTTTTTTAATTTTAATTTTAGTGTTTGATTATTTCATCTGGGCTTTTAGAATATGTTCTGAGGTATTAAGCTCCTGGGAGATTTAGGGGCAAAAACTGTTTAAACTGTGTCTTTTATTATGCAGTGGGTTGTATACACAATATCCTGGCGTGTGTTTGGGAGGTAGTCAACTGTTCTCTGTGTTGAGTTTTTTATAGCTTTCAGAGAACTTGTTCTTATATTGTGTGTGACTCAAAGCGACCAGAAAGGAGACAGGGTGGCCTAGAATGCCCTTTCTATGTATATAGTAATGATATACTCAGTGATATAAATGGCTCACCCAGAGATCACCTGTTTAGAAGTGGGATTGGGACTTGAATGTGGGATTCTGATTTTTGTAACCAGTGACCTACTGTGTCACTGGGGACCAGAAGAAATGATACCTTCTTAGATCATGACCTTGAAAAAGAAGCATGTTTTACTCCTGACCTTGCTTTACTGGACTTAAGCAGTCCCAGCCTCCTGCATCTCCGGGTCCACTTCCCTGCGCCCATCCCTTGCCTATTCTTTGAGGACACAAGCAGACACTTTAAAAAAATCTTTATTGTCAAGTTAGCTAACATAGAGTATACACAGTGTGATTTTGGCTTCAAGAGTAATATCCCATGATTCATTGCTTACATACAACACCCAGTGTTCATCTCAACAAGTGTCCTCCTCAATGCCCATTGCCCACCTTCCCCTCACCCCCACTCCTCCCATCAAGCCACAGTTTGTTCTCTGTATTTAAGAGTGTCTTTTGGTTTGCCTCTCTCTCTTTTGCAAACGTTTTCCCCCTTCCCTTCCCCTCCCCCCACCCCGGTCTTCTGTTACGTTTTTCAAATTCCACACAGGAGTGAAAACATGTGATCTCTGTCTTTCTCTGACTTATTTCACTCAGAGTAACACTTTCTTTTTTGTTGTTGTTTTTTAATAGTTCATTTTCATATTGGTTTCCATAATACACCCAGTGCTTCTCCCCACAAGTGCCCCCCACCATGACCATCACCCCCTTTCCTCCCTTCCCCTCCCCTTTCAGTCCATGGTTTGTTTTCAGTGTTCAGTAGACTTTCATGATTTGTGTCCCTCACTCTCCCCAGCTCTCTTTTCCCCTTCCTCTTTCTATGGTCCTCTGTTAGGTTTCTCCTGTTAGATGTATGAGTGCAAACATATGGTTTCTGTCCTTCTCTGCCTGACTTATTTCACTTAGCATGACACCCTCTAGAGGTCCATCCACTTTCCTACAAATGGCCATATTTCATTTTTTCTCATTGCCATGTAATCCTCCATTATTCATTTTTCATGTATGGAGTTTAGTTAATCCATGAATATTTTGGATACTAGCCCTTTACCTGATATGCCATTTGCCACTATCTTTTCCCATTCTGTCCATTGCCTGTTAGGTTTTTTTAATTGTTTCCTTTGCCTTGCAGAAGCTTTTTACAGAGTAACACTGTCAAGCTCCATCTGTATTGTTGCAAATGACAAGATTTCATTCTTGCTGAATTGTATTCCATTGTATATATAAAACACATCTTCTTTGTCTACTTATCAATTGATGGACATTTGGTTCTTTCCATAATTTTGGCTATTGTTCATAGCACTTCTTTAAACATTGGGGTACATTTGCCCCCTGTGAATCAGCACTCCTGTATCCTTTGGATAAATTCCGAGTAGGCCAGCAGATATTCCTGAAGATCCCTGTCAAGATATTAAATCTCCTGACCAAGTGTGAGCTCTTAATCCTTTTTGACAACTCCATTCCTTACAACCTGGATGTTCCAAAGTTCTCTCTGACCCAAAGTCCTCTCTGACCACAAGCCCCCATCCAGAGCTCCTCCTTTTCCTTTCTCTGTCCCTGGTTAAATGTGTGTCTTTCCGGACATCTTCCTGTGTGCCACAGGATCCTGTTGTTAACAGTACCATCCTGAATGTATTGTTAAATGTTTTTCACCACTTACATCTGAGGTATACCAGTAGACCAGTATGCTTAATTTACTTCTCTGCAACTAATGTGCTGTAGATGATGGTACAGATACACCAAGGTTTATTCAGCCATTCACCCAGCACTGGATTTTGGGTTGTCCTCTGACTCGCTTCTCTATGTGACACAATGAAAACTGTTTAAGGCTTTCTGCGTCATGCAGACAAATGTTCCTCCAAGGGCGGCCATGAAAAATAGAATAGCTCCATCCTAGGTAGGCGCATAACGTGATCTCCAGAGGTTTTCTAGCAATCGATGACCAGCCATGCAAGAAAGTACTGTATTTCAGGTTTTGGCAATTTAATAGGTAGAAAAGTTATTTTGCTTCAATTTTCATTTCTCTGATGGCTAAGTAGGCTGAATGGCTCTTCATGTGATGGTTGGGGACTTGCATTTGCTCTTTGAACTGCTCTTTCATTACTACTGCCCACTTGTGGCTCATTTTTTGTGGTTTTAATTTTTTAAATCTTCAAATCCAAGTTAACATATAGTGTATTAATGACTTCAGGAGTAGAGTTTGCTGATTGATCACTCACCTATAACACCCAGCACTCATTCCAACAATGCCCATCACCCTTTTAGCCCATCTCCCCACCCACCTCCCCTCCAACAACCCTCAGTTTGTTCTCTCTATTTAAAGGTTCACTTATGTGGGTGCCTGGGTGGTTTAGTTGGTTGAGCATCTGACTTGGGCTCAGGTCATTTTCTCGTGGTTTGTGAGTTCCAGCCCTAGGTCGGGCTCACTCCTGTCAGTGCAGAACTTGCTTTGCATCCTCTGTCTCCATCTCTCTGTGTGCCTCCCCAACTTGTGGGCTCTCAAAAATAAATACTTTTATTAAAAGTGTCTTAGGATGGGGGAGGAGCCAAGATGGTGGAGAGAAAGGGAGCTCTGTAAACTTCATCAGCCCCATCTATCGAACTGAGAAGGACATTACTCTCATGTGCAAGAGTGAAAGGAAAAAATACGAACTCCAGAAAGAAGAAAACCTCAAGGATACCTGAGTGAATGAGTGCGAACGGGGGAGATTGGAAAACGGACTAGCCCGAGACGGGCAGGGGAGGTGGGAGCCCCAGCCCAACACGGGGCAAGCACGCGGAGCCTGAGAGACAAAGGGAAGAGATAGAGAGTCTGAACACGCTCATAGTAGTGTCTCTGGGGAAGTGGTAAAGAATGCTTAACCGTGCTTGGAGAGAGAAGCTCACTCCACAGATAACTGCTGGGTAGCCCAAATCCAAACCCAGGTGGCACAAGGGAAGGAACAGCTTCCAGCCTTGTGCCATCTTGGTGGGGAGTCAGCGGCTGCAGGAGTGGCAATGTCAGGGGCACTCACTTCGACCTTGGTTTTGGGAGTGGGAGCACGAACCTCATTTCCACAGTGCACCTCACCCCCAGCATTGGCTGCGCGAATCCTAAATCCCAGGTGCCAACAGGGAAAAAATAGCCCCCACCTCTGTGCGATCCTGGCAGGGAATTGGTGGCGGTGGAGGCCTGGGCGTGAGCTCAGGCTGCAGGAGCTCTCAGCTCATTTTCAGCAGCTCCCTGTGCCTCCAGCAACAGCTGCGCACTCATCCCTCCCCCAAAGCAATCCCGATCCCTGCTGGGGGTTGGGGCTGTGATGGCGCACACTTCACCTCCAGATGCACATCTTGCCTCAGGAAGGGGCAGCCGAAATCCCTGTCTGAGCCAAGACAAACGGATTCTTCCCCCTAAGAAGCCAGCAACCAAAGCAAACACATATCATCTGTGGAGCATAAAAGTGCATGGACTGGAACATTGAACCAAGGTGTGCTCAACCACGGCACAATATCAGACTCATTAGAATGGCCTACAGTGCGTAGTTCAAGTGGAGCTTGGCGGGCCACCA
Source organism: Suricata suricatta (assembly GCF_006229205.1). NCBI lineage: Eukaryota > Metazoa > Chordata > Mammalia > Carnivora > Herpestidae > Suricata > Suricata suricatta. Next base: position 39,020,092 of record NC_043700.1, on the reverse strand, counting down.
TTGTACTCTCTGCAGAAACCAAGGCAGAGCCTCCGAGACCTACCACACCAAACCACGCCTATCCACTACGGGGAGCTGCTGGGGTTTTTTTGTTTGTTTGTTTGTTTGTTTGTTTGTTTTGGTGTTTTGGGGGGGTTGTTTTTTTTTAATAATTTTTTTCTTTTTCTTTTTTTCTTCACTTTTTTCTTCTTTTCTTCTTGTTCTGTACGTATTTTTTATTATTACTTTTTTTCCACTTAATTTTTTTTTAATTTTTACTCCTTATTTTCCTTACTCCTTTCTCCTTTTTTTTTACCTTCTTGCAACCCAGATAGATTCTCCTATATCTCATCCCTACCTCACCCCTCAACTGGTAATACACTTTTAGACTGTTCACTGTCCTTTGTTGTCTCTGAATCCCTTTATTTTTTCTTTTTTTTCCTTTTTTTCTTTTTTCCTTCTCTTCTTTGCATCTCTTTCCTCTCCATTTTCTTTCTTTTCTTTCGCCCCTTTTAAGGTGTTTGTTTGTTTGATTTGTCTGTGCGTTTGTGTGTTACAGTTCCCTCTGTGTTTGCCTGTCTGTTTTCCATCCTAGGGCTACACCAAGAAACAAGCCAAAGTGTGCATGACAGTGAGTCCCAAATATTGCTGAGTAGGGATATAAAATATTCAAAGGCACAACAAGAGCAACTGAGACACACCATTAAAAGAATATTTCCTGAAACGATAAGCCCCATACAGTCAGTAAGCCTCCCTTAACAGAGAAATATTAACAGGGGCACAGCGTACAATGAGCTTTCTAAAGGAGAAAAGAAAAAGAAAACTAGCCAAAATGACAAAACGAAGGAACTCTCTCCTGAAGAACCTCCAGAAAGAAGTCACAGCCACAGAAATGCTCAAGGCAGATCGAGACAACATAACAGATCAAGAATTAAAAAAAACCTGTCATAAAATTAATTGGTGGGGTTGAGAAAAGCATCAAAGAATACACTGAGACAATGACTAGGCACTTTGAAAATAGGTGTTATGAGTTAAAAAAGGCTATAGATGAGGTGAATAACAAACTGGAGGCAGCCACCTCAAGGACTGATGAGGCAGAGAGAAATAGGTGAATTAGAAAATATAGTTATAGCAAAAGAGGAAGCTGAAAAAGAGAGAGAGAAATTAATCCAGGAGCAGGAAAGGAGAATTCGAGTCCTGAGTGATACAATCAAATGGAACAACATCTGTATCATTGGAATTCCGAAAGAGGAAGACAGAGAGAAAGATCCTGAAGGGATACTAGACCAAATTACAACCGAATTTCCCAAACTGGGGAAAGAAATAGACATTCAAATTTAAGAGGTACAAAAAACCCCCTTAAGATGTAATTTAAATCGGCCTTTGGCATGACATATCATAGTGAAACTAACAAAATATAAAGATAAAGAGAATTCTGAAAGCAGCTAGGGAGAAAAGGGCCCTCACATACAAAGGAAAACCTATCAGAGTGGTTACAGACCTATCTAATGAAACTTGGCAGGCCAGGAAGGAATGGCAGGAAATCTTCAATGTGAAGAGCAGAAAAAATTTACAGCCAAGAATCCTCTACCCAGCAAGCCTGTCTTTCAAAATAGGAGAGATAAAAGTGTTCCCAAATAAACAAAAATTGAGAGAATTCATGACCACCAAACCAGCCCTACAGGAAATCCTAAGAGGTACTCTATGAGGGAAATGTTACAAAAAAATACAAGG
>NC_043700.1:39017007-39018279 GCF_006229205.1 Suricata suricatta | reverse complement strand
CGTGTTGCCTATAAGCCAAAATTAAGGTGTTTGAAAATAGTTTAAGACAATAAGATGGCCTTCAGTGCCTGGAATACTGGCGGAATTTTTTTTTTGTACGACGTCAGATGTTTTAAAACACCTTCTATAGCATCACTTTAAAACACGTTTTAAGGACTGACTGAGGCAGTTTGAAAATTAGTCTAGAACAGGTTCCTTTCTTTTTTCTTCTTCTTCTTCTTTTCTGCTTTAGACTTGAAAAGAGACAGGCAGGTATGGGATACTCAGCAGCTGAAGGGAACAAGCCGAGCTCCGACGTAACATAGCCAAAATGTGAGTGGTTGAATATCATTTAAAATATCAAATCAATTGTGTGAAGGTGGAAGTACACCAGTCTTATTTTGTAAATTCTGATTTCTTTTCACCATTCTCTGTAATACTGAACCACCTGTAGATTTTATTTATTTATTTTTTTTTTGGTTATCTACTGCATTTAGGGAGTATTCCAATAAGCTAGTTGAAGACTTGAACCTTAAAATGTCCAGTAAGATCACTGTTTAGATTTGCTATAGTGTACACTGCCTGCCTTAAGTGAGGAAATCAAAATGCCATTACCAAGTTGAAGACCCAAAAGGCTTCTAAAACAGAGGAATTTCGTTGGTTCACCACTGAGGCCGTGAAGATACTTCATATTGTCCTATTAGTGTTATGAACATAAAAATGCATCTTTGATGTGTTGTTCCTGGCAATAAATTTTGAAAAGTAATAGTTATTAAATTTTTTGTATGAAACATGGAAAAAAAAAAAACCAAAAAAACCTTGGTTAGGTTTACTCCTAGGTATTTGATGGTTTTTTGTGCAATCGTGAATGGGATCAGTTTCTTAATTTCTCTTTCGGCTGCTTCATTTTTGGTGTATAGGAATGCAACTGATTTCTGTACATTGATTTTGTACCCTGCGACTTTACTGAATTCATTGATCAGTCCTGGAGGGCTTCTGGTGGAGTCCGCTGGGTTTTCCATGTAGAGTATCATGTCATCTGCAAAAAGGGAAAGTTTGACCTCTTCCTTGCCAATTCTGATGCCTTTTATTTCCTTTTGTTGTCTGATTGCTTATGCTAGGACTTCCAGCACTATGTTGAACAACCGTGGTGAGAGTGGGCACCCCTGTTGTGTTCCTGATCTCAGGGGGAAAGCTCTCAGTTTTTCCCCATTGAGGATAATATTGGCTGTGGGCTTTTCATAAATTGCTTTTATAATGCTTATGTAAGTTCCTTCTATTCCGACTTTCTCA
>NC_043700.1:39003403-39016907 GCF_006229205.1 Suricata suricatta | reverse complement strand
AAAAATATATAAAAGTGGGTCGGAGACAACAAAGGACAGTTGACCGCTGAAAAGTGTATGACCAGTTTAGGGGAGAAGTAAGGATGAGATACAGGAGAATATATCTGGGTTGTGAGAAGGTGAAAAAGTAAGGGAGAAAGGAGAAAGGAATATAAGGAGTAAAATTTAAAGGAATTAAGTAAAGAAAAAGGAAAAAAAAGGTAATAATGACAGAGAAATAAGTACGAAACTAGTGAAGAAAGAAAAATTTTTGTTATATATTAAAAAAACAAACAACCAAAAAAAACCAAAACAAAACAAAAAAACAAAAACGAAAAAAAAAAGCAAGCAGCAGCTCCCTCTGGTGGATAGGCTTGGTTTGATGCGGTAAGTCTTGGATTCTGCCTTCAGAGGGTCTGCCCCCACCTGAAGCGAAATGAACAGCAGGAGGTGAAGTGCGCACCTTCACAGACTCAATTGCGAAGTCCCCACCCCCAGTCAGGATCGCGATTGCAATGGGGGAAAGGAACAAAACAAAAAGCAAAAAACCGAGTCTCTCTTAGTTTCCAATAGCTTTGCTCAAGACGCTGTGCGCTGCTGGAAGTGAGCTGGGAGCTCCTACATTCTAAGCGCACGCCCGGGCCTCCACCCGCCACCGACTCTTTGTTGGGGGTCCCGTCAGTATGTGCCCTATTTTTTCCCTGTGGGGACCCAGGATTCGCGCAGTCCGTGCAGGGGTGAGGTGTGCCGTGGAAATGCGGTCCGTGGTCCTGTTCCCAAAACCAAGTTCGAATTGCTCGCGCCTGGCGCAGTTGCCGCTCTGGCCGCTTCCCGCTGGGGAGCGTGCCTCCCCAGCACAGCTGCTTCTCACAGCCACAGACGCCTCTGATTCCCCGCTGAGATGGCTTAGGGCTGGGGGCTATTCCTTCTCTTGCGCCCCGCTACCCAGCAGTTATCTATGGAGTGGGTTTCTGTCTCCAAGCGCAGCCAAGCGTTCTATACCTCTTCCCCAGAGACAGTTCTATGAGCGTGTTCCGACTCTGTCTCTTCCCTTTGTCTCCCGGGCGCCACGGGCTTGCGCCACGTTGGGCTGGGGATCTTACCTCCCCTGCCCGTCCTGGGCTGGCCCGTCCTCGGATCTCCCCCGTTCGCCCCCACTCACTCAGATATCCTTGAGGTTCTATTCCTTCTGGAGTTCGTATTTTCTCCTTCTGCTCTCTCAGATGAACGTAATATCCTTCTCAGTTCAAAAAACGGTGCGGAGGGAGTTTACAGAACTCCCTTCCTCTCCGCCATCTTGGCTCCACCCCTAGTGTTTGTTTTTTGAGAGAGTGGAAAGAGAGAGAAACAGAGACAGAGAGAGAATATGCATCAGAAAAGGGGCAGAGAGACAGGGAGACATAGTGTAATGCCAAGAGACACAGTGACCACAGAGACCACTGAAGCTGAATTTAGGGAGGCTTTATTACTGAGACCACACAGAGTTAACAAGGAACTCTAAATGTGCAGCCCCGAGTCCAAGGACTTAGGGTTTTTTATAATGAGCAAGCAAATCTGTTTCTGTACAGAAACAGAGTTGAGTGGTTATTGTAAAAAGGCTACTAAGTGGTAAAGAGAGCAGCCCTTATCCTGATATGTAGAAAAACATTTTTCATTCTGAAGCAAGGTTTAGGGTCATAGAAGGGTCTCGAAGAAATAGTTATTTCCTCAAGGACAGAGTATTCCAGTTGTATCATAAATAACCATTAACAGGGATTATTAACCCTTATCTTTTTACTTGTTTGTTTGTTTCTTTTTTCTTGCACCTCGGGATAGTTATGTAGCCCTCCAAGTGTAGCCCTCCAAGGAAGGACTGAGGCTAAATTCTTGTGCAACATTCCCCACTGGCTTTAGGTATATGAGTCAAACCATGGACTCATCATCTTGGTTGAGTCTGTTGTAGGAAGATCTTAAGACCATTATTTTATGCTGTCGAGGTTAGGAGTCCCTGCTCCTTGTGGAGGGCCCTATGCACTGGCTTTCTATATAGATATTAATAGTTCTTCCTTTCACCAGACTTAACACCTGATTTTGGGCAATGAGTTCAGCTTTTTGTGCAGAGCTCCCATGCCCTAGTGCCTGGGTTCAGACTACTGTTCCCTGAAGAAAAACTACTGTTGCCCATGCACTTACAAATGGGTCCCAGTTTAGAGGCAATCAGTCCTAACAGAACATCTTATCCATAAGAGAAAGGTGAGTGTGAACCAGAACCTCTCACTGTTTTCCCAGCTTTCTGGGGTAACCCTTGCCAATTTGAGGGCAAAGAGTAAGGACAGTATATCTTATCAGAATGGCGATTCTTCAAGCTTCTGCCGTGCATAGACCAGCCACCTTCTGGGGTGCGGCTGGAGCAGGGCTGCAGATCTCAGGGGCCAGTGACTTTTGAGAGTCAGTTTAAGCGGGTTGACTGGATCTGGGTCACTTCACCAGGTTGAGAGTTCTTCTGAGTTGGCCTACTTATCTCTAGAGTGATGGACTCATGGGGTGATACTGTAGGGACGCAGGTCTGAATCCAACTGACTCCATGACAGGCTTCAAGTTTCCCCTCTGACCTTGGAGGCCTAAGTGTTGGTTTCTCAGAATCATTACACAATAAAAGGGCACAGAGTACTCAACCAGGGACCACCCTAGTAACACCCAATCAGAAGCAGCCAGCTAAAATGCTTAACAGTCCTAAGGGCAGGCCTAGAGATAAAAGCTATAGATAATCACTTATTGCTTAAGGCTAGTTACACCCTACGTGAGGGTCCTGGGTCTGTAATTGGTTAATACTCTAAATGTTGTGATTGGGTCCCACCAAAAGTAACGAACACTCTGGACAATGTGTATGGTTAAAGTTACTGCCAATGATGTTATGCAATAATGATTGGATCACTGTACCTATGTCACAATTCCTGTAACTCCCCCTTCCCAAACTCCATAAAAACTCTGCTCAGCTCTTGTTCGAGGCTCTTAGCACGGATCCACTGCGCTGGTAAAGTCTGTGAACCCAAGTTTAGGCCTGGCGAGCTTAAGCCCGTAATAAAGCCCTTTGCTTTTGCATGCTTGACTCGGTCTCCCTGGCAGCCTCTGGTTTTTGGGGATGATATTGAAATCTGGGCATAACAATATCTGAAACTTTAATAAGGGCTGAATCCTTTGCTTGGTTGTATATCTGTGAAGTCTCCCTCCAAGTCCTTGAAAGGGGTGTCTCCCATCATTTGAAAAAATCAGATATACTGGGTTTATATGGGGTGAGTTTCCAATAAATGTTAGATCAGGTTTAGGGAGGATATGGTTTGCATATTTAAAGATCCACCCTGTTTTTATGTTGTTTAAATAATCATATGTCCACGGGATCTTATTATCATCCCCACACAGAATAACAAGAACAGAAGATTGTATATACATGAAATGCTGTGACAATTTTTCTGAAGGTTACCTCAAGTTGTCTAACTTAGGCAAACAACAAACATTTAAAGACCATAGAACTAGAATTTAACTTCCATAATGGTGCGTTGTTGGAACATAATTTTTCTCTCTAAAAAACCCCATTTCCAGAGATAGCCAAATCGAGACCAATGCATTTGTAGAACAAGTCCAGTCTTAGCAATTCTGGCCTAATTATTTACATAAGTTCAGCAAGAATAGCAATTGTTCATAAAAATCTTTCAAAGTTTACTTTTATAAAGAATATCCAGGTTGAACTTTTAGCAGCCTCTCCTGGCCAGAAGCCAAGTCGAGTACTTCCATCAGATAGTCCTGAAATACCTATAGAATTGGGCAAAATCCTCTTATGAGGTCCCCAAGACATCCTGAGTTTCCTGTACCTGTCAGGAAGTGACTTTTACTCACCTGGGGAGGCTGCTGGGAACTCTGTAAGCAAGATCTCCAGCCAACATTTTCAAGGGCTTTTATGGCTCCATGTTTCATAAAGTCAACCTTATTTCTTTAAAGCTATCTGGTCATATCTGAGCCTATGCATGGCTCTCAAATATGACATTCCAGTCAAAACCTTGGTAATATAACCAGTACTTCCAAAGGTGTCCTGTTATAAGATTAACAGATTGTTTTCGAATTTATGTAAACAATTATAATTGCCATAAAAGAAAGAATACTCACTGGGAGTTTTTGAATTTCAAAGAGTTTAGGTAGAGAGAAAAGATAATTGCTTCAGTTTACAAATGAATACCTTATGACATTTCTGAATATCATAGATATCTTAAGAAAAAGTTTCCTTAATCTGGATATGCAAACATTAAAGGCCAGTAATATTTCCAGCAAGAGTCACAAAACCATAATCTTCCTCAATTTATTTAGTCCCATGTTCTCAATTCTTGTTTGGTTTGAATGCAGCTCTTTCACTCTGGAAATTTTTACCCGTTTTAATATTAATCTTAAAGATGTAAAATACCTGTATTTGTTTTAAAAGTCCTATTTATAAATCTCTTTGAAGAAGAAACATGTTTTGTGAGAGGATAAGAACAATTATAAATGACAAAATCTCAGAAATGGACATTGTTAAAGATCTGATGAGTTTATTATGATACAATTGACAAAGAAATTCAGTTGTTTCAGTGACATATAACACTTGAAGTAATCAGAATATTAAGTAAAGACCTTATACCAAAACATTAAAACTTTAGGAATTTTATATGTATTTGGGAAGTTGCAGCATTTACTCATGCAATACAATCTAAGGTTTACCATTGTAAGTGCTTTTCCAAGTACTTTTGCATTCCAAATAAAGGGCTATGTTACCATTTAAATCCTGGGAAGTTTGTTAAAACCTTAGGAAGCTATAAATCATATCCTAAATAGGATTACAGATCATTACAAGTCTTAAAACTTTATTCATTTAACCAAAGTGGCAATAAAAGATCATAAAGATGAATGTATGGCATTATATAGTCGTTAGCAAAACCTAGCTTCTTTAACATTGAGAAGTTTTAACTAAGCAATCAGACCTGGTAAAGACGAAACCTAAAGCTTTGATTTTCTTGGCAGACAAAAGAGAAAACCTTTGTTTACATTGTCTTATCAAGAGCATATCAACAATCCAAGAAAACTTTGTTTTTTGAACAGAGAAAAACAGTTTCAACCTTATAGCTGTGTATTTTTAAATTTTCAAATTTTCATTTATCTTAACCTTAGTCCATTGTGAGCACATATAAAATTCTTTTGCAAAGAACCTTTTACAACTATTCTTTGCTTTAAACCTTGTCCCAAAGCCATTTTTCTCCAAACAACCAGTCTCATTTAGGACTAAATTATGTTTTTTACCCTCAACAAAAATTTATTTTAATTTCTTATATCTTTTTTACATAGTTCCCATTTTCCTACATACAGAGTTGCTTTCGTTATTTCCAACAGTCTTAAGTACACTTAGCAGAATTCTAATGGGTAGAAACTGTAGCCTCTATCTGAGGACTTTGACACTTTGGTCCCCATAATTAATTTTGACCTGGAAAGTTAGTGAGAAAATTTTGACTTCCCTGGATTTTGCTCCTTAACATCTAGGGGAGGAGGAGGAGCTGATGTTGTCTGAGGCCTTGAGGAGTCAGTTATGCAGGCAACCCCCACCCCCCCAGGTGGTTCAGAAAAGGACTGGGGGAAGGGATGGCGAAAGAGGAGAGGTGCCAGCAGAAGGCAGAGAGAGAGAATTCCCAGTTTTAAATTTTGTCAGCTCAGAAAGAGAAGCAGACTTCAGGGTTATTATTTTTTTAATAGTTTATTGTCAAATTGGTTTCTATATAACACCCAGTGCTCTTCCCAAGTGCCCTCCTCCATTACCACCACCTCTTTCCTCCCTCCCCTTCCCCCTTCAACCCTCGGTTCATTTTTCTGTATTCAATAGTCTCTCAGGTTTGTGTCCCTCTCTCTCCCCAACTTTCTCTCCCCGTTCCCCTCCCCATAGTCCTCCATTAGGTTTCTCCTGTTCTACCTATGAGTGCAAACATATGGTATCATGCCTTTCTCATCCTAAATGAAGATCTCTATCCTAGGAGTATCAAGTTTCATGAGCGTGCTTTAAGGTTTGCTTTGGGGTCCATACAATTTTGTCTGTCAGAGGAATAGTTCAGGCTTGCCAATGTCAAAGGTGGACCAACCCTTGTGTCTGTGGGACAGGTTGAGCCAGAGGGACAGAGCCCTAAGCCATTTGAAGGGGTCTGGCAGAGAAATGTTTGGGTGGAGGCTGGGCCAGCTGCATTAGCAGGGAGCTGGCCTCCTTGCTGGGCCTAGGAGCAAAGGAGTTTAACATATCATTTTCACATTGGTCACATTCCCACTGGGTGCACATATCATGCTCCCTTTGGTCCTGGCTTCAGCAAGTCCTGTTTGCTGTTTTTCTGACAGTCTTTGTTCACCCTTATGAGCCATGGAGCTGGCACTAGCACAGAGGGCACCAAGGGATGGGATTTGGGTGTACACTCAGTCCCTCTCTCAGTGACCACCATGAGCATGGGATATCTGAAAGGAGAAGAGCCCTCCAGTCCCTGAGCTTGGTGCTTGGCTCTTTGTATCAAGGGGTGGGGGGAGGGGTCCAGCTTGCCTCATTGCTCTTCCTGATGGAGGGGACTTCCTGTTCACACCTGCAGCAGGCTCCGGATGCTGGTCATCCCAGAAAGAGCCCTTTACAGGAAGATGGACCCAATGCCCCTTTCCATACCTTGGAACAACACTTGGGGGTGCCTCATGGCTACGGCACTGTCACTGCTCACTCCATCCAGTGCTGGAAAAACAAGAAAAGTAAACAAAGTCCCAGGGCTCTCTGGGTCCTTCTGAAGGAAAAAGCATGTCTGTTGCCCACAGGCCTCCCAGATGCAGATCCTAGAGGTCTTTTTTACATAAGTCCTCAGGTGTTTTTTCTTCTTCCCCCAGTATGCTGGGAGCAGGCGCTGGGCACTTATTTCTTTATATAAATCCCCTTCCTCTCTTTTTAAAAAATATTTTTAATATTGAGTTATTTTTGTGAGACAGAGAGACAAAGCATGAGCAGGGGAGAGGAAGAGAGAGAGGGAGACACAGAATCTGAAGCACTCTCCAGGCTCTGAGATGACAGCCTAGAACCTGATTCGGGTTTCAAACTCACAGACCATGATATCATAATCTGAGCCAAAGTCAGATGCCCAATGGACTGAGCCACCCTGGCGACCCTCCCCTTCAAAACTTTGAAGAACCCTGCCCCTCCTGATCACCATCACACATCTTTGTTCGTTTTTTTTTTTTTTTTTTAGAAACAAGGCTCTTCCCACACTCCGTGCAGAGTAGGTATCTCACATCATATCTTCTGCCTTCCACCTGGGAAGACCACCCAGGCCTTGTGATTGCAGGAGAGATTTTCCCACAAGGCTTCTGCTTGCTTAATTCATTGAGGTTCAGAATTATGTGGCTCTTGACAGGCCCAGGGATTTGTAGGTGTCCCAAAACGAATGTTTGTGTGAAGGCTGGGCCAGAGATTTGTACAGAGAGTGGGCCTCCTTTTGGCCAAGGGGCACTGAAGGAAGACATCTTCTTTCCAAGTGGGTCCAATGGACACAGGATGGGTCAAAGGTCTTCATTTCAGCAGAGAATGGGATAAAAGTGACCAGAAAGTGACACGCTCTTTTGCTCTTCTCCCCACAAGTGAGGATGCTACCTCCCAATTCTCTGTCTTTGCTTAGACACCAACATTTTGTCTGACAACCCTCAAGTGCCCCAGGTCTTCTTCCTGTCACAATATTGCTTAAAGGCAAGTCCCAAGAATCTTTTTGCCCAACCTCCGCCAGAGTCAGGATTACTTGGCCAGCCTCCCCAGTTAAAAAGAGGGAACATTGCTCTTCGATCTGGCCTTGAATTCCCCACAGTGGGACTTATATGAACAAAGAGCAAGAGGGGATGACAGTGGATACATAGAAAGCCAAAGATCATCATCAGATGAGAATGGGATAATTCTGGGAAGAAAGAGAAGAGCACAATCTCCTGGGAAGCTTCCTGTTGTCTGAAGGAATAGACACACCTGGGCTGGGTAAGTGGGAATCATCCATCTGCTTGCTGAGGGAGCAGAAGGCAAGCTGAGGCCCAAACACAGGCTAGCATTACCTGCCCCAAACCCCAGGAGGGATATGTGTGACATTCCTCAGGAACTCCTGGCTGTCCAAAGACAAAGGAAAGATCAGAAGACAAATGGCAAAACTGATCCATCAATTTACAAGTATCTTAGGAAATGACAAAAAAAAGTCAGGAGCCTTCTCTCCAGAAACCTATGGACTCTGTTTCCTGGAGCCCCAACATCTCCCTGCCTTCACAAAGTCATGTGAGGAACAAAGGCAAGAAGGAAATGGCAGATAAAACTGAATTTCCTGGGGCCCCTGGTGGTTGAGTCCCTTAAACCTCCAACTTTGGCTCAGGTCATGATTTCACAGTTACTGAGTTCCAGCCCCATGTGGGGCTCTGTGCTGACAACTCTGTGTTGGCTTCAGAGTCTGTGTCTCCTACTGTCTGTAAGTCCCTCTCCAGGGACCTATACTCTCTCTCTCTCGCTCGCTCGCTCGTTCTCTCGCTCACTCGGTCGCTTGCTCACTCGCTCTCTCTCTCTCCCTCTTTGTCTCAGTCTCTCCCCCTCTCTCTTAAAAAATAAACATTAAAAAAATTAAAATTAAATGTCCTTGTCACCTGCAGCCCATTGACAAATAATTGAGGCTGGCAGAGTAAAATGCTCCTCCAGGAACTGCCTAGTGTCTGTAATGTTTTGCTGCAGATAAAAACAAAGTAACTTGGCAACAGCTAGGCTCAAGGAAACTGTCAGTCTTTAGCATAAGAAACTGCTTGCCACTTTACCTTTCAAAAGCCTATATTACAAAACCAGTCGTTCTTCACATGATTAATAAAAATATCAAAGAATAACAATAACAATAATAAGAATCCGAACAAACACACTGAGGAACAATATTTTTCACCTCAGACGAAAATGGAATGAAGTTGGGATCTTTGATATGAACACCATTTCCTAGGCAACTTGGTGTGCTGAGAGTAAAAAAAGAAACACTTGTACATTTGGGATGAAAGGAAGCACCAGCCACAAGAATATTGCATCCTGAACTTGATAGGGTAGAAGGGCTTCTGGCTCTTGCCTTACTATTGCATGGATAGAGGCACCTGTGATCTATCTGAATGTTAGCTTCTCTGTGTTGGCTGGCAGGCATGTCTGTGGAATTGGGTTTGGGTCCCAGTATCCTTGCCCTGAATGGACTCTGTCCTGATCATCTGGGGAAGAATGATGCTCATGCTCAAACTTTGATCTCAGAATGTAGGAACCTCCCAGGGGCTGGTGGGATCAGGGTAACGAACACTGCTCAGTCCAACAGGAGCCTGGCAAGTGCAGCGGTCTCTGTAAAGGACGACAAAATGTCCTTAGGAATCGCCATGTATTACCCGGTTACATGTGAATGCAGGACACCGTCTGAAAAACAGCCACATGGTTCTCTGATCTCCATCTCCCCTAGCACAGAAGTGAGGATGGCTGCCTCCCTGTAATGCTTGCCCCTTTCCAAGGGTTTTGCCTTCTGTTGCCAAGATAGGTCTTACAGGTGAGCCCATGGGAGAACCCATTGCCCACGTTCTCCTGAATTTATGGGAACTTAGCAGGACTCCACAAATAAAATCGAAGAGAAATGCATCCAGGCTTGGACTCTCAATGCCTGAAAAGAATACCTGTTTAGAAAAAGATCAAAGGAATTGGAAGGAATGCACTTTGATTCAAATTCTTTGTCTCAGATGATAATGGAATACAGCTCTGAATAAAGTAGCAGGCATAAATCCCCAGGGAAGCTTGGTGACGTGGACTGAGGGAAACTTGTGGGATATAGAGAACTAGAACATATTTTAGCAATGGTAGGGAATCCTAAAGTCGCATAACAATGCTACAATTGACATAAAACAGTGTAGGAAGGCTTAGGGCACTTGCCAGCTTTGCAGTTGTTCCTGCCAGCGGGTGAAAGCAGTATGATTTGGAGGACAGAGTCTCCATATGAACTAGTGACCACTTCTGTGGGGCTGGGTTCTGATTTTTTAGGTTTTGAGTAAGTAGTTTCTTGCACATTCACCTGCTGTGGAAACAGAATGGGCGTGTGGCAACACTTAGAGGCTCGGAAAGCAGGAAGTGCAGGCAGTCTATGGCAGGGGTACAGACCACAGGAATAGTCATTGCACAAAAAAGGCTTCAATGTCCCAAGTATTTAGGGAGCAACATTGTTCCCTTGATATCAGAAATGAGTTGCTAAATGGTTAGAAAACAAATAGGCATGCTCACTCAAAGTAAATCAGCCCTATGAGTGTGGCTTTTATTTTTAAATTTCTGACTGTGGCCCTAAAGGCCAAATCTGCATCAGCGTTTGCCACAGAAGCGAGGTCAACTGTCTCTACCTATCACCAGCCCTTATGCACAAGCAGTCCTCATGTGCTTAACACATACAGGTCCCCAATAACTTCTGTTTTCAAGGTAGATGAAACAAGCACGCCAGGGGCACCCGTTCCTCAAGAAATTCCAAACATACGGGAGCTTGATATGATCCACTACTCAAATTGGAGGAAAAGGCTCCCAGAGTCTGGCACTGAATGTCTCACAGTGAATACACTGTCAGGATAAGTGTTCGGGAATTGAAAACGAAACACTGAGGGCTGAGGTTTTGCTTCTCAGATGAGAGAAAGTTGTACATAATGTTGGTAGCACAATTCCCAAGGCAAGCCTGGTGTCCAAGAAGTAAGAAAGGCCTGTGACCTCCACTAGCTATACCAGCGGGTTCTGTGGACAAAAGTCATGCAACACAACTTCAATAAGGGCAGTAATGTGTCAAGTGAATCTACACTGAACCCTAACCCTAGACCTACACCCGTGGCTTATCACAACCTTTCACCTGAGACAGCCCCATGTATCAGCCCTCAATTGATTCCTCAAGGGAAATTATGGGACAGGGGTTGCTTCTGCCCTGGAGACTCCCCTGGATGGAGACTCTAGTCAGGACAACAGTGTCCCCTGAATCCTGGGTCTGAGAAAAGCACGGGCCCGGGGCCCAGAAGTGGTGCTGGGTGAATCGTCATAAAATATGGAACATCACCATGCCATTTTTTCAGCCCGCATGCTGTCACACCGATGTCCTTGAACCTGAGGAAGAGACGGACCCTTGAAACAAAATGCAATAATTGGCCAGCACCTTGCTATGCACCCTCAGTCCTCTGGGGGTACCCATATAATGCTGATGGATCCATTCCTGGAGCGTACTGGGATCTTACTCTAACCCTATCCATAGATCTAAACCTAACCTAACCCGAGACCTACCCCCATGGCTCATAGCAACCCTTCATCTGAGGAATTCCTCACATCAACCCTCACTTCAGTCCTCAAGGGAGATCACAAGGCTTGTATTGCTTCTGCCCTGGTGACTCCCCTGGATGGAACCCTAACACTAGCCAGGGCCTGTCCCCATGGGGCCCTGAGTCCTGTTTCTAAGAAAAGCAGTGGTTGAGGGTAAATAGAAGTAAAATATTGAACATCACCATGCCATTTTACACTGTGCCCATGGTGTCCCAATGTACCTGAACCTGAGGAACCAAATGCAAAGACTGGCCTGCACCTTGCCATGTCCCCTCAATTCAGCCTTCTGAGCAGACCCTTTTACTGCTGGCAGATCCGTTCCTGGAGCATCCTGGGATCTTACTCTAACCCTGACTGGAGATCCACACCAAACATTAACCTACACCCATGGCTCATCACAACCTTTCACCTAAACCAGCCCTGCACGTCAGTCCTCACATCAATTTTCAAGAGAGATCACAGGACCGGTGTTGCTTCTGCCCTGGCGACTCCCCTGGATGGAACCCTAACCCTAGCCAGGGCTCTGTCCCCATGGGGCCCTGAGTTCTGGGTCTGAAAAAGAACGGACCCGGGGCCCAGAAGTGGTGCAGAGTGAATCATCGTGAACATGGAACATCACCATTCCATTTCTCTAGCCCACCTGCTGTCGCACCATGGGGGACAGAGGTCCCAATGTACCCAAAACTGAGGAAGAGACAGACCCTTGAACCCAAATGTAAAGCCTGGCCAGCACCTTGCCACGAGCCCTCAACTCAGCCTTCTGGTGTACCCCTCTACTTCTGATGTATCTGTTCATGGAGTGTCCTGGGATATTGCTTTATTTCTAAGCGCGGATCTACACCTCACCCTATCAGAAGACCTACCACCACGAGATGCTAAATAAATTATTCATTCCACACAGTGTTTGTTCTCAGAATTCAGTATAAAGCACATATTTGTTTGGTCTCTTAATTTTTTTTTCCAAAGCAAGTGTTTTAAAACATTAACTTCATTATAATAAATGCCATGTGAATGATACCTTCTGAGCATTGGTTCTCAGAGTTGAGAGTACATTACAAATTATTTGATCTCCACACGTTTTCAAACACAATTCAGTAAAACAATCTCAGGTGAATGAAGCATTCCCCACAGTGTTCCTTCACAGTATTAAGTATATAACACCTTATTCTTCCAAGCATGTGTTTTAAAACATTATTATCTTTGTTATACTGGATGCTACGGGAATGATACCTTGTGACAGTATTGGTTCTCAAAGTTGAGTATACAATACATAATTCTTTGGTCTCCACACCTTTCCAAACCCAGCTAAGCAAAACAGAATCTCAGTTGAATGAGCCATTCCCAACAGTGTTTTTTTCCCACATATTTTTAGTATACAACACTTACTTCTTATTTGTATTTATTTTATATTTTATAAATATTTATTCAAAAATTATGTATAGTAACACATTAAGAAAAATAAACATTTTAAAGACTGAGATAAACTTAAATACAAATAAAAATTCTATTGTTTTCTACTTGTAGGTCAGTTCATTTTAACATGTCCGTTTTGGGATTCACATTTTTCACTTAGATAGCATCAATATTTCTGCAAGACCCAAACATTCCTAGTAATTACCACAGCTAACTTTCATCTTGCAGGTTAAACTTCCTAAAGTTTTGACAATGTTGATTACTAATTTATCTTTCATGCATGTGTGTCTTAGAATAACTGGTTTTTCCCCTCCTGATGGAATTTGCTTACAAGCCTAGAAAACCCTAAGACATGGATCCAATCAATTCACAGGCTTTAGAATCAGCACATCTAAATTTTGTACTAATTCTGACAGTTAGAAACTGTTAAACTTGAGCAAGCCGCTTAATTATTCGAAATCTTATTTCTCTCATGTGTCAAATGTTGCTCACCCTTATGCTGAAAGATTGTGGGGAGGATATTGAGATAAATGAATGCAGATAGATTCATTCGTATTGATTAAATGTGATGTAATGTAATACCACTTGGCTTGTAATTGTATACATATTTCCTTTCAGAGAAATATGCCGGGGATTGAGCAGTAAACTGGTGAATTTATTTCCACAGTATAGTATCATGACTAATATTTCATTAGGGTTAAATGCATATTTATTGAATGAACAAATAAGTGTCCTAGCAAC
>NC_043700.1:38988726-39003303 GCF_006229205.1 Suricata suricatta | reverse complement strand
TAGCCAAAGTTATATTGAAGAAGAAAACCAAAACGGGAGGCATCACAATCCCAGTACTACATGGCAATGAGAAAGAATGAAATCTGGCCATTTGTAGGAAAGTGGATGGACCTCGAGGGTGTCATGCTAAGCGAAATAAGTCAGGCAGAGAAGGACAGAAACCATATGTTTGCACTCATAGGTCTAAGAGGAGACCAGGAGAAACCTAATGGAAGACCAGGGGGAGAGGAAGAGGGAAAGAGAGTTGGGGAGAGAGAGGGACGCAAAACTTGAGAGACTATTGAATGCTGAAAATGAACTGAGGGTTGAAGGGGAAGGGGGCGGAGGGAAAAGAGGTGGTGGTAATGGAGGAGGGCACTTATGGGGAAGAGCACTGGGTGTTGTAAGGAAACGAATTTGACAATAAACTATTTTAAAAAAGTGTTAGGCTTTGCCTCCATGTCTTTTTATCTTCTTTTTCCTTCCATTCACTTCTGTTCATATGTTGTCTTTTTTTTTTTTCAAATTTACTTTTTTAGTTGACATCCAACTTAGTTAACATATACTGCAACAATGATTTCAGGAGTAGATTCCTTCATGCTCTTCACCCATTTAACTCACCCCCACACAACCCCTGCAGTAACCCTCTTATTGTTCTCCATACTTAAAAGTCTCTTATGTTTTGTCCCCCTCTATGTTTTTTTGTAATATTTTTGCTTCCCTTCCCTTATGTTCATGAGTTTTGTATCTTAAAGTCCTCATAGGAGTGACATCCTATGATATCTGTCTTCCCATGACTAATTGCATGTAGCATAACACCCTTTAGTTTCATCCACGTAGCTGCAAATGACAAAATTTCATTCTTTTTGAATGTGGAGTAATACTCCATTGTGTGCACGTACACACACACACACACACACACACACCACATCTAATTTATCTATTCATCCACCAATGGACATTTGGGCTCTATCCATACTTTGGTTATTGTTGATAGGGCTACTATAAACTTTGGGGTGCATGTGCCTCAAAACAGCATACCTGTATCCCTTGGATAAATATCTAGTAGTGTAATTTCTGGGTCATAGGGTAGTTTTAATTTTTGGAGGAAGCTTTATATTGTTTTCCAGAGTGGCCATACCAGTTGGTATTCTCACGAGCAGTGCAAAAGAGATCTTCTTTCTCCGCATCCTCACCAATATATGTTGTTGTCTGAGTTGTTAATGTTAGTCATTCTGACAGGTGTGAAGTGGTATCTCAGTGTGGTTTTGATTTGTATTACCCTGATGATAAGCGATGTTGAGCATTTTTTTCATGTGTCATTTAGCCATCTGGAAGTTGTCTTTGGGCACATTGGAGAAGTGTCTGTTCCTGTCTTTTGCCCATTTCTTCACTGGATTATTTATTTTTTGGGTGTTGAATTTGGTAAGTTCTTTATAGATTTGTATACTAACCCTTTATCAGATATGTTGTTTGCAAATCCTTCTCCCATTCCATTGGTTGTCTTTACTTTTGCTGACTGTTTCCTTCACTAGGCAGAAGCTTTTATTTTTGATGAAGTCCCAATAGTTCATTTTTGCTTTTGAATCCCTTGCCTCCAGAGACCTTGCTGTGGTCAAAGTCAAAGAGGTTTTTGTCTGCTTTCTCCTTGAGAATTTTAATAGCATCCTGTCTTAAATTTAGGTCTTTCATCCATTTTGAGTTTCTTTTTCAGTATGGTGTAAGAAGTGGTCCAGGTTTGTTTTTGTTTTTGTTTTTTTGGCATGTTGCTATCCAGTTTTCCCAGCACCATTTGCTGAAGAGACTATCTTTACTCCATTGAATATTCATTCCTGCTTTGTCAAAGATTAGTTGGCCATACGTTTGTGGGTCCACTTCTGGGATCTCTATTTTGATCCATTGATCTCTTTGTTTTTGTGCCAGTACCATGCTGTCTTGATGATTACAGCTTTGTAACAGTTTGAAATCTGGGATTATGATGCTTCCTGCTTTTCCCCCCCAAGATTGCTTTGGCTAATTGGGGTCTTTTCTTGTTCCATACAAATTTTAGAGCTGTTTGTTCCAGCTCTGAAGAATGCGGTGTTATTTTGATAGCTATTACATTGAATATGTAGATTGCCTTGTGTGTATTGACATTTAAATATTTGTTCTTCTTATCCAGGAGCAAGGAGTATTTTTCTGTTGGGTTTTTTCCCCCTGTATCTTCAATATCTTTCATCATCGATCTATACTTTTCAGTGTATAGATTTTTCACCTCTTTGGTTAGATTTATTCCTAAGTATTTCATGTGTTTGGGTGAGATTGTAAATGGGATTGATTCCTTGATTTCTCTTTCTGTTGCTTCATTGTAGGCATATAGGAATGCAACTGATTTCTGTGCATTGATTTTATATCCTGCAATTTTGCTGAGTTCATGGATCAGTTCTAGCAGTTTTTTCGTGAAATCTTTTGGGCTTTCCATATAGAGTATCATGTCATCTGTGATGAGTGAGAGTTTGACCTCCTCCTGGATGATTTGGATGCCTTTTATTTCTCTTTGGTGATTGATTGCTGAGGATAAGATGCTCAATACTGTGTTGAATAACACTGGCAAGAGTGGACATCCCTGTCTTCTTCCTGACCTTAGGGGGAAAGCTCTCAGATTCCCCCCCCCCCGAGGATGATATTAGTGTTGGGTCTTTCATACATGGCTTTTATGATGTCAAGGTATGATCCTTCTATCCCAACTTTCTGGAGGGTTTTTATTAAGAAAGGATGCTATATTTTGTCAAATGTTTTCGTAGCATCTATTGAGTGGATCATGTAGTTCCTGTCCTTTCTTTTGTAAATGTCATGATCACATTGATTGTTTCTGCAGATATTGAATCAGCCCTAAGTGCCAGGTATAGAACCCACTTGGTCATGGTGAATAATTTTTTAATGTACTGTTGGATCTGCCAGCAGTCGAGTGCTGGACCAAGAGGGCTGAGTTGAGGGCGCATAGAACAGTGCCGGCCAGGCTCAGTGTTTGGTTTCAAAAGCCTGCCTCCTCTGTGTGCTTGGCTATGGTGGAACCTCAGGACACCCCTCATACAGCTATTTCTAGGCTTTGTAAATGTCATGGTGATGTTTCACGTTGCATGCTGACGCAGCCTGCCCTGCTTCTGGGCCACATGTCCATGGTGTTCTCAGACCTAGGACTCAGGTCCCCGAGGGGGCAGAACCTGGGCTAGAGTTAGGGTTCTGTCAGAGGGAATTGCCAGGGGAGCAGTGACATCACTCCTGTGACCTCACTGAAGGGCTGAAAGAAGGTGCATGCGTGGGTACAGGTCAGGTGTAGGGTTACTACTAGAGGTAGGGCTAAGGGTATAAGTTTAGGGTTAGGGTTAGGAGTGGATCTAAGAAGGCTCCAGGCACTGGTCCCTGGCAGTGCAGTGGTCTCCCTGGAGGGCTGAGGTGAGGGTGGGTGGGAGAGTGCCAGTCAGCCTTCAGCTTTGGTTTCAAAGGCCAGCCGCTCCTTTGAGCTAGGTTACAGGTGGACCTCAGCAGCCTCCTCGGGCAGCTCCATCTGGGCATTGGCAATGAATGGCAATGTGCCATGCCAGTCATCCTTCACTGCTTCTGGGCCCCAGGTCTGCAGTTTTCTCAGACTGCAGAATCGGGTCCCAAAGGGTAGAGAGCAACTTGGCGAGGTGCGAGAGGCCAGCTCCGGCTGGTCTAGGACTCCCTGAAGGGGTAGTGGTGGACAGGAAAGAGAGATTCACGCAGTTTCTTTCTTTCTTGGCATCATCTTCCTGGCATCATCTTCTTCTTCTATCATCTCCTCTCTCGCCAAGTTTTTGGCCTTTATTTATAATCTTACTACATCAAAAAGAGAAATTTTTACAAATAATTCTCAGTGATAAAGATGCTTTGAAAAGGGTGCAGAAACAGGTTTTACAGAGGCATTTCTTCAGAACTATTCTAATCACAATGAGGTAACTTACCCATCATAGGTTCTCAGTGAAAAGCAGACAACATACACATTTGTTTGAACTGGTAGTAAATCTTACAACTAAGAAGATAGCAGGATGTTTTCAGTGAGAAGCAGATAGCAAACACATTTTATAACAATGATGTTAAAATTCAGGCAGAAACAGGGCTAGGAGGCATTCTATTTGGCTCACAATAGGAAGAATATATTCATGATGGTTAGTAAGTACACCTTTTGTCAACCTTGTTCTTTGATGTTGAAGGTATAAGTGCCATAGGTGCCCTAGATGAGCTGGCCTTTGCATAGGAGTTTAAGTTGTTACTACTCTTACTTATCCTCACAATGGGCACCAAATTAGCATATGTATGCCCAGTAACTTATGCCTGGTTCTTGTTTGTTTCTTATTCCTAAAATAGGCCTTTTCTCTGGGCCAGGGTAAACATTATTTTTGTGTTGTTTAACCCCCCTTATTTTCCATGTCTTAAGTTTGTGAAGCTCAATAGAAGAGCCTTTTGACAAACATCTGCAGTGTTTTGTTTAACTTCCTCTTTATAGAGGTGGGAAATGCTTCTTCCCATGAGGTATCTGAGGAATATCAGTCTGATTTGGAACACTGTGAGGCCTAATCAATAGCAACAGACTTAATTTTACAAGAGCGGTAGAAGGAGATGCCAGTTTCCACCCCTGTGGCAGGAACTGTGTAACGTCTACCATTTCCTTACTGTGACTGTGTCATCCAGCAAGGCCAGTGTGGCTCCCAGAAGCTAGGGTTAAGGTTGCTTCCAGGGGAGTTGCCAGGGTAGAAGCCACACCAGTCCTGTGATCTTGGAAGGCTGAAAGGAGTGCAAAGGCACGAATGCGGGTAAGGTGTAGGGTTACAATTAGAGGTAGGGCTAGTTGTCATGTGAAGGTGGAGGGTAGCATTAGGGTTAGTGTTAGGGTTAAGATCAGAGCCCAGGAGGCTCCAGGTGCTGAACCCCTAGCAGTGCAGTGGTCTCCCTGGAGGTCAGAAGTGAGAGTGAATGGGAGCAGGCTGGTCAGACGTAGACTTTGGCCTCAAAGTAAGCCTCTTCTTTGGGCTAGGGTACAGGAGGTCCTCAAAAGGCCCCTCTTGCAGCTCCCTCTGGGCTATGGAAATAGAATGGTAGGTTCCATGTGCCGCTCTGAGTCACCCTGTATGGCTTCTGGATCCCAGGTCCATGCTATTCTCAGACCCGTTACACGGGTAGAGGGATGTGGTCAGCCTTAGGGTTTAGGGCACATGGGAAGGTGTCGGCAAGCCTTAGAGTTTGCATTCAAGGGCCGGGCTTCGATATGGGCAAGGGTACGGGGGAGGGGGCTTCAAACCCCTCGTTCAGCTTTATGTGGGCTGTGGAAATGGCAAGGTGATGTTCCAGATGCCACGCTGAGTCATCCTGGACCAATTCTGGGCTCCAAGTCTGCTTTTCTAAGACACAGGACTCGGGGCCTTATAAGGACAGAGGCTTGGCTAGCATTAGGGTTCAGCCAAAGGAGTGGGCAGGGCAGAAGTGACACCAGTTCCATGATCACCCTGGAGGGCTGACATGAGGGCCCATGTGAGGGGTCGACTCTAGTGTAGGGTTGCAATGTGCCTTAGTGTTAGAGCTAGGGTTAGGGTTAGATTTAGAGTTGGGGTTAGGGATAGATTGAGAACCCAGGAAGCTCCAGGAATGGATCCTTCAGTAGTGCAGTGGTCCACCCAGAGGGATGAGTGAAAGTGCCTGGGAAAGTGTTGGCCAGGCTTAGCATTTGGGTTCAAGAGCCAACCTCCTCTTTGGGCTAGGGTACATGAGTCCCTTTGAACCCTCATGTGCAGAAGAAAAGGCATTGTGACATCCCATCTTTCATGTCAAGATACCCTGAACTAGTTCTTGGTCCCAGGACTGCGCTTTTCTCAGACCTAGGACTTGGGGCTTCAAGATAACAGAGCCTTGGGGAGGGTTGGAGTTTTGTCTAGGGCAGTCTACAGGCAAAAGTGACAAAAGTCCTGTGATCTTCCTAGAGGGCTGACGTGAGGACTCATGCACAGGTCAAGCTCGCGCATAGGTTTGCAGAGAGCTTTAGGGGCAGAGCTAGGGTTCAGATTAGGAATAGGGTAAGAGTAAATTCCCAGGATGCTCCAGGAACAGAACCACTGTCAGTGCAATGGATACCCAGAGGGCTGAGTTGAGGGCAGCCAGCCAGGCTTAGCATTTGGTTTCAAGGACCGGGCTCCTCTTTGGGCTAGTGAACAGGGGGTTCTTCAGAGCTCCATCATGAGCTCTATCCGTGCCGTGGCAACAGCATTGTGACATTCCATGTGTCACAGCCAATCAGAATGCATCATGCTGGGCACCAGGTCTGTAGTGTTCTAAGTGTCATGACTAGGAGCCCCATGGTGACAGAGCTTCAACTAGGGTGGTTTCCATCCATGGGAGTGTCTAGGTAACAATCCACACCAGTCCTATAGTCTCCATGGAGGGCTGAAATGAGGGCCCATGCATGGGGCTGGTTCAGGTGTAGGTTTGTGGTGTGCCTGAAGAGTAGGTGTAGGGTTAGGATTATGTGTACGTTTGGGGTTAGGGTTGGATCCAGATCCCAGGAAGCCCCAGAAAGGGATCCTTCATAGTGCAGTAGTCCATCTAGAGGGCTGAAGTGAAAAGTGCCTGGGAAAGTGCTGGTGAGGCTTAGCATTCACATTGAAGAACCGACCTCCTCTTTGGGCCAAGGGTACATTAGTGCTTCTGGAATGCCCACCTGCAGCTCCATCTGGACAGCGGACATGGCATTGTGACATTCCATCTTCCTTGATTAATAACCTGGAATCAGTTCTTGGCCCAGCTCAGCGCTTTTCTCAAACCCAAAGCTTGGGGTCCCATGGGAACATAGCCTTGGGTAGGCTTAAGGTTTCATCTATGGGAGTCACCAGGGCAGAAATGACACCAGTCCTGTGATCTTCCTAAAGGGCTAAAGTGAGGGCCCATGCCTGGCACTAGCTCAGTTCCAGATTTGCATAGTGCCCTAGGGGTAGGTTTAGGGTTAATTAGAGCAAGTTCCTAGGATGCTCTAGGAACAGATTCTCCATCAGTTCAGTTGGTACCAGGGGGCTGAGTTGAGGGTGCATGGAAAGGAGCTGGCCAGGCTTAGCATTTGATTTCAAGGGCCAGACTTCTCTTTGGGCTAGTGTACAGGGGTGCCTCCTGAGCCCAAAAGTGCCAACCCATCGGTGCTGCTGCAATGGTTTTGTGACATTCCATGTGCCACAGCCATTCACCACGCAGGTTGTTAGGCCCTCAGTCCATAGTGTTCTAAAACTCATGAGTAGGAGACCCATGGAGACAGAGCTTTGGCTAGGGTTGTTTCTGTCCAGGGGAGTGGCCAGGGCACAATCGACAACAGTTCCATAGTCTCCATGGAGCACTTAAGTGAGGGCCAATGCATGGGGCTAGCTCAGGTCTAGGGTTGCTCTGGACCTTACGATTAGGTCTAGGGTTAGGGAAAGGTGTAGGTTTGGGGTTATGGTTAGAGCAACATCCCAGGACCTTCCAGGAATAGATTCTCCAGCAGCACAGTGTTCTACCCATATGGCTGAGTTGACGGTCATGGGACGTTGCCAGCCAGGCTTAGCATTTGCTTTCAAGGACCGTCCTCCTTTTTGAGCTGGGTACAGAGGGCCGTCCAGCACCCACTCAGGCAGCTCCATCCCTCCTGCAGAAATGGCATTGTGACATTCCATTTTCCCTGGGGATTCACCATATACCACTTCTGGAACTCGGGTCTATGCTTTTCACAGTCCGGGGCTCAGAGCACCAAGGGGACAGCACCTTGGCTATGGTTTGGGTTCCGTCTAGGGAAGTTGCCAAGGCAGAAGTGAAATGTGTACCATGATCTCCCTGCATGGCTGAAGTGAGGGCCCATGTTTGAGGCTAGCTGAGGTAAAAGTTTGCAGAGAACCTTAGGGGTAGGGCTAGGGTTAATGTTAGCTTTAAGGTTGCTATTAGGGTTAAAATAAGTTCCCTGGATGCTCCTGGAACAGATTGGCCATCATGCAGTGGGTACCCAGACGGCCGAGTTGATGGCACATAGAAATGTGCAGGCCAGGCTGCACATTTGGTTTCAAGGGCCGGCCTCCTCTTTGGGCTAGTGTACAGTAGTGTCTTCAGACCCTCAAGATGCAGCTCTATCAGCGCTGCGGCAATGACATTGTGACATTCCATATTCCACAGCCAACCACCATACACCATACTGGGCCTACAGTCAGTAGTTTTCTAAGACTCAGAACCAGAAGCCCCATGGCGAAAGAGCTTTGGCTAGAATAGTTTCTGTCCAGGGGAGTGGCCAGGGCACAATTGACACCAGTCCCATAGTCTCCATGGAGAACTGAAGTGAGTGCCCATGCATGGGTCAACTCAGGTGTAGGGTTGTCATGGCCCTTAGGAGTAGGTGTATGGGTAGGGATGGGGTTAGGGTTAGATTAAGATTTGAGGAAGCTCCTGGAATTGATCCTTCAGCAGTGCAGTGGTCCCCCCAGAGGGATTAGTTAAACGCACCTAGGAAAGATCCAGCCAGGCTTAGCATTAAGGTTCCAGTGTCTGCCTCCTCTTTGGTCTAGTATAGAAGGGTGCCTTTGGAGCCCCGACATGGAGCTCAATTCTTGGTGTGGAAGTGGCATGTGATGTGATATGCCATAGCCAATCACCATGTACCGTCCTAGGTCCCAGTCTGTAGTGTTCTAAGACTGAGGACTTGGAGCCCCATGGTAACAGAGCTTTGGCTAGGGTAGTTTCCATGCAGGGGAGTGGCCAGTGCACAATCGGCAGCAGTCGACACGAAGTCTCCATTGAGGACAGATGTGAGGACCCATGCCCAGGTCCGGCTCATATGTGGGGTTTCCGTGGGCCTCAGGGGTAGTGCTAGGGTTAGGGTTAGGTGTATGGTTGGGATTAGGGTTAGAGTAAGAATGCTAGACCCTCCAGGAAAGGTTCCATCAGCAGTGCAATATTCTACATACAGGGCTGAGTTGAGAGTGCATGGGAAGGTGCCAGCCAGGCATAGCTTTGGATTCAAGGGCCAGCCTCCTCTGTGGGCCCAGCAACAGTGGGGCCTCAGGACACTGGGCATTGCAATGTCAGGGTGATGTTCCATGGTCCATGCTGTTGAAGCCAGCATCACTTCTGGGCACTGTGTCTTTGGTATTCTAGAACCAAGATCTCAGATCCACATGGGGACAGATCCTTGGCTAGCCTTAGGGTTCTGTCCAGGGAAGTCGCCTGATCTGAAGCGGCACCAGCACTGTGATTTCCCTGGAGGGCTGAAGAGTGAGCCCAAGGACCAAGCTGTCTCAGTGGTAGGTTTGTGGTGAGCCAGAGAGGAAGGGCTAGGTTTCAGTGCAGGTATAGGGTTGGGGATAGGGTTAGAGTAAGATCCCAGGACGCTCTAGAAATGGATCCCCCAGCAGTGTAGTGGTCCACCCAGAGAGCTGAATTGAGGGAACATGGCAAAGTTAGCTTTTGGTTCCAAGGGCTGGCCTCCTCTTTAGGCTTGGGTACAGGGGGTCTCCAGAGCCCCCTCGTGCAGCTGCATCCCATCTGTGGAAATGGAATAGTTATGGTCCATAAGCTATGGCAAGTCATCTGTACTGCATCTGGGCTCAGAATCCATACTTTCTCAGACTCCGGCCTCTAGCACCATGGTGACAGAGCCTTGGCTAGGGTTAGGGTTCAGTACAGGGGACTCCCCAGGGAAGAAGCAACACCAGTTCAATGCTAGTTTGAGTACTTCCTTGGTCTAGATGCTGTCAGCTTGGAATTTTGACCTGAATTCAGAACCTCTGTCTCTCTCTCACACTGCCTCTTCTCCACTTGTGTTCAGTCTCTTGTTCTCGCTCTCTCTCACTCTCTCAAAAATGAACATTAAAAAGTTCTAAGTCAGCCATGTCCTTGTTGTCTCTTTCCACATTCGCTTCTGCAGAAGTAGGCATTGGTTCCATCCATTATCCTTTTGTGATGTTTGAGATTCCTGAAAAGACATATCAGATTTCCCCAGCCAGCCTCGTTCAGGACATGTAGAATTTATTCTTTCAGCCTGACATGTCTCATACACAAAGACACTGGATTCCTAGTGCCCATCCCTCATCCTCCCAGAAACTGGGCTGTAACCATGGCCAGCAGTACTGTCCCATAATCTTCTGATGGCATTTCAATTGGGTCGTCATTCTCATCTTCAGTTACCCAAGTGCCTTCTGACATCTTGCCTTCTTTTTTGCTGGGAAGCCTGGCAGGGCAACTGAGGGAGCGAGGGATTTCAGAGCAGCCCAGCTACTGCTTTGCTCCCACAAAATGGATGTTTTGTAACTCTTTATGGAAGAGGACAGAACACCACCGCCACCTTTGCCACTGCCAGCTGTTCATAGCCCTGCACTAAATGTTGAGAAAACCACCATCCACCCCAATATGAACCCCCCTGCAGCATCCATGTAAAGTATGTAAGCTTAGCGTGGATCAAGTCTCTTGGATCCGTAAACAATGTTGGACTCTTGAGTAGTAAGTCCAAATCGAAATTTCTCAGTTTCTTTTCATCTGCGATGTCACTCCAACCTACATTGTTGGCCCACATGGTGATCTTTTGTACCTAGTGGTTTTATTGGTAGAGACTCTTCTGTCCATCCAATTACAGCTCGTTGGGTTCTTCCTGTCTTCGTGTCCTATTCTGGCCTCTTCAGTGGAGGATCAATGCGACACCAGTCTTGAGATCTCCCAGAAGGGCTGAAGGGAGGGCCCATGAGTGGGTCCGGCTCAGGTGTAGGGATGCAGTGAGCCTTTGAGGTAGGACTAGGGTTAGGGTTAGGGTTAGAGTAAGATCTGAGGATGCTCCAGGAACAGATTCCCCAGTAGTGCAGTGGTCCACCCATAGGATTGAGTTGAGGGTGCATGGGAAGGTGACAGTCAGACTTAGCATCTGAGTTCTGAGCCGGCCTCTGCATTGGCCTGTGGGGCGGTAGGACACCCTGAACCTTCTCTTGCAGCTCCATCAGGGTTGTGGAAATGGCATGGTTGTTTCCTGTACCACACTGATTCATCCTACACTGCCTCTGGGTCCCAGATCCATGGTTTTCTAAGACCCAGGACTCAGAGACACATAGGGACTAAACCTTATCTAGGGTTAGGGTTCCATCTAGGGGAGTCCCCAGGGCAGAAGCGATAGCAGTGCCATGATCCCACTGGAGGGAGGAAGTGAGGGATCATTCATGGGAACAGCTCACATGTAGGACTGCAGAGGCTTTGCAGTAGGGTTAAGGTTAGGGTTAGGTTTAGGGTTGGGTATAGGGTTAGACTAAGATCATAGGAATGTCCAGGAACGGATCCACGAGCAGTGCAGTGGTTTACCCATAGTGCTGAGAGGGGGCACAAGGGTATTTTCCAGCTAGGCTTAGCATTTGTGTTCAAGGGCCAGCCTCCTCTTTGGGGTTTGGTAGATGGGGGCCTCTAGAGCCCCTTCATGCTGCTGCTTCTGGTGTATGGAAATGCATGGTGATGCTCCATGTGCCATGCTGTATCATCCTGCACTCTTCTGGGCCATGGGTCTGTGCTTTCTCAGACCCAGAACTTGGGACCCCATGGGGACAGATCCTTGGCTAGAGTTAAGGTTCCATCTGCTGGGGTCGCCAGGCAAAAGTGACACCAATCCCGTGATCCCTGGAGTAATGAAGTGAGGGCCCATCCGTGGGGCCGGTTCAGGTGTAGGGTTGCCATGAGCCCTAGGTGTGGGCTTGGGTTAGGGTTTGGTGGAGTTTTGGGGTTATCCTTAGAGTATGATCCCCAGACATTACAGGAATGGATCACCCAGCAGTGCATTGGCCCACCCAGAGGACTGAGTTTAGGGTACAAGGGTAGGTGCAGTGAGGCTTAGCTTTTGGGTTCAAGGGCCAGGGGCCAGCTTCTGTGCAGTCTCAGGAAACCTGTCATGTACCTGTCACCTAGTGTTGCATATGTCATGGTGATGTTCCACATTCCATGCTGATAAGGACTACACCGCCTCTGGTCCCCGTGTCCATAGTGTTCTCAGAGCTAGGACAAGTTTCCCCATGGGGACAGAGTCTTGGCAACACTCACGGTTCCATACAGGTGAGTTTCCAGTGCTGAAGTGGCGCCAGTCCCGAGATCTCACTCAAGGACTGAAGTGAGGGCAATGCATGGGCACGGATCAGCTGTCTGGTTCTACTGAGAGGTCAGACTATGGGTCTGTTTGTTTAGGTGTAGGGTTAAGGTTGAGATCAGAGCCCAGGACGCTCTGAGTGCTGAACCCACAGTGGTGCAGTGGTCTCCCAAAAGGGCTTAGTGGTGGGTGCATGGAGGGTAGCAGCCAGCCTTCACCTGTCTTCAAATGCCAGCTTCCTCTTAGGGAAGGGTACAGAGGGCCTCTAGAGCCATGTTGTGCAGTTCTGTTTGGGCTGTGGAAATGGCATGTTGGTGTTGTCTCTGACATGCTGAGTCACCCTGAACTGCTTCTGGGCCCTGGATCTGTGCCTTAGTCAAAAACACAATTAGGTACCCGATGGGGGTGGGGGGAGCCTTGGCTAGGATTAAGGTTCCTTCCAGGGGAGTCGCCAGGGAAGAAGTGACAACAGTACATGATCTCCCTGGAGGGCTGAAGTGAGGGCCCATGTGTGGGTCTGGCTCAGGTGTAGGGTTGCAGTGAGCCTCAGGGGTAGAGTAGGGTTAGGGTTAGGTGGAGGTTTGGGGTTAGGATTAGAGTACAATCCCTGGATGCTCCAGGAAAGAATCCCCCAGCAGTGCAGTGGTTCACCCAGAGGGCTTAGTTGAGGGAATGCGGGAAGGTGCTGGTAAGGCTTAACTTTGAGTTCAAGGGCCAGCCTCCTCTGTTGGACCAGCCTCGGTGGAGCCTCAGGACACCTGTTGTGCAGCTGTCACTGGGTTTTGCGAACGTCATCATGACGTTCCATGTTCCATGCTGATGAAACCTGCATCACTTCTGGGCCCTTTTATGAGGTGTTCTCAGACTTAGTCTCAGTCTTAGTCTGGTCCCTATGGGGACAGAGCCTAGGCTAAGGATAGGATTCTGTCCAACGAAGTAGCCAAGGCCAAGGTGACACTAGTTACATCACCTCCCTGGAGGGCTGAAGTGAAGGCATTTCCATGGGCATGGGTAAGCTTAAGTGTTCCACTGAGAGTATGGTCTAAGGATCAGGTTAGGGTTAGGTGTAGGTTAGTGTTAGTATCAGAACCCAGGGGGCTCTTGGTGCTGAACCTGCAGCAGTCTGGTGGTCTCTTAGGAGGGCTAAGTGAAGGGAGCATGGGAGTATGGTGGCCAGCTTTCGACCTTGGCTTCAAAGGCTGGCCTCCACTTTGGGCTAGGTCCCCGCGGGGGAGCGGAGCCTCTGGAGCCACCTGTTGTAGCTCCTTCCTGCAAGGGTTGTAAGAAATGGCATTCAGAGTTGCCATGGGCCATGCTGAATCATTCCGAAATGCTTCTGGCCCCCAGGTCTGGCTATCCTCAGACCCAGAACCTGGGACCCCATGGGGAGACAGCCATGGCTAAAGTTAGGGTTCTGTCCTGTGGAGTCGACAGGGCAGAAACAACACCAGTCCCATGATCTCCTTAGCAAGCTTAAGTGAAGGCCCATGTGAGGGCCAGCTGAGGAGCTGAGCTGTAGTGTTTTCATGAGTCATAGGGGTAGGGCTAAGGTGAGGTTTAGGGGTAGGGTTGGGATTAGGGTCAGAGTAAGGTCTCAGGACGATCCAGAAATGGATCTGCCCCCAGTGCAGTGGCCCACCCACAGGGCTGAGTGGAGGGCGCATGGGAATGTGCTAGCAAGGCTTAGCATGTGGGTTCATTGGCCTGCCCCCTATGGTCTTGGGTACAGGGGGGCCTCTGGAGCCCCCTCATGCAGCTCCATTCTGGCTATGAAATGGCATGTTCATGTTCTTTGGGCCACTCAGAGTTATCCTGCACCACTTCTGGGCCTCGGGTTCGTGCTTTTCTCATAGCCCATGGGGCCAGAGGCTTTGCTAGGGTTAGGGTTCCGTCCTGTGGAGTCACCAGGGAAGAAACAACACCGGACCTGGAGTGCTGAAGTGAGGGCCCATGCATGGGTCTGCCTCAGGTTTAGGTTCATGATGAGCCCCATGATAGGGCTAGGGTAGGGTTAGGTGGAGGTGTTAGAATACAATTTGCTGATGTTCCAGTAATGGATCCCCCAGCAGTGCTGTGGTCCACTCAAAGGGTTGACTTGAGGGTGTGTAGAAAAGTACCAGCCAGGCTTAGCTTTGGGTTCAAGGACCAGCCTCCTCTGTGGGCCAGCTATGGTGGGGTCTCAGGACATCCATCATGCAGCTGTCTCTAGGCTTTGTGAATGTAATGGTGATGTTCCATGTTTCATGCTGATGATGCCTACAATGTTTCTAGGCCCCATGTTCATGGTATTCTCAGATGGAGGACTTGGGTACAGAGCCATAGCTAGGGATAGGGCTCCATCCAGGGAGGTGGCTAGAGTTGAGGCAGCACCAGTCCCATGATCTCCTTGGAGGGCTGAAGTGAGGGCATGGGCGCAGGTCAACTGTAGGGTTCTGCCAGAGTTTAGGCCAGGGATAGGGTTAGGGCTAGGTGCAGGGTTATGTTTAGGGTTT
>NC_043700.1:38982936-38988626 GCF_006229205.1 Suricata suricatta | reverse complement strand
GGGGGGGGCCCTCTGGAGCCCCCTTGTGCAGCTCCAACCGAGAAGTGAAAAGGGCATGGTAATGTTGCATGTGCTACCCCAAGTATCCCCGGACTGCTTCTCGGCCCAGGATTCTTGCTTACCTCAGACCCAGGACTTGGGTCCCCATGGGTAGGGAGCCTTACCTGGGTTATGGTTCCATCCATGGGAGTAGCCAGGGCAGAAACGACACCATTCCCATGATCTCCATGGAGGGTTGAAGTGAGGGCCCATGCCAGGAGCTGGCTCTGGTGTAGGGTTGCCGTGAGCCTCAGTGGCAGCCTATGGTTAGGGTTAGGTGGAGGGTTAGGTTTAGGGGTAGAATACAATCCCCAGATGCTCCAGGAATGGATCTCTCAGCAGTGCTGTGGTCCACTCAGAGGGTTTAGTTGAAGGCGAATTTGAAAGTGTAGGTCAAGCTTAGCTTTGGTTTCAAAGGCTAGCCTCATCTTTGGGCCCTGCTAAGGTGCAGCCTCAGGACATTCGTGGTACCACTGAAACTGGGCATTCTGAATGTGATGGTGATGTGCCACACTCCATGCTGATGAAGCCTGCAATGATTCTGGACACCGTGTGTTTGGTGTTCTAGAACCCAGGACTCGGGTCCCCGTGGAGACAGAGACTTGGCTGAGGTTCAGGTTACATCCAGTGGAGTCACCAGGGGTGAAGTAGCACCAGTTCCATGATCTTACAGTAGGGCTGAAGTGAGGGTGAACATGCAGGCTCAGGTCAGCTGAAAGCTTCAGCTGAGAAGTTGGGCTAAAGGTCATGGTAGGATTACATGTATGTTAGTTTTAGAATCAGGGAGCATGGGAAGATGGGGGCCAGTCTTCGGCCTTGGCTTCAAAGGCTGGCCTCCACTTTAGGCTAGAATACAAGGGTGTCTCAGGAGTCCCCTCGTGCAGCTCCTTCCATGCTGTGTAAATGGCATGGTAATGTTCCATGTGCCACATGTCACCCTGCACTGTTTCTGGGCCCCGCATCTGGCTTTCCACAGACCCAAGACTTTGGACCTCATGGCGAGGGAGCCTTGTATAGGGTTAGGTTTCTGCCAGGGGAGTCACCAGGGCCAAGGCATGACCAGTCCCATGATTTCTTTGGAGGACTGAAGTGAGGGCTAACGCATGGGTGCTCTTCAGCTGTAGGTTTCTGCCAGAGTTCCTGAAAAGGTTCGGGTTAGTGTTAGGTGCAGAGTTAGTGTGAGGGTTAGGCTCAGTGATAGGAGGCTCCAGGTGCTGAAACCTCAGTGGTGCGGTGGTCTCCCCAGAGGGCTGAGTGGAGGGTGCATGGAAGGCTGGCAGCAAGCCTTCAGCCTTGGCTTCAACAGCCAGCCTCCTTTTGAGGCTAGTGTACAGTTGGACCTCCGGAGCCCCCTCATGCAGCTCCATCAGACCTGTGGAAATGGCATGGTGATTTTGCATGTGCCACACCAAGTCACCCTGCACCTTTTCTGGGCCCCAGGCCCAGCTTTCCTTGGACACAGAACTCAGGACCCCATGGTGAGGGAGCCTTAGCTAGGGCTAGGGTACCTTCCAGAGGAGTCATCAGGGAAGAAGCTACATGGGTCCTGGAGTACTATGTGAAGGCCTGAGCACGGGTCTCCCACATGACTAGGTTTATGTTGAGCCCCAGGGGTAGGGCTAGGGTAAAGTTTAGGTGGAGGATTGGGGTAAGAGTTAGAGGACAATCCCCAGACTCTCCTGGAATGGATCCCCCAGCAGTGCAGTGGTCCAATGAGATTGGTGAGTGTAGGGTGTGTGGAAGGTGCCGGCCAGGCTTAGCATTTGGGTTCAAGGGCCAGCCTCCTCTGTGGGCCCAGATACCATGGGGCATTAGTACACCCGTCCTGCAGCTGTTGCCAGGCTTTGCGAATGTCGTGATGATGTTCCACATTCCATGCTGATGAAGCCTGCACTGTTACTGAGAGTCCCGGGTCTGTGGTGTTCTCAGACCTCGGACTCGGGTCCCCATGGGGTCAGAGACTTGGCTAGGTTTAGGGTTACATCCAGGGGAGTTGCTAGGGTTGAAGAGACACCAGCCCAGTGATCTCTTTGGAGGGCTGAAGAGAGGATACAGGCGTGGGTTGCCCTGAGATATCTGGCTAGGTGTCGGGTTAGATTTAGGTGCAAGGTTAGGATCAGAGCCTAGGGGGCTCCAGGCTCTAAACCCCCAGTGGTGCAGTGATCTCCCCAGAGGTCTGAGTGGAAGTCACATGGGAGGCTGGCAGCCAGCCTTCGGCCTTGGCTTCAAAGGCCAGCCTCCTCTTTGGGCTAGGGTACACGGGTGGCTCGGGAGCCTCCTTATGCAGCTCCATCTGGGCTGTGGAAATGGCATGCTGATGTCCATATGCCACACCAAATCACCCTGCACTGCTTCTAGGCCCCAGGTCCATGCTTCCCTTGCTTAGGACACAGGTCCCCCTTGTGGAGGAGGCTTCAGCTAGTGTTAGGGTTACATCCAGGGGAGTCACAGGGCAGAAGCAAAACCAGTCCTGGAGTGTGAAGTGAGGGCCCATGCACTTGCTCGGTGCAAGAGTATGGTTTTGGTGAGCCTCAGGGTAGAAGTAAGAGTAGGTTTAGGGTTAGGTCAGGCCCAGGAGTCTCCAGGCACTGAACACCCAGTGGGGTGGTGGTCTCCCTGGAGGGCTGAGTGAAGAAAGCCTGGCAGGCTGGCAGCAAGCCTTCAGCTTTGGCTTCAGAGGCCCACCTCC
The DNA here is from genome assembly GCF_006229205.1 of Suricata suricatta. Classification (NCBI taxonomy): domain Eukaryota; kingdom Metazoa; phylum Chordata; class Mammalia; order Carnivora; family Herpestidae; genus Suricata; species Suricata suricatta. The sequence continues at coordinate 38,985,898 of NC_043700.1, read as the reverse complement.
TCATTGGACCAGGGTAGAGGGTGGCCTCCAGAGCCCCAAAGTGCATCTCCATCAGGGCTGTGAAAATAGCATGGTGATGTTCCATGTGCCACACCGACTCACCCAACACCACTTCTGAGCACTGGATCGGTGTTTATCTCAGAACCAGGACTCAGGTTCTCCTGAGGAGAGAGTTGTGGCTAAGGTTAGGGTTCCATCAGGGGAGACAGCAGGGCACAAGCGACACCAGTCTGGTGATCTCCCTGGAGGGCTGAAGTGAGGACCCATGTGTGGATCCGGCTTAAGTGTAGGGTTCAGGTGTGCCTCAGAAGTAGGACTAGGATAAGCGGTAGGGTGAGGGCTGGGTTTAGAGTTAGAGTACAATCCCCACACGCTTCAGGGCCGGATCCCCTAGCAGTGCAATGGTCCACCCAGAGGGCTGGGTTCAGGGCATGTGGGAAGTTGCCTACCAGGCTTAGCTTTGGGTTCAAGGGCCGGCCCAGCTACGGTGGGACCTCAGGACACCCGTGGTGCAGCTGTCACCAGGTTTTACAAATGTCATGCTGCTATTCCACGTTCCATTCTGATGTATTCTGCACTGCCTTTTGGCCCCATGTCCGTGGTTTTCTCAGACTAGGGATTCAGATTGCCATGAAGACAGAGCCTTCCCTGAGGGCAGGATTCCATCCAGGGGAGTCCCCAAGGCTGAAGTGGCTCCAGTCCTGTATTCTCCCTGGAGAGCTGAAGTGAGGGTGATCGTTGGGACTTGGCTTCAAACGCCATCCTCTTGCACTACTGTACATTGTGGCCTCTGGAGACCTCTTGTGCAGTTCCATCAGGCTTTAGAAATGGCAATGGTGCTGTTCCATGGCCATGCTGAGTCACACTGCACCACTTCTGGGCCCTGGATCCGTGATTTCCACAGACCGAGGACTCGGGTCCCCATGGGGAGGGAGCCTTGGCTAGGTTTAGGTTTCTATCCAGGGGAGTCTCCTGGGCAGAAGCGACCATGATCTCCTTGGAGGGCAGACATGAGGGCCCAAGGAGGGCCGGCTCAGATGTAGGGTTGTGGTGCCTTCAAGGGGTAGGGCTTCGATTAGGACTACAAGGATTGTTGGGGTTAGCATTAAAGTAAGATCCTGGGATGCTCCAAAAACAGATCACCTAGTTCTGCAGTGGTCCACCCAGATGTTTGAGTTGAGAGCGCCTGGGAATATGCCATCCAAACGTAGCTTTGGGTTCAAGGACTAAACCCCTCTGTGGGCTGGCTAAGGTGGGACCTCTAGACACCTGTTGCGCAGCTGTCGTCGGGCTTTGAAATGTCATGGTGATGTTCCACGTTCCACGCTGATGAAGCCTGCACCACTTCTGGCCCCATATCCATGGTGTTCTCTGACCAGGGACTCGAGTCCCCATGGGGACAGAGCCTTGGCTAGGGTTAGGGTTCTATCGAGGGGCGTCACCAAGGCCAAAGTGGCACCAGTGCCATGATCTTCCTGGAGGGCTGAAGTGAGGGCAATTGCTCCTGTGCAGAGCAGCTGTAGGGTTCTTCTGAGAGGTAGGGCTAGGTGTCCTGTAAGTGTTAGGTATAGAGTTAGTTTTAGGGTTAGGATAAGAGCCCAGGAGTCTCCAGGTGCTAAACACCGAGTGATACACTTGTGTCCCTGGAGGGCTGACTGGAGGGGCCCATGTGAGGTTGGCGGCCAGCCTGTGGCCTTGCCTTCAAATGCCATCCTCCTCTTTGGCCTAGTGTAAGGGCGGCTTCTGGAACCCCCTTGTGCAGCTCCATCTGGGCTGTGGAAATGGCGTGATGTTCTCCATGCCACAACTTCTTGACCCCAGGTGTGTGCTCTCTTAGACACAGGTCTCGGGACACCATGGGATGGAAACTTCGGGTAGGGTTATGGTTTGGTCTGGGGGAGTCACCAGGGCAGAAGTGACAGCAGTTGGGTGACCTCCCTGGAGAGCTGAAGTTAGGGCCCATGCACAAGGCCGTCTCAGGTTTAGGGAGCGCTGAGCATCAAGGGGTATGCCTAGGGTCAGGTTTAGGTAGAGGCTTGGGGATAGGGTTAGAGTAAGATCCCTGGACGCTTCAGGAGTGGTTCCCCCAGCAGTGCATTGGTCCAGCCATAGGGTGGAGTTGAGGGCAGGTGGGAAGGTGCCTGCCAGGCAAAGCATTTGAGTTCAAGGGCCACCTTCTTCTGTGGGCTCAGCAATGGTGGGTCCTCAGGTCCCCTGTCATTTAGCTGTCACAGGGCTTTGCAAATACACTGGTTATGCTCGACATTCCATGCTGATAATGCCTGAACCGCTTCTTGGATCTGTGTCTGTGGTGTTCTAGAACCTAGGACTCAGGTCCAGATGGGGACAGAGCCTTGAGGAGAGTGAGCATTCAGTCTCAGAGGCATCATCAGAGCAGAAAGGGCACCAGTCCTGTGATCTCCCTGGAGGGCTTAACTGAAGGGGCATGTGTGGACATGGGTCAGCTTTAGGATTTTGCTGAGAGATCGGGCCAGGGGTCAGGATAGGTTTAGGTGTAGGGTTAGAGTGAGGGTCAGGGTCAGAGCCCAGGTAATGTCAGGCCCTGAACCTCCAGAAGTGAGGTTGCCTCCCCAACAGGTGAATGGAGGTCACATGGGAGGCTGGCAGCCAGTCTTCGGCCTTGCCTTCAAAGGTCGGCCTCCTCTTTGTTCTAGGGTACAGGGGGGCCTCCAGAGTTCCATCGTATAGCTTTGTCCAGGCTGTGGAAATGGCATGTTGACCTTTCATGTGCCATGCCCAGTCACCCCACACTGCTACAGGGCCCTGGGTTTTTGCTTTTCTGAGACCCAGGACTCGGGACCCCATGGGAAGGGAGCCTTGACTAGGGTTCGGTTACCAATCTGGGGAGTCCCAGGGCAGAAGTGACACCAGTCCCATGATCTCCCTGGAGGGCTGATGTGAGGCCACCCGCCATGTGCAGGCTGACTCAGGTGTACGGTTT
>NC_043700.1:38978929-38982836 GCF_006229205.1 Suricata suricatta | reverse complement strand
ACCTGACGACTGGATCAAGAAGATGTGGTATATATTCACGATGGAGTACTACATGGCAATGAGAGGGAATGACATATGGCCCTTCGTAGGAAAGTGGATGGACCTTGAGGGTGTCATGCTGAGTGAAGTAAGCCAGGCTGAGAAGGACAGAAACCATATGTTTGCACTCATAGGTCTAGCAGGAAAACAAGAGAGACCTAATGGAGAACCAGGGGGAGCGGAGGAGGGAGAGAGAATTGGGGGGAGAGAGGGATGCAAAACTTGAGAGACTATTGAATGCTGAGAATGAACTGAGGGTTGAGGGGGAAGGGGGAGGGGGGTAAAGAGGTGGTGGTGATTGTGGAGGGCACTTAAGGGGAAGAGCACTGGGTGTTGTATGGAAAACAATTTGACAATAAAATATCATGGAGAAAAAAAAATAAAGACCAAGGCTTATTGTAATTAATCCTTGTCATGACCCCTTGTAAAGTCTTAGTAACTTTAGGTAAGGATTTTAAGGCCAAAGGAATTAACTCTTGCTTTGCAATTTGGATGGAAGTCTTTATGCAAGATCTTAAACGGGGGAATAAGGTCTCTAGTAGACAGTTTTGAAAGAGGCCGAATCCAATTAATATCCCCCAATATTTTTTGAACGTCATCTGAAGTACATAAATGCTCTTTAATTGTAAAGGCTGTTAAGTTACAATTTAAATTTAGTGACACTTATATTTATTACTGAAGGTGTTTAGTAATGATCTTATATCAAAACATTAAGACTTTAGGAACTGCACATATATTTGAGCAATTGCACTATTTATAAATTACACTTAGCAGACTATCAACTCTTAGAAATCTTAGTCTCCCATTGAGGGCTTAGTAACCAAAACTTTTTTTCTTTAGATGGTAAACTTCTGAATCAATTAAGTATAAAGCAGCCTTTTAACAGTTTTAAATAACGCCACTCATTTTGCCACAAGTTAAAAAGCACAGACATCTACAGGCCTTATCTTATACCAATATATTAATTAGTTGACTTTTGCTTTAGTTTTAACTTGTTAGACAGCCAATGAATTTAATCTTAATTTATTATCAAGTAAAACCTTAACGTTTTAACTTACTAAACCTTTAAAACTATTTTAACAATTACTCATGAAAACTATAGACCAGACCAAATTGACCATTCTTTTAACATACACTTGTTAAAAATTGAAGCAGAGATCATAAGAACCTATTTGACTTTTGGCAGATTCAGATAGAACATAAGTTTTTGTTTTTATCTCAAACCAACAAACTTAAACTCAAACACGGAATAAGTTTTATTTGAACCCAGGTAAGATGCTTGTTCCCTATAGTTGTTTTTAACCTCGAAATTTGGTGCAAAAAAACCCTGATTTCTGTGGTCTTTTGTTTCCTATCTCCTAAGGCAGAGGGATAAGCTAGTGTTATGCAAATTGGTTTCTCCCTGCCCAGCGGACTGCAACCTGATGGCCCTCTGGTTGCCCTGGGCAACGGGGCAGTTTTAAACTTTTTGCTGTTATAAACTTTTAGCTGTTAACCTGGGAAATAAATAGATCTCTTTCTTTAGACTTTTTATGGCTCAAAACTTAATTTACTTACTTTACTCTAACTCTGCCTATCTCTACGGGAGAGCGTTTGCAGCAACCCAAAACAAGTAGAACAGACTCTGTAATTGCCCCTTATTTTTTATTCCTTATTTTTTATAATACAGTGACACAAAGACAAACAAAGGTTCACTCACACACACACTCGAGGCCCTCATGCTCCCTCCGCAGAGGTTTTAGAAAAACACTTAGGTAACTTTACTCCCTGTGCTTTAAGGGTCTCTGCTTAGACTATATGCTTAATTCCTGCCCTAAAATCACCAATCACTCACTTGAGCCCTGGACGACCACGTGGAAGTCTCCTTATAATGCCTGAGCACTGGGCCACTGCATGGCCTTCTCCTTATAATTCCTGAGCACTGGGCCACTGCATGGCCTTCTCCTTATAATTCCTGAGCACTGGGCCACTGTGTGGCCTTCTCCTTATAATTCCTGAGCACTGGGCCACGGTGTGGTCGTCTCCTTATAATTCCTGAGCACTGGGCCTCTGCGTGGTCATCTCCTTCTAATTCCTGAGCACTGGGCCACGGTGTGGTCGTCTCCTTATAATTCCTGAGCACTGGGCCTCTGCGTGGTCATCTCCTTCTAAAACCTGAGCAATGGGCCACCGCGTGGTCTTCTCCTTCTAAATCCTGAGCACTGGGCCACTGCGTGGTCTTCTTCTAAATCCTGAGCACTGGGCCACAGCATGGTCGTCTCCTTCTAAAACCTGAGTGTTACCTCTTTCTCTTCTTCTTTTTCTCTTTGATTCGTTTCTTCACTGGATCCCTCTAACTCAACCTGATGCAGGGTCACCAAATGTCTTAGCCGAAGCCAGGTCCCGCCCAGGCAAGCAGGGCGGAAAATCCTCGGGGATTCTTGATCCTGAGGGAGGGAGAGAAAGGGAAGGAAGGAGACGCACAAGGAGTGAAGACAGCACATGGTATCTGATCAAGCCTCCTTCTTTATTCAGAAAACAACGTATCCTACAAAGCTTTTTAGGCAGGAGAACAAGGCAGCTGACCTAGGGCTGTTGCTAGGAAACAGGGTCCAAGGATTAAGACTGGAGTAAATGAGGAACGAAACTAAAGTGTTTTAGCACAGCCCCTGAGAGGGTGATACTATGTGCCTGCAGGCAGTTAATCTTTGAACTTCTGGCTTCTCCTGACAGGGAGATGTGCTCCCCTGCCTATTTTTGCCACTCTCCTCAGGGAGTGACATATCTGGCTAGCAAATGGCAAAACAGCTGAATCTTTGCCGTTTCCCACAATAATTAATACACTAAATCCTGAGAAAGGACACTGCAGATCAGGCCTCTTTTATTCTAGATTCCCCGTTTCTTAGATCTGTTTGGACATTTGTGCACAGAAAAAAGAAATAGGTGGTTTGCACTCAGAACTGCGGGGGGAAAAAACCCTATGTGGAACATATCATTTGGTTCACATCACGGATAACGAAGTAAATAAGGTTTGAAAACCCATGCTGGGAAGTCGAATGTATGTGTATTATGCCCAATTCTGTGAGAGAACACTACGTAGAATGCCCCGATCATCCAAGATGCCCTGTACCTTACGTAAATGTTTGGATTGTTGTATTTTCATTTTCGTTGGTTTCCATATATTTTTTAATTTCTTCTCTAATTGCCTGGTTAACGCAATCATTCTTTAATAGGGTGGTTTTTAACCTCCACATTTTTGGAAGTTTTCCAGACTTTTTCCTGTGGTTCATTTCAAGTTTCATAGCATTCTGATCTGAAAGTGTGCATGGTATGATCTCTATTTGTTTATACTTATGGAGGGCTGCTTTATGTCCCAGTATGTGGTCTATCTTGGAGAATGTGCCATGTGCACTCGAAAAGAAGGTAAATTTCCTATCTTTAGGATGTAGAGTTCTAAATATATCTATCAGTTCCATCTGTTCCAGTGTCGTTCAGGTCCATTGTTTCCTTAGTGATTTTCTGTCTGGTTGACCTATCCATTGCTGTCAGTGGAGTATTAAAGTCCCCTGCAATGAGCACATTTTTGTCAGTAAGATTGTTTCTTTCTGTGATTAGTTGCTTTATGTATTTGGGTGCTCCCGCGTTAGGCGCATAGATATTTATAATTGTTAGCTCTTCCTGATGGAGAGATCCTGTAATTATTATATAATGTCCTTCTTCATCTCTTGTTTCTGCCTTTACTTTAAAGTCCAGTTTGTCTGAAATTAGTATGGCTACTCCAGCATTCTTTTGGCTTCCAGTTGCCTGATAGATATATCTCCATCCCTTTACTTTCAACCTGTAGGTGTCTTCTGGTCGAAAATGCGTCTCCTGTAGACAGCAAATAGAT
>NC_043700.1:38975657-38978829 GCF_006229205.1 Suricata suricatta | reverse complement strand
GGCGCCCTTTTCTTCAGCACTCAGCCCAACAAGGTAGCTTCTCTCTGGTGACTCAGGAGGCTCCAAGTAAGTGGCTGCAACGCTCCTAACTAAGGTCTCTCCTGGGAAAATGGGGGCAGTGGAACCTGCTGGAAGCACAGCCCTGGTTTCTGTCCTGAGGCAGCTGCAGAGGCCCTGAGTCATCCAGAGGCAACAGAAGCTCTTCCTGCTCAGAGGTGCCGTGGGTCAGAAAAGCAGATGGGGCGCCCTCTGCCGGCCACCACTGTGCACGCAGAGGAAGCCGCCGCTCCCGGTTTGCGGTGCTCGCGCGCCCTCTGCTGGCCACTGTGGGAAGTCCTGCAATGTTGAAGGCCATGGCTGCTCAGCTGAAGCACTGAAGGTGCTCTGGGCAACTAAGGCTGTTCTCTAGATTGGGAAGGATCTTAGTGGCAGGGCCTGGAACACAAAGAAATCTTTTCCTTCTCCTTTCTTGTGAGTGAAGAATGAAACCGAATTTGTTAATGTAATGACATCATTTGTAATGCTTTAAGCAATGTTCACAGAAAAATAGACTACGAAGTTACACATGCTCAACAACAGGTAATTGTGCTGATTACCAAAATACTTACATCAGATCAAAATACTTAGATCACCTTTGAGACAGAGAAAGCAGCTTCCAGGTATGGGATGAATAAGTCATACAGATATAAGCTACAGCCAATGGAATAGAGTCAATCTTGTAATAGTGTTGCATGCTTTCACATGATAGCTACACATGTGTTTAAGTACAACATAATTTATAGACATAAGGAACGACTAGGATGGATGCCTAAAACTAATACAACAAATGTGTAAGCAATCCTTCAATTAAAAATTGAAACCCTTTACACTATTCTTAATTTTCCTTTCTTTGCCTTTAAAAAAACCAATCCTGGATGCCTGGGTGACTTAGTCGGTTAAGTATCCGACTTTGGCTCAGGTCATGATCTTGCTGCCCATGAGTTCAAGCCCTGCATAGGGCTCTGTGCTGACAGCTCAGAGCCTGGAGCCTGCCTCAGATCCTGTGCCTCCCTCTCTCTCCACCCTCCCCAACTCAACCTCTCAAAAAAAGAAAAAAATAAATGTTAAACATTTTTAAAAAATCATTGCTAATTTAGAATATGTGAAATTCCATTTATACCAGACTCTCTAACATCACCATCTCGATGTTGAGAACTTATCTGAAAAGTCACCAAGAATGTCTTGGATGACACACATGTGACAAGGTCCGAATGCAACTTACAGGGAACTACACATCTGTTATGAATTTACTGTATGTATCTGTGGCTGATATTTTCAATGAAATGTTCTTGGGGGGGGCGCCTGGGTGGCTCAGTCGGTTAAGCGTTCGACTTCGCCTCAGGCCATAATCTCACAGTCCGTGGGTTCGAGCCCCGTGTTGGGCTCTGTGTTGACAGCTCAGAGCCTGGAGCCTGCTTTGGATTCCATGTTTCCCTCTCTCTCTCTGCCCTTTCTGCATGCCTGTTCTGTGTCTCTCTGTCTCAAAAATAAATAAAACATTAAAAATTTAAAAACAGGATAAGAACCACATGATCCTCTCAACAGTTGCAGAAAAAGCATTTGACAAAATACAGCATCCTTTCTTGATTTAAAAAAAAAAAAGCCCTCAAAAAAGGAGGGATAGGAGGATCATGCCTCAACATCATACTGTCCACAAAAGAAAGTCCCACAGCTAGTATCCTCTTCAATGACGAAAAACCGAGAGCTTCCCTCCAAAGATAAGACACATGAAAGGGATGTTCACTCTTACCACTATTATTCAACATACTGTTGGAAGTCCAAGCCTCAGCAGTCAGAAAACAAAAAGCAAATAAAGGAATCCAAATTGGCGAGGAACAAGTCAAAGTTTCACTCTTGGCAGACTAGATACTCACATGGAAAACCCAAAAGACTCCACCAAAATACCGCTAGAACTGATGTAGGAATTCAGGAAAGTCTTAGGATATGAAATCAATGTGCAGAAATTAGTTGCATCTCTATACACCAATAACGAAACAGCAAAAAGAGAAATCAAGGAATCGATTCTATTTACAATTGCACTGAAAACCATAAAATGCATAGGGATAAACCTAACCAAAGAGGTAAGAGATCAATACACTAAAAATAATAGAAAGCTTATGAAAGAAATTAAAGATACAAAGAAATGGAAAAATCTTCAATGCTCATGGGTCAGAAGAGAAAATATTGTTAAAATGTCAATACTACCCGAAGCAATCTACACATTCGATACAATCTCTATCAAAATAACACCAGGATTCTTCACAGAGATAGAACAACAATCCTAAAATTTGTATGGATTGCAAAGACCCATGGAGACAGAGCTTTGGTGAGGGTGAGGGTTCCGTCCAGGGGGAGTCATCAAAGCAGAAGGGGCACCAGTCCTGTGATCTCCCTGGAGGATTTAACTGAAGGGGCCCACACAGGCATGGGTCAGCTGTAGGATTTGGCAAAGAGGTCAGGCCTGGGGTCAGGATAGGTTAGGTGGAGGGTTAGGATCAGAGCCCAGAAGGCTTCAGGGGCTGAAGCCCCAGAAGTGAGGTTGCCTCCCCTGTGGATGAATGGAGGACGCATGGGAGGCTGGCAGCCAGCCTTTGGCCTTGGATTCACAGGTGACCTCCTCTTTGTTCTAGGGTACAGGGGGGCCTCCGTAGCTCCCTCAAGCAGCTACGTCTGGGCTGTGGAAATGGCATGGGGACTTTTCATGTGTCACGCCCAGTCACCACGCACTGCTACTGGGCTCTGGGTCCTTGATATTCTCAGACCCAGGACTCAGGACCCCATGGGAAGGGAGCCTTGGCTAGGGTTCGGTTTCCAATCTCAGGAGTCACCAGGGCAGAAGTGACACCAGTCCCTTGATATCCCTGGAGGGCTGATATGGGGGCTTGCCATGTGCGGACTGGCTCAGGTGTACAGTTTCGGAGGGGCTCACGGGTAGGTCTAGGGTTAGATATTTGGAGGGTTGGTGTGAGAGTTAGAGTACGATCTGCGGATGTTCCATGAACGGATCCTCTAACAGTGTAGTGTACGACCCAGAGGGCTGATTTCATGGGAGCATGGGAGAGTGCCAGCCAGGGTTAGCGTTTGGGTTCAAGGGCCAGCCTCCTCTTTGGGCTATGGTACAGGGGGGCCTCCA
>NC_043700.1:38968453-38975557 GCF_006229205.1 Suricata suricatta | reverse complement strand
ACATGTGCGGGAGGCCTCAAGGAAGGATGTCCCACACAAAGGGGAGAAACGAGTCCGTGCGGGCGCAGCTCACTTCTTACAGCCTAGTATAACCCAGTTCCTGCAGAACGTTGGACATCGCTTGTGCGAATTCAAATTACATGTGTGAAACACATGCTGCGAAGGCAAACGTATGTGTCAGGTGCTCAATTCTGGGCAAGAACACTGTGCCTAATGTCCCTATTCGGCCTTCTTTTCCTGTATCTTCATTAGTGCTGTTTCAGAACAGGGGCGCAGACCTAGACGATAAGGGCTTTACACTCAAACCTGAGCAATATCACTGGGCGGAAGGTAACCTTCTGTGACCAGTTAGGCTCACCAAGTTCCTATTTGAGATCACACGCTGCGACGTCAAGCGAATGAGTAAGACACTAAATCCCGAGAAAGAACACTGCGGGTCAGGCCCCTTTCATCCTAGATTCCCTGTATCGTAGATCTGTTTGGACATTTGTGCGCAGACCAAGGACACCGGTGGTTTGCACTGAGACCGGCGGGGGGAAAAGAACCGCATGCGGAACGTATCATTCGGTTCACATCACGGATAACGAAGTAAATAAGGTTTGAAAACCCATGCTGGGACGTCGAATGTATGCGTATTATGCCCAATTCTGTGCGAGAACACTGCGTAGAACGCCCCGGTCATCCAAGATGCCCTGCCCCTTACTTAGTTGTCTGAAGACATGTGCGCAGACCAAGAAAATAAGTGCTTTACACTCAAACCTGAGCAAGAACACGGTGCGCAAAGTCTCATTCGATGAACACCTAGTATCACGAAGTTAATCGTGTTGGAAAACACATTGCGGGAAGTCAAATGTATGCGCAGTTCACTCAATTGTGTGACAGAACAGTGGGGAGGAGGCCGCCTTCATCTGAGATTCCCGGTGACTTAGTTAATTCTGGTTGACACACGTGTGCAGACTGCTGTGCACGTGCGGGCGCTCAGAAGTCAGGAGGGGAGGATAAGCGAGTGAGGAAACGTGAGGCGAGCTGAAGCGTGGGGATGGGAGGAACTAAATCCCGAGAAAGAAAGGAGGGATGCCCAAATTGCCTTGCATCAAAGAAAATCCCCTCCAGATACACAGGCTTGAGCCTTCCAATCTCGGGGGCAAAAGGCTTTTGGCCGGAACATTCTCCAACAAAGAGAAGCTGAGGGGAGCCATGGCTCTTGGGGCCCAGCAGGCCCCCCCTTCCCCACCAACAAAGAAACCTCCCGCAGAGAGTCCTTTGATGGCCAGACCTCCTGGACACAGGAGAATCTACCTAAGCGACCGTGGATGGCTATGCCTCCGAGGCACGGGAAAAAAATTGGGGGAAGTTGTGGAACACGTCAAAAGACTGTGAAGCAACATTTGGCCTCCCGGGCTGCATATGTGGCTTGCACGTAACCTATGATTTTCCTCATTGCTTTGCAAAAGCATTGAAGGTATTTAGCTTTAAGTTTGGGTCCGTTGGTGACACCTGCTTTCCCTTACATTATTTCTGTTCCCAGCTCATTGCCTGCGGTTGGGGCAATCCCAATCCTCTGTTTCCAAAATTAACTCCTTGTATGATAAGGGTCTTGCCCAGACATCACGGCCAAAGGACCTTGAAGAAAAGAATCTTTGAGAGACGGACTCCCTCATTCCTGTTTTTTTTTTTCTTTTTACTTCTGTTGTCACAGCTGTCCTTTCTTTTGTGATGAACGAAAATGATCCTCCCGGGGCATGATTTTACTCTCTCAAGGACCATAAGCTTTGCAATCATTAAAGAGAGAAAAAAAAATGGGTAAACCCCTATGGCATAAAAGACACTGACTTTCTTATTCAAGTGTGGCTTTACCACCATTCCTGTGGTCTGTCTTCCTTCCGATAGATCCGTCGCCGACACCAGCCACCTACTCGGGGCCCGTTCGGCTGGGGTGCGTGGGCTGGTCCTCCGCGCACGGCCCCTTCTTGGGCAGGAGCCGACATGACTTCTTTCCAATCTTGAAAATTCAAAGTGCTCTATAGTCTTCGCCCTGCTTGCCTTGTCGCTGGATACGAGGCAACTCCTGGAATATCGTCTCCCTGGCTTTGAGCCAATGCCCAAGACCTCTGCAAAGGAGGAAGCCCTGAAGAAGTTTCTGCCATAGAAGTTAATCTCATAGGGTATGAAGTTTTAGGAGGGTTTTGCCTCTCTCTCTCTCTCTCTCTCTCTCTCTCTCTCCCTATTCACCCGCCTCTCCAATTCGGTCACAACAAAGGCTCCCTCCCGCTTATTTTCTAGATACTGATCGTCTCCTGAGCAGAGTCACAACCATCTCCAGAATTCTCAAGGAAATGGCCATTACTCATTGCGTCTCAAATATGCTTTGACAATAAGGAGGCAGGCAGAGGTGGGGTTTTCTTCTCCTGCGAAGGGAGCGGGGGTGTTCTACATCACTCGCAGGAGGGGAACCGGACGCCACATTAAGAAAAATAGGTCCAGGTTCGTCCTCATGCTTGAGCACCAACGTTTAAGCATGATCAGAAGTGAGAGAGGACAAGGAGACAATGTCTATAGAATGCTGAGGATCCAATGCTTCCCTTCCCTTGACCTCACAGGAACCCTATTAGGGGGTATGGCACCCTTGCCTCTCTCGGGTCCTGGATATTTTATCTCCTGTCCCAGTTTCGTCCATGCTGCTAAGTCTACTGTTCCCTCTGTTGGGAACCAGGGGTAAAGCTCCCATGGGATAGACAGACAATCTAGGGGTGCTTGGAACTAATGTTACTTCCTTTCTGTTTTCATCGTGCCCCAAGGGCCAAGACAACATCAGTATGTCCACCAGAATGCTTTGGCCCCATAATGTTTGAGTCCCGTTGTCTGGTGTTGCCCCAGTTCCCATACCTGAAAATGCAGTCCTTCCAACCTCCGTTGACGTGCTCACGTCCACATACGGGCTCTAGCACCTGTTCGGGCGCCAGATGTTGTGTGCGCCCCGGCGCTCAGAAGCTCACGCTTGAGGATCAGGGAATGAGAAACAGAAGACAGATTTCAAGGATAGGGACAGGTGGAAGAACCTGAGGGATGCCCGTATTGCCGCTTTCTCTCTCACAGGCAAGTAGCTTTCTACAGACAGCCACAGCTGGAAACCATCCCGGATGATTGCCAAAGCTTGAAGGACCTTCAGGCAATTACCATTCTCACTCAGGTAGCGTGAAGGACATTTGACAATTAGCCTGTGGAGGGACTGAACCTCTGAGAATCTGGGGGCAGCTGCAAGGTTGGCCAAGGGCACGAGATCTTTTGCTCCATCGCCCACTCCCTGCTGGCTCCATGCTGCTGCTTCGCACAGCTGTCCAAGGAAGTAAGTGCTTTGCACTCAACACGGAGAGACCCCACTGTGCGGAAGGTGTCGTTCTGTCAACATCTCAGAAAACGAAGTTCAGAAGGTTGAAAACACATGCTGGGAAAGTCCCATGTAGGTGCAATGCACGCAATTCTGTGTAAGAACACAGTTAAGAAGGCCCCACTCCACTGAGCCGCCCTGGACGGACCCAAGGCAGTTCTCTTTCAAAACGTGCGGAGAACAAGGAAAGAAATGGTTCACTTTCCAAACGCGGAAACAATACCGCGCGGCAGCTCTCTTTCTGGGAACATCTAGGAACAGTACGCGAATGGATGAAAACGTATGCTGGGAAGTCTACTGAATGAGGAATACACTCCGTTCTGTGCAAGGACACTGTGGAGAATGCCCCACTCCTCCTAGATTCCGGGTCTCTGAGGTCGCTCTCTTTCAACACAAGAGCACAGACCAAGAGAATACGTGCTCTACGCTGAAAACGGAGAAGGATCCCTGTGCGGAAGGTATCACTCTGTTTACTTCTGATACAACGATCTTCATAACCTCGGGCAGCACGGACTGGGAAGTCCAACGTATGTGTAGCACACTCCATTCTGGGAAAGAACCCAGTGCCGAAGGCCCCCATTCGTCTGAGATTCTCTGAAACATAGTTCTGTTGGGAAACAGGGGCGCAGAGTAAGAAAATAAGTGCTTTACCCTCAAAACTGAGAGACCACACTGTGCGGAAGTTATCATTCTGTTAACATCTAGTATCACGAAGTTAAGAGTGTTTGCAAACACATACAGTGAAGTCAACCGTATGTTTAGTGCACTCAAATCTGCATCAGAACACAGTTAGGAAAGCCCTGTTCAACTGAGATTCCCTGGAAGTGAGTTCTGTTTGAAGACTTGTGTGCAGAATGAGGAATTGAATGGTTGGCAATCAAAACTGCTAGAAAACACCATGCCCAACTGATTATGAAGTTAACATCTGGTATAATGACATGAAGAATGTTTGAAAACCTTCGGGGGACCAGTCCACTCACCAGAGTCTAAGGGTCTATGAGTATGGGGTTGGTATGTGCAAAATATCTACAAGATTGAACGCAGACAACATGAATGGTGGAAGAGACCACCCTTTACTGTGAATCTTGGTGTCTTAAATATCGTAGGTGATTTCATCTTTCTTTTAATGATTACATTTTTTGCAATTTCTTAGGAATCACATGTTTTAGAATAGATCATTGTTTTCTCAGATGAGAGCACAGAAAATTAAAGACAGAAATGGAGTACAATACAGAAGATCAAAAACATAATTTATCCCTAAAAATACATGAGCAAGAGTCTTATTTTGCGTATATGGTGTAATATTAACTGAAGCTTATGACACAGCTATTTTTAATAGTTCAAACAATAGTCTGTGAGTAAGGTGCCTCTAACTAGGGAGGAAGTTTCAATCAGAAGATATGCCCAATTACTGAAACCACAATTACCAAGTGGCATGAATAATAGGAGAACTAACGCCAGTCTCTGATGCACTTAGGTCAAGGAGTCAAGTGCACACATTTTCAAGTAGGGGAAGCAGGGTCCCAATAGGCCACACAGCACTGCTGGCTGGATTGGTCCCAACATCTCCCCGCTTTTTTATTTTTTCAAAAAGGGCCTTTTCCAGAAATGTGATAGTATATGCAAAGAAAGGACTGTGCCTGCCTTAGGTTGGAGGCCTGCCAATCCTTCTTACCCATCATGGGCACACCCAGAAGCCTGTGTCTGAGTAGCCTGTCTTAGGTTGATAGGATGGTAAGGCCTCTCTTACCTGTCTTTGGCTAGCCAGCCCGTGCCTCTTGCCATAATATAGCTCTTCATTGGCCTCCTGATTGGCCATATCGAGCTTATGATGATGGATCTGGATAGGCCATATCTTGATAGCATCTCTTTGCTGCCTTCAAATGCCATGAATAGAACAGGGCCCAAGGACACCAAGATCAATAAACCCACAATAGGTCCCAAAGGCGGGAGGAGACAATTTTCCATTTAAGAGTTGCGAATCTTTGATACCATGATTGTCATACTAGGAACGTTAATATTGACAGGAATCATAATATAAGATGGTTAATAATTTCTTGAGTAGTTAAAGCTAATGTTACATATTTAGACATATTATTAATAAAAGAGGTTGTATATGCTTTTTAAATTAAAGCAACAGTAGACACAGTAAGCTTTTTAATTTGCCCCCAAGTAGAAAGGGGAGTCTTCTTATCTTCTGATTAAGTTGACTGCGGTCCATTGATCTTGAGGCCATCTGTTGGCGGATCTGACGGAGGTGTGGAGACATGGCGAATTAGCCGATCTGGCACCCAAATAGGGGAATCACTGTTCTGTGGGAAAACACAAGCAAAACCTTGACCCACAGTTAGTAAAACATCAGGGCCTTTCCAGGCCCCTGAGAGTACATCTTTCCATTTTACCAGAGGCTTTGTAGTTAGTTTACTCTGCCAATGCTTAAGCATCGGGGTTTCCCCGGAATTGTCTGGAGTCAGGTGATTTAACACAAACATACAGTGAGCCAGAATTTGATGAGGTGAAGCCTATTTAAAATCTGAATTTTGAAGTCTTAGTGTTTGATTTTTTAAAATTTGATTAGTTCTCTCAATAATAGCTTGACCCTGGGGATTATAAGGAATTCCTGTTGAATGTTGAATATGAAACTGTTTACAGAGATCTTTGAAACTCTTTGATGTATATGCTGACCCATTATCAGTCTTAATTTTGAAAGGCAATCCTAATATGGAGAAGCATTGAGATAAATGTTGTTGAACTTCCTTAAAAGCTTCTCCAGTTCGAGCAGATGCGAAAAGTGTATGAGAATAGGTATCCACAGTGACATGAACTAAGGACAATTTTCCAAAGAAATTAACATGAGTCATCCATTTGCCATAAAGCATTAGGTTTTAAGCCTCTAGGATTAATGCCCACATGTGGGACCCCTGAATTCATAGGTGGGCAAGACGAACAGTTCTTAACTATTTGTCCAGTCTGTTCTCGAGTGATCTTATACTGTAGCCTCAGAGCCCTTGAGCCCTGATGATGAATCTTATGAGACTCTTGGGCTTCATGCACAGGATCCATAGCTAAACAAGCAACTTTAGTGTGAAAGTCAGCTAAAGCATTTCCCTCAGAGAGGGGGCCAGGCAGCTTAGAATGAGCTCTGATGTGTCCTATGTAAAAAGTTTCCTGGTGTTGTTGTACTTTAACCTGTAATTGCAACAGTAAACCTGAAATTCCTGTTTTATAGAGAGGAACTGTTGCAGTTTCAATGGCTGTAAAGAGTCCAACCACATATTTAGAGTCTGAAAATAAATTAAACCTCTCTGGAGTTTCTTGAAACAATCTGATAACGGCGACAAGTTCAGCTCTCTGGGCTGAAGTTTCCTCAGTTTGAAAAGAAATAATTTTAGGTTTAGATGGGTTTTCATAAATGATTACAGAAGCCATGCCATTAGAGGACCCATCAGTAAATGCTAAAAAGGCATCCTCCAAAGGCTTACTTTTTGTTTTTGTGGGAAAAATAAAAGAATTTAATTTGCCAAATTGTAATATAGGGTCCTTAGGTATATTAAAGCCAAGATTGCCTGTATACCCAATCATAGCAACCTGAAAATCAGTAAGTCCCTGCATTAATTCTTCAATCTGGAATTTAAAATATGGAAGGACAACTTCTGCTGGCTCTTGTGCAAATAATTCTCTGCTTCTTTTTCTCCCCTTAATAATTAATTGTGCTA
>NC_043700.1:38961046-38968353 GCF_006229205.1 Suricata suricatta | reverse complement strand
GTTCAGTTGGTAAACTTATTAAAGACCAAGGCTCATTGTAGTTAACCCTAGTAAGCATGGCTCCTTGTAGAGCCTCATTAACTTTAGACAAGGATTCCAAGGCTAAAGGAGTTAACTCTCGTTTGGAATTTGGATGGGAGTCTCCATGCAAGATTTCAAACAGCGGGATAAGATCTTTAGTAGACAGTTTTAAAAGAGGCCGAATCCAATTAATATCTCCCAATAGTTTTTTGAAAATCATTTAAAGTACACAAGTGTTCTGTCTTTAACTGCAAAGGCTGTAAGGTCACAGTTTGATTTTCAAATATTCTTCCCAACTAAGAGTTTGGTGGATCAATTTGAATTTTTTCAGGGGCCACCTTCAAACCATGGATAGATAAGGTTTGAATCAATTCATATAAAACATCATGAAGATGGGCCTTGTCCTTATGTGCTAGGAGAATGTCATCCATATAATGAATTAAATAAATTTCAGGATATTTATTTCTGATCTCACATAAAGCCCTATCAACATATTTCTGACACAAAGTAGGAGAATTTTTCATCCCTTGGGGAAGAACTTTCCACTGAAATCTCTGAAAGGGCCTTTTTAAATTTGGAGACGGCAGGCTGAAGGCAAAATGTTTACAATCATCAGGATGTAAAGGTATAGTGAAAAAACAATCCTGAAGGTCTATTACTATATACTGTCTCCTTTTGGAATTGCTACAGGGGAAGGGAGGCCTGGCTTAAGGGCTCCCATTGTTTCCATTGTCACATTAACTTTAATGTTTGTAAGTTCTTTTTAAATTTTTTTTAATTTTGGATTTTTGGGCAGAGAGGAATTAAAAGACAGTGGGGGATGAGGAAAATCAGGTAGATATTCTCCCTCTTTCTCTGCCACATATTTAGCCTCTTTCTTTCCTAAATCTGTCTGATTACCATCAATAACTTCCCACTCAAAATCCTCATTGTCCTGAGCTGCCATTACCAAGGGAGTAGGAGTTTGACCTCTAGGGGAAAGTGGAGTAGTCTCTGTGACTGTATTATTAGATGACAATTTACTTCCCCTATGGTCAGGATCTAAAACATTTCTAATTAATATCCACAGAGAAAAAGCATCTACAGGGACATTTTCTAGTCCATGCAGAGGATAATACAAGCGTAATTGTTCCACAACATTGTTCCAAGTTTGCGAATTAACAATGCCCTCTTCCGGAAACCAAGGACATTGCTCCTGAATAAAGTGTAAAAATCTTGCCATTTGGTTATGAGTCACCTTAATCCCTCATTGATTAAGGAGGTGCAGAAGTATTTCAATAAAAAGCCTTCTCTCTTTAGAAGCCGTGTTGCCCATCCCTTATTTCTTATGTTACGGTGATGCAAAGACAAACAAAGGGTAGGGTGCCCCCTCTAATGAGGAGACCAATCAGATGCCTGTCTGGCCGTGTCCCGAAGGAACTTAGGTGATGCTTAGCCGTAGCGGACTCAGCGTTGTGATTTACAATTGGAAACTATTCCAATACCGCCATAGACCATATGCCATTCACCACGGTATCACAGATCAGGCCCACTCAGACTCCATAGGCTAATGGGGACCTTAAGGATGCCCACCCGTAGAGCCACAAAATCGAACTCGGTAGGTAAGCCAAACCAAGTCGCACACTCACTCACACACACACACACCAGAGGCTATTACATTCCCTCCCACAGAGGTTTTACCAACAAGACTAAGACGTTTAGAGAAAGAACATATAACTGGGCAATCACCACAAGTTACTCACCCTTCCTGTTCTCCATCTTCACTTATAGAGGGGTCCCCAGCGCCCTGGGTGAGATCCTAACCAACCCGAAAAGGAGCAGAACTATTTCAGGGAATATTCCACTTACCTTTGAATATCGTCGTTTTTTATTTCTTCTTTTTTTTTCTTTTTTTTTCTTCTACTCAGGTCCCTGTTCGGGTGCCACTCGGTGCAGGGGACCAACCCACACACCAGAGTCTAAGGGTCTCTGAGTAGGGCGTTGGTGTCAGCGAAATATCTATAAGAATGAACACAGACAACATGAATGGTGGAAGAGACCACTCTTTACTGTGAAACTTGGTGTCTTAAATACCATAGGTGATTACATCTTTCTTTTAATGATTACATTGTTTGCAACTTCATAGGAATCACATGTTTTAGAATAGATCATTGTTTTCACGGAAGAGAGAACAGAAAATTAAAGACAGAAATGGAGTACAATACAGAAGATCAAAAACATAATTTATCACTAAAAATATATCAGCAGGAGTCTTCTTTTGCATATATAGTGTAATATTAACTGAAGCTTATGACACAGCTATTTTTAAAAGTTCAAACAATAGTCTGTGAGTAAGGTGCCTCTAACTAGGGAGGAAGTTTCAATCAGAAGATATGCCCAATTACTGAAACCACAATTACCAAGTGGCATGAATAATAGGAGAACTAACGCCAGTCTCTGATGCACTTAGGTCAAGCAGTCAAGTGCACACATTTTCAAGTAGGGGAAGCAGGGTCCCAATAGGCCACACAGTACTGCTGGCTGGATGGGCCCCAACAAACCCCATACTGGGAAGTCCAATGGACATGTCATACTCTCAATTCTGTGAAAGAACGCCCTGGAGAATGCCCCATTCAACTGAGATTCCCTGTAAAGTAGATCCTTCCATTGGAAAACATGTGCACAGACCAAGGAAAGCAGTGCTTTCCACTGAACCCTGAGTCACAACACTGTGCAGAAAGCATCAATCTGTTAAATTCTACTATCAGTAACTGAATTCTGCCTGACATCACAGACTGTGAAGTCCAATGTATGTGTAGTATACCCCATGCTGGGAAAGAACACAGTGCAGAACGCCCTATTCCCCTTTGATTCCCTGAGACGTAGTTCTGTTGGAAAACGTGCGCAGACCACAAACCCAGGTGCTTTACACACAAACCTGAGAAACAACACTGTGCGGAAGGGATCATTCTGATAACACCGAGGATCGCAAAGTTGGTAATGCTTGAAAACACATGCTGGGAAGTCCAATGCATGTGGAATACAGTCAAATCTGTGAGAGGAACACTGTGGAGATTGCCCCATTCAACAGAGATTCCCGTGACCTACGTTAGGTCTGTTGGAAAACCTGTGTGCACACCAAGGAACGAAGTGCTTGACACTCAGAACTGAGAAACAACCCGGTGCAGAAGGTTTCATTCTGTTAACATTGACGCTAACGACGTTACGAACATTTGAAACCACATGCCAGGAAGTCCAATATGTGTTCCACACTCCGTTCTGTGAAAGAACGCAGTTCAGAAGGCCCCATTCCACTGAGATTCCCTGGACCTACAGCAGTTCTGTTTGGAACCATGTGTGCAGACCGAGGAAGTAAGTGGTTCACCCCCAAACCTGAGAAACAGCACTGAGCAGAAGGTGTCATACTGTTCACAGGATAACCAAGTTCATAATGTGGTGAAACACATGCTGGGAAGTCAAATGCATGTGTCAGGCACTCAATTCTGTGAAAGAACACTGTGGATAATGCCCCTATTCATCCTACATTTCCTGTATCTTCATTAGTTCTTTTTAGAACAAGTGCGCAGACCAAGAATATAAGTGCTTTACAGTCAAAGCTGAGCAATATCACTGGGCAGAAGGTATCATTCTCTGACCAGTTAGGCTCATGAAGTTCCTATTTGAAAACACATGCTGCGAAGTCAAGCGAATGAGTTGTCTTAGCCAAAGCCAGGTTTCACCCCAGCCAGCAGGGCAGAAAATGCTCGTGGTTTCTTGATCCTGAGCGAGGGAGAGAATGGGCAGGAGGGAGACGCACAGAGAGTGAAGACAGTACATGGTATCTGATCAAGCCTCCTTCTTTATTCAGAAGACACTGTATCTTATAAAGCTTTTTAGGCGGGAGAACAAGGCAGCTGACCTAGGTCGCTTGCTAGGAAACAGGGTCAAGGGATTAAGACTGGAGTAAAAGAGGAACCAAATTAAATTGTTTTAGCACAACGCCTGAGGGGCTGATACTACCCTGTCTGCAGGCAGTTGATCTTTGATCTTCTGTCTTCTCCTGACTGGGAGTGGTGCTCCCCTGCCTATTTTTGCAACTCCCCTCAGGGAGTGACATATCCGGCTAGCAAATGGCCAATCAGCTGAATCTTTGCCGCTTCTTGCAGGTCCTCCCTTTTTTTCCCCCCTAAATTTAAAAAGGGCTTCTTCCAGAATATGATAGTATGGGCAGGGAAAGGACTGTGCCTGTCTTAGGTTGGAGACCTGCCAATCCTTCTTACCCGTCATCGGCACACCCAGAAGCTTGTGTCTGAGCAGCCTGTCTTATGTTGAAAGGATGGTAAGGCCTCTCTTACCCGTCTTTGGCTAGCCAGCCCGTGGCTCTTGCCAGAATATAGCTGTTCCATCAGCTTCCTGATTGGCCATAACGAGCTTAATATAATGGACCTGGGTAGGCTGCGCCGATTTGCTGCCTTAGGAGAGCCATGACCTTATTGAATAGAACAGGGCCCAAGGGCACCAAGATCAATAAACCACAATTGGACTTAAACAGGAGGAGAATGGGAAAAAGTCCATGAAATCCATGAAGAAAGGGCTGTCCATGTGTTCCTTCCTCCTCTTCTCCAGGTTCCTTTTGAAGCTTCTTTTCCCAGCATGGTCCTAAAGGAAAAGACAAAGATTTCTCTCAAGGAGATTTTTTCTCCCTGGAGGACTGAGTATTTTGATCGATTTGTTTTCTTAATCTCTCTGGCAGCCATCTGGCTGCATCTGTTTTTTTGTGAATAAATGCAAACTGATCCTCGTCCCCAGATTAAAACTGGGTCTGGACCTTGCCACTTGTTATCCAAAGGATCTTTCCAAAGCACGGTAGCAAAAGCGTTTTGCGTCTCATTTTGCCAGAGACGCTCAGCAGCTGAGCGTCCTTCTTTGTCCAAAGTTAAAAAAAAATTTAAAATAAACAGTGCGTGCTGTAAAAGATTTTTGGGAGATCCCTTGATGGGGTACCAGTCCCCCCCTCTTTAATTTTATCAAGGGTATTTTTTAAGGGTAGATGTGCCCGTTCTATTATACCTTGTCCTTGTGGGTTATAAGGAATTCCAGTGATGTGTTTAGTGTGTAGCTGTTGACAAAATTTAGAGAACACGGTCCCAGTATATCCTGGTCCATTGTCAGTTTTCACGAGTATTGGGATTCCTAATACTGATATGGCAGAAAGCATGTGTGCTACGACGTGCTTTCCTGCTTCTTCAGTTTGTAAAGTAGCGTATCAGAAACCACTCTAGGTATCAATTTTCACATGAACATACTTTAGATTTCCAAACTCTAAAATGTGTGTTACATCCATTTGCCAGATGGCATTGGGCACTAGTCCTCGAGGACTTACTGCCAAATGAGGAACAGGTAAATGCACAACACAAGAAGGACACTGTTTTAATATTTGTCGTGCCTGCTCATGGGAAATCTTAAACTCTAGCCTAGAAGATGAATTTCGGAGAGGTGGCCAGGCAATTTAGAATGAGTTAAACCTGAAATTTTTGTCTTGTAGACAGGTACTGTTGTAGTCTCAGTTGCTGAAAAGAGACCAAGCACATTTTTGAGTCTGAAAACAGATTAAACCTCTCTGGAGTTTTTTGAAATAATTTAATAACAGCAACAAGTTTAGCTCTCTGTGCTGAAGTTTCCCTAGTTTGAAAAGAAATAATTTTATTAAAGACCAAGGGGGGGGAGTGGAGCCAAGATGGCGGAGAGGAAGGGAGCTCTGTAAACTCCCTCCGCACCGTTTTTCGAACTGAGAAGGATATTACGTTCAACTGAGAGAGCGGAAGGAGAAAATACGAACTCCAGAAGGAATAGAACCTCAAAGATACCTGAGTGAGTGGGGGCGAGCGGGGGAGATCCGAGGACGGGCCAGCCCAGGACGGCAGGGGAGGTAAGATCCCCAGCCCAACATGGCGCAAGTGCCGGGTGCCCGGGACACAAAGGGAAGAGACAGAGTCAGAATGCGCTCATAGAACAGTCTCTGGGGAAGAGGTATAGAATGCTTAGCTGCGCTTGGAGACAGAAACCCACTCCATAGATAACTGCTGGGCAGCGGGGCACAAGAGATGGAATAGCCTCCAGCCCTAAGCCATCTGGGCGGGGAATCAGAGGTGCCTGTGGCTGTGAGAAGCGGCTGCTCTGGAGAGGCACGCAACGCGGCAGGAAGCGGCCCGAGCGGCGACTGCGCCAGGCGCAAGCAATTCGAACTTGGTTTTGGGAACGGGACCACGGACCGCATTTCCACGGCACACCCCGCCCCCTGCACGGACTGCGTGAATCCCGGGTCCCCACAGGGAAGAAATAAGGCGCGCACCGACAGGACCCTCAACAAAGAGTCGGTGGCCGGTGGAGGCCCGGGCGTGCATGCTTAGAATGTGGGAGCTCCCAGCACATTTCCAGGAGCGCACAGCTTCTTGAGCTAAGCTATCGGAAACTAAGAGAGACTCGGTTTTTTGCTTTTTGTTTTTTTCCTTTCCCCATTGCAACCGCCAACCAGACTGGGGATAGGGACTCCGCAATTGAGACTGTGAAGGTGCGCACTTCACCTCCTGCTGTTCATTTTGCCTCAGGCAGGGGCGGAGCCTCTGAGAGCAGACTCCAAGACTTACCCCATCAAACCAAGCCTATCCACCAGAGGGAGCTGCTGCTGGCTTTATTTTTTTTTTATTTCTTCGGTTTTTCTTTTTGTTTTTGTTTTTGTTTTGCTTTGTTTTGGTTGTTTGTTTTTTAAATATATAACAAAAATTATTCTTTCTTCACTAGTTTCGTACTTATTTCTTTGTCTTTATTACCTTTTTTTTTCTTTTTCTTTACTTAATTCCTTTAAATTTTACTCCTTATATTCCTTTCTCCTTTCTCCCTTACTTTTTCACCTTCTTGCAAACCAGATATATTCTCCTGTATCTCATCCTTACTTCTCCGCTAAACTGGTCATACACTTTTAAGCAGTCTACTGTCCTTTGTTTTCTCGGATCCCCTTATATATATATATTTTTGTCTTTTCTTCTTTCTCTTTTCTTTTTATTTTCTCTTCTTCTCTTCCTTTCGTCTCTTTCCCTCCCATTCCCATTCTTTTCATTCCCCCCTGCAATGCGTTTCTTTCTTTGATTTGTCTGTGTGTATGTGTGCTTCTGTTCCCTCGGTGTTTGTCAGTCTGTTTTCCTTCATAGGATGACACCAAGAAACAAGCCAAAGTGTGCAAGAAGGCGAGTCCCAAATATTGCAGAGTAGGGAAATAAAATACTCACAGGCACAACAAGGGAAACTGA
>NC_043700.1:38958953-38960946 GCF_006229205.1 Suricata suricatta | reverse complement strand
ACGGGCAGGGGAGGCAAGATCCCCAGCCCAACGTGGGGGAAGCACGAGGAGCCCGAGAGACAAAGGGAAGAGACAGGAGAGCACACTTCCTGGCTTTTCTCCTGGCGAAAAGCGGCCTTAGCACAGCAGCGCTGGGGGAGCGGACCCCGCCCCCACTGTGGAGAGCAGCCAGAGCACAGCTGCGCCGGGGGAGGGGAACCCCCGGCGGCGAAGAGCAGCCTGAGCCCGGTGGCGCCGGGGGCGGGCAATTCAAACTTCGTTTTGGGAACGGGACCACGGACCACATTTCCACGGTGCACCTCACCCCCTGCACGGACTGTGAGAATCCCAGGTGCCCACAGGAAAAACTAGGGCCCACACCTACACGACTTCCAACAAGGAGTCAGGGGCGGATGGAGGCCTGGGCGCGCTCTTAAACTGCAGGAGCTCCCAGTTCATTTCCAGCAGTGCACAGTGCCTTGAGCAACAGCTATCTGAAATCAAGAGAGACTCAGTTGTAGGTTTTTTTTGGATTTTTTTTTCTTTTTTTGTTTTGTTTTTTGTTTTTTGTTTTTTTCCATTCCCCCATTGCAATCGGGATCCTGGCTGGGGGTGGGTACTCTGCAATTGAATCTGTGAAGCTGCACACTTCACTTCCTGCTGCTCATTTCGCCTCAGGCATGGGCGGAGCCTCTGAGAACAGCCTCCAAGACCTACCACATCAAACCACGCCTATCCACCAGGGGGAGCGGCTGCTTTTTTTATTAATAATATAAAAAAATTTCTTTTTCTTTCTTCACTTGTTTTGTACTTATTTCTTTGTCATTATTACCTTTTCTCCTTTTTCTTTACTCAATTCTGTTAAATTTTACTCCTTATTTTCCTTTCTCCTTTCTCCCTTAATTTTTCACCTTCTTGCAACCCAGATATATTCTCCTGTATCGCATCCTTACCTCTCCCCTAAACTGGGCATACACTTTTAAACAGTCTACTGTCCTTTGTTGTCCGACCTCCTTTTATACATATTTTTTTGTCTTTTCTTCTTTCTCTTTTCTTTTTATTTTCTCTTCTTCTCTTCTTTTCATCCCTTTGACTCCATTTTCTTTCTTTTCTTTCCCCCCTGTAATGTGTTTCTTTGTTTGATTTGTCTGTGTATATGTGTGCTTCTGTGCCCTCTGTGTTTGTCAGTCTGTTTTCCTTCTTAGGACTACACCAAGAAACAAGCCAAAGTGTGCAAGAAGGCGAGTCCCAAATATTGCAGAGTAGGAAAATAAAATCACAGGCACAACAAGAGTAACTGAGAGATATCATTAAGAGAATATTTCCTGAAAAGGCAGACCCTGGACAGTCAATAAGACTCCCTTAACAGAGAAATATTAATAGGTGCACAGAGCACAACGAGCTTTCTAAAGGTGATGGGAGACAGAAAACTAGCAAAAATGACAAAACGAAGAAACTCTCCCCAGAAGAACATCCAGGGGGAAGTCAGAGCCACAGAACTGCTGAAGGAAGATCTAGACAACATATCAGATCGAGAATTTAAAACGCTGGTCATAAGATTAATCACTGGGGTCGAGAAGAGCATCAAAGAATCAACTGATGAGTTAAAAAAGGCTATAGGTGAGGTGAATAACAAACTGGAGGCAGCCACCTCAAGGACTGACGAGGCAGAGAGAATAGGTGAATTAGAAGATATTGTTCTAGCAAAAGAGGAAGCTGAAAAAAAGAGAGAGAAATTAATCCAGGAGCAGGAAAGGAGAATTCGAGATCTGAGTGATACAATCAAATGGAACAACATCCGGCTCATAGGAATTCCTGAAGAGGAAGACAGAGAGAAAGGGCCTGAAGGGATACTTGACCAAATTATAACTGAGAATTTCCCAAATCTGGGAAAAGAAATAGACATTCAAATTCAAGAGGCACAAAGAACCCCCTTAAGACGTAACTTGAATCGGCCTTCAGCACGACATATCATAGTGAAACGGGCAAAATATAAAGATAAAGAGAGAATTCT
>NC_043700.1:38939337-38958853 GCF_006229205.1 Suricata suricatta | reverse complement strand
GAAAAGAAAGAAAATGGGAGGGAAAGAGACAAAAAGAAGAGAAGAAGAGAAAATAAAAATAAAGAGAAAGAAGAAAAGACAAAAAATATATATATATATAAGGGGGTTGGAGACAACAAAGGACAGTACACCGTTTAAAAGTGTATGCCCAGTTTACGGGAGAGGTAAGGATGCAATACAGGAGAATATATCTGGGTTGCAAGAAGGTGAAAAAGTAAGGGAGAAAGGAGAAAGGAATATAAGGAGTAAAATTTAAAGGAATTGAGTAAAGAAAAAGGAAAAAAAGGTAATAATGACAAAGAAATAAGTACGAAACTAGTGAAGAAAAAAACATTTTTATATATTAAAAAAACAAACAAAAAACAACAAAACAAAACAAAACAAAACAAATCAAAAAAATAAAAACAAAAAAAAAAAGCAGCTCCCCCTGGTGGATAGGCGTGGTTTGATGTGGTAGGTCTTGGAGTCTGTTGTCAGAGGCTCCACCCCTGCCTGAGGAGAAATGAGCAGGAGGAGGTGAAGTGTGCACCTTTACAGACTCAATTGCGGAGTCCCCACCCCCAGCCAGGATCGCGATTGCAATGAGGGAAAGGAAAAAAACAAAAAACAAAAAACCGAGTGTCTCTTAGTTTCCGATAGCTGTTGCTCAAGACGCTGTGTGCTGCTGGAAATGAGCTGGGAGCTCCTACAGTCTAAGCGTGCGCCCAGGCCTCCACCCGCCACTGACTCTTTGTTGGGGGTCGTGTAGATGTGCGCCCTATTTTTTCCCTGTGGGGACCTGGGATTCGCGCAGTCCGTGCAGGGGGCGAGGTGTGCCGTGGAAATGCGGTCCGTGGTCCTGTTCCCAAAACCAAGTTCGAATTGCTCGCGCCTGGCGCAGTCGCTGCTCTGGCCGCTTCCCGCCGGGTAGCGCGCCTCCCCAGCGCAGCTGCTTCTCACAGCCACAGACGCCTCTAATTCCCCTCCGAGATGGCTTAGGGCTGGAAGCTGTTCCTTCTCTTGCGCCACCCCGGTTCGGGATTCCAGCTACCCAGCAGTTATCTATGGAGTGGGTTTCTGTCTCCAAGCGCAGCCAAGCATTCTATACCTCTTTCCCAGAGAGAGTTCTATGAGCGTGTTCTGACTCTGTCTCTTCCCTTTGTCTCTCGGGCGCTGCGCGCTTGTGCCACATTGGGCTGGGGATCTTACCTCCCTTGCCCGTCCCGGGCTGGCCTGTTTTCAGATCTCCCCCGTTCGCCCCCACTCACTCAGGTATGCTTGAGGTTCTATTCTTTCAGGAGTTCGTATTTTCTCCTTCCGCTCTCGCAGATGAGCGTAATATTTTTCTCAGTTTGATAAATGGTGCAGACGGAGTTTACAGAGCTCCCTTCCTCTCTGCCATCTTGGCTCCTCCTCCTGTAATTTCCCACTTATTTCTGCTTTAGTTAGTATTATTTTCTTCCTTCTGCTGTCTTTCAGCTTGGAGTCTTCTTTTTTCTAACTCCTTTAGTTGTAAGTTTGGATTGTTTGAGATTTTTTCTTGCTTTTTAAGGCAGGCTTGTATTGCTGTATACTTCTGTCTTAGGGCTGCTTTTGCTGCATTCCAAAGTTTTGTGCTAGCGTATTTTCATTTTCATTTGTTTCAGTGTATTTTCTCATTGATCCGCTGGTTGAGCCATTCATTTAGTAGCATGTTGTTCAACCTTCACTTATTTGTAGTCTTTTCATTGCGTGTGTGTTTGTGTGTGTGGTTGACTTCAAGTTTCCTAGCTTTTGAAATGATGCTTCGTCTGATCTCGTCTTTGTGTACTTCTTGAGGCCAGTTTGTGACCTAGTCTGTGATTGATTCTTGAGAGTATCCTATGTGCACTTGAAAAGAGTGTGTATTCTATTTTAGTATGGAGTGTTCTGAATATATCTGTTAAGTCCTTGGTCCAGTGCATCATTCAAAGCCATTGTTCCCTTGTTGATTTTCTGTTTAGAGGATCTGCCCATTGATGAGAGTAGAGTTTTTAACTCCTCTACTCTCATTACATTATTATAAATGAATTCCTTTATGTTTGCTGTTAATTGTTTTATATATTTGGTGCTTGCATGTTGGGTGCATAAAACTTTACACTTCGATCTTATTGTTTGATCGTCCCCTTTATTATGAGATGGTGTCTGTCTTCATCTCTTGTGACAGTTTTATTTATTTATTTTTAATTTAAGTTTTAGTTGACATACAGTGCATTATCAGTTTCAGGAGTAGAATTCAGTGATTCATCACTTACATACAATACCCAGTGCTCATCATAACCCCTATCGAGCCCATCCCCCACACATCTCCCTCCATCCACCCTCAGTTTGTTCTCTATCATTGAGAGTCTAATGTGGTTTGTTTCCCACTCTTCTCATTTCCCTCCCCCTTCCCATGTTTTCATCTTTGTTGCTTCTTAATTCTCCATGAGCGAAATCATATATTTGTCTTTCTCTGAGTGACATATTTTGCTTAGCAAAATACATTCTAGCTGCATTCACATCATTGCAAATGGGAAGATTTCATTCTTTTTGATGGCTGAGAAATATTCCATTGTACGTATATTTGTGTGTGTGTCTTTGTGTATGCACATCTACCACAATTTCTTTATACCTTCATCAGTTAATGAATATTTGGGCTCTCTCCATAATTTGTCTCTTGTTGATAATGCTGCTAGAAACGTTGGGTGCATGCAATTTCATTCTTAGGTATTTACACAAAGGGTACAAAAATACAGTCTTGGTTTTGATGTGTATTTGGT
Source organism: Suricata suricatta (assembly GCF_006229205.1). Lineage (NCBI taxonomy): Eukaryota > Metazoa > Chordata > Mammalia > Carnivora > Herpestidae > Suricata > Suricata suricatta. Next base: position 38,956,094 of record NC_043700.1, on the reverse strand, counting down.
CTGATATGAATATTGCTACTGGCTTTCATTTAGCATTATTGGCATGATAAACTTTTCTTTATTCCCTCACTTAAAATCTGCAGGTGACTTTAGGTCCAAAATAAGGCTTTGTAGGCAGCATCTAGATACATCTTGGTGGGCTTTTTTGTTTTTTTGTTTTTTGTTTTTGCTTTTTGTGTTCTTGTCCATCTGACACCCTATCTAATGTCTTTTGACTGGAGCATTTAGTCCATTTACATTCAGAGTAATTATATATATCTAGTGCCATTATATTAGTTGTTCTGCCATTGTTTCTTGATGTTTTCTCTGATCCTTTCTTGTCTCTATCACTTTTGGTGTTTCCTTTCTAACCACAGAGCCCCATTTAAATATTCTTTTGAATGTTATTACATTTATTGATTTTTTAAAAAGTATTTCTTTACATTTAAGTCCAAGTTAGTTAACATATAATGTAACACTGTTTCAGGAACTGAATTTCGTGATCCATCAATTACAAAAAAAGACCTAGTACTCATCCCAGGTGCTCTCCCTAATGCCCATCATCCATTTAGCCCATCCCCCTATTCAGTAACCCTCCAGGAACCCTCAGTTTATTCCCCATATTTAAGAGTCTTTTATTGTTTGATTCCCTCTCTATGTGTATCTTATTTTTGCTTCCCTTTCACTATGTTCATCAGTTTTATTAAATTCCACAGATGGGAGATATCATACGTATTTCTCTGACATATTTTACTTGGCATAATATAGTCTAGTTCCATCTTCATTGTTGCAAGTTGCAAGATTTCATCTTTTTGATCACTAAGTCATATTCCTTTGTGTGTGTACATATATATGTGTATATACACATACATATATACATACAACATATTCTTTATCCATTCATCAGTCAATGGTCATTTGGGCTCTTTGCATAATTTAGCTATTGTTGATAATGCTGCCATAAACTTTGGATTGTGTGTGCCCCTTTGAGTCAGCATTTGTGTATCCTTTGGATAAATATCTAGTAGTACAAATGCTGGGTTATAGGGTAGTTCTATTTTTAGTTTATTTGATGAATCTCCATACTGTTTTCCAGAGTGGTTATACCAGTTTGCATCCTTGCAGGCAGTGCAAAAGTGTTGCCTATTTTCTCCTCTAGGATTTCGATGGTTTCATGTCTTACATTTAGATCTTTCATCCATTTTGAGGTTGGTTGTTTTTTTTTTTTTTTTTTTGGTGTGTTTGTATGGTGTAAGAATGTGTCCAGATTCATTCTTCTTACTGTCCAGTTTTCCCAGTACCATTTGCTTAAGTGACTCTTTTTACTATTGGATCTTCTTTCCTGCTTTGTCAAAGATGTGTTGGCCATATGTTTGAGGGTCCATTTCTGGGTTCCCTATTCTGTTCCATTGATCTATATGTCTGTTTTGGTGCCCGTAGCATACTGTCTTGATGATTACAGCTTTGTAATACACCATAAAGCTGAGAATTGTGATGTCCCCAGCTTTGTTTTTCTTTTTCAATGCTACTTTGGCCATTTGGGGTCTTTTCTGATCCATATAAATTTTAGGCTTGTTTGTTCTAGCTTTGTGAAGAATTCTGTTGTAATTTTGATAGGGATTGCATTGAATGTGTAGATTGCTTTGGGTAGTATTGACATCTTAATAATACTGTTCTTCTAATTCATGAACACGGAATGTTTTTTCTACTCATGGTGTCTTCAGTTACTTTGATAGGCTTTCTATTGTTTTCAATGTGTTGATCTTTTACCTCTTTGGTTAAGTTTATCCCCAGGTATTTTATGACTTTCAGTGTAATTGTATATGAGATCAATTCCTTGATTTCACTTTCTGCTGCTTAATTATTGGGGAATATAAATACAATCAACTTCTTGTTTTTTTAATGTTTATTTTTGATAGAGAGATAGAGACAGAGAGCGAGTGGGGGAGGAGCAGAGAGAAAGAGAGGAAGATACAGAATCTGAAGCAGGCTCCAGGCTCCGAGCTGTCAGCACAGAGCCTGATGCAGAGCTGGAACTCACAGACTCCGAGATCATGACCTGAGCCAAAGTCAGATTCCTAACCAACTGAGTCACCCAGGCGCCCCACAATCACCTTCTATATATTGATTTTATATCCTTAGACTTCCCTGAATTTCTGCATCAGTCCTAGCATTTTTTTGGTGAAGGCTTTTGGATTTTCCATGGAGAATATCATGTCTTCAAGGTGTGAAAGTTTGATTTCCTCCTTGCTACTTTGGACACTGCATTTCTTTTTGTGTCTGATTGCTGAGGCTAGGACTTCCAACAGTATGTTGAATAACAGTGGTGAGAGTGGACATCCTGTTCATGGGGAAAGCTCTCAGGTTTTCCCCATTGAAGATTATATTAGCTGTGGGACTTTAATATATGGACATTATGATGTTGAGACACAATCTTTCTATCCCTCGTTTTATGAGGGTTTTTTCATCAAGTAACGATGCTGTATTTTGTCAAATGCTTTTTCTGCATCCATTGAAAGGATCATGTGGTTCTTATCCTTTTCTTTTGTTAATGTGATGTTATCACATCAGTTCATTTCCGGAGCAGATATTGAATCAGCTGGCATCCCAGGAATAAATCTCACCTCATTGTGGTGAATAATCCTTTTTATGTATTTTTAGATCTGGTTTGTTCATTTTTGTTGAAGTTTTGCATCCAGCTTCATCAGGCAAATTGGACTATAGTTCTCCTTTTTAGTGGTGTCTTTCTTCAATTTGAATCCAAAGCAGTGCTGGCTTCATAGAATGACTTGGGAAGTGTTCCTTCCATTTCTCTGGCCAACCTTATCCTGTTCTTTCATTTGGGATGCATTCCTCTGCATTTTGGCTGAGTACCGGCCATCTCTGTGTTACAAAAGCTCATTATGTCTTCCCCTGCCTGTGAGAGTAATGGCTTTGTGAAGAGGAGGTCATATGGTGCCCAGGGCCAGACACCACAGGGAGTGTCTCTGGTGTGTGTTGCATGCACTGTTTTGTGTTCTGGCTGCACTATCTTTCAGCCAGTTGTATGGGCAGTATAGGTCTGCTCTGATCTGCTTGCCAAATGGGACTTGAAATGACTGGTGCTAGAATTGAAGCCCTGCAGCATTGTCTGGTCAGTTCTGACCAGTGGTGTGGTCAGGGGTTTCTGATGGTCTTCTGGGGAAGATGCCAACTCCATTGGGAGGGAGGCAAGCTTGACTTAGAAGGGCAGTCTCACCAGAGCACAGGGAGGTGAGGCTTGGGAATTGACTTGTTTCCAGCTGGTGGCTCTGTGTTTTCATGTTGGGGGGAAGAGGAGAGAAATGGCGCCACCCTGCTCCTTTGCCTCTAGAGAGGCATCTTTTTGAACACTGCCTCTCAGGAATGCGCTCCAAGAAGAGTGTATAATCTCCCCAGTGCGTTCACCAGGTGTTGTGCAGGTCACTGTTTGCTGCCTTGTCTCCAGGAGCAGGGCAGTGTCCTCAGGGCTCTATCCCAGCTGAGCCTGCTAACTTTTAAAGTTCCACATTCTTGGGCTGCCTGGGTGGCTCATTTAAGTGTCTGACTCTTGGTACTGGCTCAGATATGACCTTCTGGTCCTGGAATTCTTTCCCTCCCTCTCTCCCTGCCCATCCCTTTCATGTGTTCTTCTGTATCTCTCAAAATAAACAGACTTTAAGAAATTTAAAAAGTTTTAAGTGTGTTTTAAAATGAGTGGCATGGAATACATTACTTTGGCAAGTTTGCTTCCCTGAGGGGAATGGCAGGGATCTATCAGTAAAATTTCTAGCACTGTCTTGGAAATTCTTTGTTGGCTGGTTAAAGGTTACATTCCCACAGGAATGAAAATAGGTTTGGTGACATGGAGCCTTAACGTAAGTTACTCCTTGATGGGACTGTGATTTTTCTTAACATTCCAAACCCAAATTTCCACACATCCATTTTTTATTAAAAATATAGCCCTAAGTAACATTTTAGCCAACTACTTACTGGTGGCCTGATTTTCATATCGTGTGAAACTATGACTATCTGCTAATCATATACGAAGATCAACTCTGGCTCTAAGATCTTCGTGGGTCTAAGTTACTTTCATCTAAGTTACTAAGATCTTTATGAGTCTAAGTTACTGCTGACCTTTTGAACTCATTGCCCTAGGGACCCCCAGCCAGGAGGCTGAGCCATCACTTAGACACAGAAGCGCCCTTTCCAAGTCACCTCTTCCTAAAGTGTTGTCTTTCCCTCTTTAACTTCTGGGTCTTTGCCTTTGGCAGGTCACATGCTGTGATGGACATCCCCTCATGCCAACCTTTCAAAGTGGCCCAAATGAAGCTGCTTGCCTGTGACTCCCGTTTCATGGTCGCATGTTTTTCCTTCTGAATCCTCTTGAACCCCCTATCCTTCTAATCTTTGAATATTTTCTGATTTGGAAATATTTGAATCTGTTGTATTTCTGCTAAAAATATGCATGAAAATATTAAAGCAAGGATTCTTTAGAATAAGGGAGCCAGTCACAGTGATTCATCTGGCAATTTGTACTTTTGTTTTGTTTTGTTTTTAAAGTGTTTAGGCATGATGTGAAGTACATCCTGTAAAATCTGAGTAGGATTCGTTATCTAGGATAACCACCTTTATGGAAAACCATTCAATGACATACTCATACAAGGTCAGAAAACCACTTAAACATATAATACAGTAGGTATATACATGTCATTATCTTCAAGTATGTAAAATAGATGTTTCTATGAATTGTATATCATTATGATTCAGTTTCCTGTAACATGAATGCTATTATTTAAACAAAACAACAGTAAGTAAAATAAGAATAGATAAATGTCAATCACTAGTAACTAATATTAGGACTAATTATATAATATTATGTGTTAAAAAATAAAACCATGATTACTAATAATCTTTTCATTCATAATGGGTTTCTAGTTACCAAACTATTTGGGAAGATAGTACTGAATCTCCACATATGTCAACCTGTTTTCTGGTTATTAATGTCAGATCGGTTGGTACATTCTCACAATCAATATCCAAAAAGGAGACATGGTATTATATTTTTACTCAAATTTCTTAGATTTTCACCTCTTCTGTTCCAGACTCATACTAACTGGGACATTATTTCCAGTCATCCTGTCTCCTTAGGCTCCACTTGGCCATGACGATTTTTAGATTTTCCATATTTTTCATGATCTGCAAAGTTTTGAGAGGTAATTTTGTAGAATGATCTTTGGTTAGAACATGACTAATGTTTTCAAATGATTAGATCGCAGTTATGTGTTTTGTAGCAGAAGATCCAGAGGCAAAATGCCATCCATAATTGTTACTTAACACAAAGGATGTTTACTCTGAAGATTGGGGTCTTTTGCAGTTCCATACAAATTTTAGTATTGTTCTTGTTCTGTGAAAAATGCTATTGGTTTTGATGGAGATTGCACTAATTATATCAATTGCTTTGGGTAGTATAGACATTTTCACAGTATTTGTAGTTCCAATCCATGACCGTGGAATGTCCCTCTATTTCTGTGTCACCTTGAATTTCTTTCATCAGTGTTTTAAAGTTTTCAAAACACTGGTCATTCACCACTTTGGTTATATTTATTCATAGGTATCTAATTATTTGGTGTGCAATTGTAAATGGGACTGTTTTCTTAATTTCTCTGTCTACTGCTTCAATACTGTCTACAAATGCAACAGATTTCTGTACAATGATTTTGTATCCTGTGACATTGCTGAATTCCTTTATCATTTCTAGCAGTTATTGGGTGGACTCTTTAAGGTTTTCTTTATGTAGTGTCCTGTAATCTGCAAGGTGTGAAAATTTACGTCTTACTGATTTGAAATCGTTTTATTTACTTTTTGTCTGGTTGCTGTGGCTTGGACTTCCAGTACTATGTTTAATAAAAGTGGTGAGAATAAACTGTCCTTATCTTGTTCCTGACCTTAGAGGAAAAGCTCTTTTTCCCCATTAAGGAGGATGTTAACTGTCGGGTTTTCACAGATGACCTTTATTATGTGATGTATGTTCCCTCTACACCTACTTTTTGCGGGGATTTTATCATGAATGGATGTTGTACTTCGTCAAATGCTTTTTACTGCACACATTGAAATGATCCTATGGTTCTTTTCTTTTAATGTTTATGCACTTTTGAGAGAGACAGGGTGTGAGCGGGGGAGGGACAGAGAGAGAGGGAGACAGAATTCGAAGGAGGCTCTTTGATCTGAGCTGTCAGCACAGAGCCCGATGCGGGGCTTGAACTCACAAATCATGAGGTCATGACCTGAGCTTATGTCAGATTCTTAAAGGACTGAACCATTGGGACACTCTGATCATATGGTTCTTATCCTTTCACTCGGTGATATATTGTTTCACATTCATTGATTTGCGAATATTGAACTACCCTCGCAGCTTGGGGGATGAATCCCACTTAATTGTGGTGAATGATATTTTTAAGGTATCGTTGAATTTGGTTTGCTAGTATTTGATTGAGAATTTTTGCATCCATGTTTATCAGGGATATTAGCCTGGAGTTCTCTTTTTTAGTGGCCTCTCTATCTGGTTTTGGTATCACAGTAATGCTAACTTCATAGAATGAATTTTAGAAGTTTTCCTTCTTTTCTATATTTTGGAATAGTTTAAGAAGATGAGGTATTAAACTCTTTTTTGACTGTTTGGTAGAATTCACCTATAAAGTTATCTGGTGCTGGACTTTTGATTGTTGGGAGTTTTTCATTACTGACCCAATTTCTTTGCTGGCTCTGGACTGTTCATGTTTTCCATTCCTTTCTGTTTCAGTTTATGTACTTTGTATGTTTCTAGGAATTTATCCATTTTTTCTAAAATGTTGACATACAATTTGTCATAATATTAGTTTATGATTGTGTTTCTGTAGTGTTGGTTGTGATTTCTCCTCTCTCGTTTGTGAATTTATTTAAATCCTTTCTCTTTTCTTTTGGAGAAGTCTAGTTAGAGATTTATCAATGTTACTTTATTTTCCCCCACAGTGAACCATCTGCTGCCCTCATTGATCTTTCTTTCTTTCTTTTTTTTTTTTTCAAATCAAACCTGAGGCATTTATTGCTCAAGAGTCATGGATGCTCTTTTCTCTGTGTTTCTCTCTTTTTTTTAAATTTATTTTTATTTTTTATTTTTTATATAGTTTATTACCATGTTGGTTTCCATAGAACACCCAGTGCTCTTCCTCACAGTGCCCCCCTCCATGACCAAAACCCCTTCCCCCTCCCTCTTCAGCCCTTAGTTTGTGCTTAGCATTCAAAAGCCTCTCATGGTTTGCCTCACTCCCTCTTCCCAACTCTTCCCCCACCCTTCCCATTCCCATGGTCTCCTATTAGGTTTCTCCTATTAGACCTATGAGTGACAACATATGGTATCTGTCCTCTGCCTGACTGTTTTTGCATAGCATGACTCCCTCTAGGTCCATCCTTTTTGCTACAAATGGCCATATTTCATTCTTTCTCATTGCCATGTAGTACTCCATTGTATATATATATATATACCACAACTTCTTGATCCATTCATCAGGTGATGGACATTTAGGCTCTTTCTATGATTTGGCTATTGTAGAAAGTGCCACTATGAACATTGGGGTACATGTGTCCCTATGCATCAGCACATCTGTATCCCATGGGTAGACCCCCAGCAGTGCTATTGCTGGGTCATAGGGGAGTTCTATGGATACTTTTTTGAGGAACCTCCTTACTGTTTTCCAGAGTGGCTACACCAGTTTACATTCCCACCAACAGTGTAGGAGGGACCCCATTTCTCCACATCCTCACCAGTATCTGTAGTCTCTTGATTTGTTCATTTTAGCCACTCTGACTGGTGTGAGGTGGTATCTCAGTGTGGTTTTGATTTGTATTTCCCTGATGCTGAGCATCATTTCTGTAAGGTTTAATAGATGGAGGCAGAGATGAGAGGAAAGAAAGAGAGACCAAGTTATGGAGCCAAGAAAGCCTTTATAGGGATCTCAGATTCCCGGGCGAGGTTCCATGACTCTGGTAGAGGGGAATCAGGGAAGTTGTGCCTGGTAAGGAGGGACGAGGTAATTTATGGGCAAAAGACTTCCGGTCCGGTCCTGGGAGGTCAGACCACCAAATAAGGGCACTTTAGGGATGTGGCGGGATGGGATATCTTGCCTCCTCTGTCAGGGTGATGGGAAGCTGGGGCTTCGTGATTGGCTGTTTTCAAACTGGTACAGAACATTCCAGATCTTCAGGTGAGGGGTGGGGGTTGTCAGTGCGTGCAGCGGTGTTTTTCTCCAACCCACAGCAAAATGGCCGCTAGTCACCATGTCAAGGTGACTCCCAAGTTGACTCTTACAATTTCATGTGCCTGTTGGCCATCTGGATGTCCTCTTTGGAGAAGTGTCTGTTCATGTCTTCTGCCCATTTCTTCACTGGATTGTTTGTTTTTTGGGTATGGAGTTTGGTGAGTTCCTTGAAGATTTTGGATACTAGCCCTTTATTTGATATGCCATTTGCAACTATCTTTTCCCATTCTATCAGTTGCCTATTAGTTTTCTCGATTGTTTCCTTTGCAGTGCAGAAGCTTTTTTATCTTGATGAGGTCCCAAGAGTTCAGTTTTGCTTTTATTTCCCTTGCCTTTGGGGATGTGTCAAGTGGGAATTGCTGAGGTGAGGTCAAGGAGGATGTTTCCTACTTTCTCAAGGGTTTTGATGGTTTCCTGTCTCACATTCAGGTCCTTTATCCATTTTGAGTTTATTTTTCTGAATGGTGTAAGAAAGTGGTCTAGATTCATTCTTCTTCATGTTGCTGTCCAGTTCTCCCAGCACCATCTGCTAAAGAGGCTGTCTTTTTTCCACCGGATACTCTTTTCTGCTTTGTCACAGATTAATTGGCTGTACATTTGTGGGCCCAGTTCTGGGTTCTCTATTCCATTGGTCTATGTGTCTGTTTTTGTGCCAATAGCATACCATCTGGATGATGACAGCTTTGTAATAGAGGCTAAAGTCTGGGATTGTGATGCCTCCCATTTGGTTTTCTTATTCAATATTACTTTGGCTGTTTGGGGTCTTTTGTGGTTCCATACAAATTTTAGGATAATTCTTCTAGCTTTGAGAATGCTGGGTCAATTTTGATGGGGATTGCACTGAATGTGTAGATTGCTTTGGGTAATAATGACATTTTAACAGTGTTTATTCTTCTGATCCATGAGCATAGAATGTTTTTCCATTTCTTGGTGTCTTCTTCAATTTCTTTCATAAGTTTTCTATAGTTTTCATCGTACAATTCTTTTACATCTTTGGTTAGGTTTATTCCTAGGCATTATATGGTTTTTCATGCAATTGTGAGTGGGATCCATTTCCTGATTTCTCTTTCCGTTGCTTCATTATTGGTGTATAAAATGCAACGGATTTCTGATCATTGATTTTGTAGCCTGCGACTTTACTGAATTCATGGATCATTTCTAGATGGAGTTCTAGATGAAGTTATTTGGGTTTTCCATGTAGAGTATCATGTCATCTGCAAAGAGTGAAAGTTTGACTTCTTTGCCAATTCTGATGCCTTTTATTTCCTTTTGCTGTGTGATTGCTGATGCTAGGACTTCCAGCACTGTGTGAAACAACAGTGGTGAGAGTGGACACCCCTGTCGTATTTATGCACAGCAGTCCATAAATGTTGGTCTTTCCCAGATTCCAGGGGGAAAGGGAGAAAAGAAGGACATAGGAAAATAGAAAAGAGAAGACGGGGGAAAAATTAAAAAGTAAAAATATTAGGAAAAAAACAATTAAAAATAATAAGCAAAAACACAGCAGCTCTCCAGCGTGGATGGGCGTGGCTTGGTGTAAGTAGGTTGGGTCTCAGGGGCTGCTCTCTGAGGCCCCGCCTTGGTGGATGCAGGGAGAAGAATGGCGGTGCCCCAGGCCCCCCTGAGACCATGCATTGCCAGACACTCTCTTGAGTCCAACCTCCTTGTGCCACGGGCGAGTCTAATTGTTTCAGTTTTCTAAGATCTACCAGGTTTCTACGTCCTGGCCCACGCACTTTGATGTTGCCAGCACAGTACAAATCTCCTGCAGGCGGGCAGCTTTCTGGCCGGGATTTAGTAGGGGGATTGTGAAGCCAGATTTTTCCCCTGGCTCCACCTGAAGTCAGCGAGCTTCTGGGCCCAAGGGAGAACAAGCCTACTGAGGGGATCGGATCTCTCTCTCAGCACCCACGGCATCTCAGCCCCAGGTGAGGTCTACACCTCTCCAGAGATTAAGCTATGAGTGAATCAGTCTCTACTTCTCTTCCTTGGTCTCTTCCACTGCCCTGCATGTGGGTTCTGCGTGCCGCTCTCTGGGATCTGTGCGCCTCTGGACACATGGCCACCACAGGCATGGGGCTCCCGCAGTTCTGTGCACCTGTGGACACACGGCCACCCCGTTCACTGGTCTCCATGGAACTGTGCGTCTCTGGACACATGGCTCTCTGCTGGCCCAGTGCCAAACCTCTGGGCGCTTTGTCTCCAGGCTCTGCTTTGGGCCACGCTCCCTCCCCCAAAGTCTCCAGACCCAGTTCGCACTCACTCAGGCATCCATGAGGCTGTTGTCAGTAAGGGGTCTGTGCGTGCACCTCTGTTCTTGGAGATCAGAAAGCTGTGGCTTTTAATTCTTCTCAGTTTGGTAATTGCGGATGGACAGAGGTAATGGGGCTCCTTACTTCTCTGCCATCTTGCCAGCGCCCTCTAGTTTCTCTTATTTTTTAATCCTGTGAATTAATTATGCAAAATAAAATTATTGTAACTTCATTGGATTACTATTTTAGCATTTATTGGGAATTATAGGTTTTTACTAATATGTTTTGACAGCAAACTTAATTTTGTTTTTTCCCCTCTTAGAGAGTCAAGAGTATCAAGGTAAGAATTAAATCTTAGTTTTTCTTTGCAATATTTTCTCAGTACTGATGTTTGATGTGGGTTTTTTAAATATTTATTTTGCAGAGAGAGAGGGAGACAGAGTCCACAGTGGGCTTCAGGATCCCAGCTATCACAACAGAGCCCAATCTGAGAGTAGAACCCACAAACTGTGGGATCATGACCTGAGCCAAAGTAGGACACTCAACCAACTGAGCCACCCAGGCGCCCATTGATGTGCGTTTTAATTCAACTAAGGATAAATATAGTGACTTTTGGTGTCTAATTGACTTGTTAACTCTTTAAAATCTTTCCATTCCCTGTTTGGAGCCTAAGTGACAATATGGAGGGAGTTGCCATCTCTGAAGACAAGAGATTAGGAGGAGGACCACATCACCAGAGTAGAGGAAATGAAATGAGTGTTATTTTACATAGAAATGGTGAGGAAACAAGTGATGATATGAGCCTGAGGTTTAGAGTGAGTACTTTGCCATGACTTGGCTCTTGGTGAAAACTGAAGATCAGAAAACACTCTCTGAGTCTATCAAGAAGCCTAAGCTTAGAGAAGAGGCCAGATCTTGCCAGGCAGGGTGTGTGTGTGTGTGTGTGTGTGTGTGTGTGTGTGTGTGTGTGTCACAAGAAAGGTTTAAACCATGGTTTTGAGTCTTAAGTGGTAGGAGCCATTCATGACAGAGGAGAATGAGTGGAAATGAATTTGTAGCAAATGGGGGTAATGTATTCTGCATGGGCCCCATAGACTGTGGTCATTCCGTGGTGCTGTCTGCTGAGAGCCAGGGTGGCTGCCTGACACTTAACAAGCCCTCAAAGCCTGGCTGGCGGTCATTACTGTGACCGCAGTGGCGGTGGCAGTGAGAAGGGTAAACTCAGAGCAAGAGAGCTCTCACACTTGGCCAACAGAAGAAAAGTTTGCACTCTGTAGTCAGATGAGAGAATTAACGCCTATTAGAGGAGGCTGTTCTAGAGCTTACATGTGTTATCCAGTGTAATTGGGTGCTTTGTGCATGTTGAATAATATTCTTGTAAAGTTAGAGGGTAACATTCTCATGTTTGGATTGAAAAAAAAAACGTTTTTCTTCTAGGGATTGCCATTTATCCGGATCCTCCAGCATCTACGTGTAAAACTGAGCTTGTACCCAAGAATTTTTAAGCCAAAAGACCTTGTCCTCCAGAGCCCCCAGGCTAGGGTTCATCAAAGGCAATCTGTGAGCAGCAGGAAGTCATCCAAGGCCTTTGGGTGGTCAGCAGTTTGAGCTTTCCTTATGTGGAATTCCAAAGAGCACCTGGGGGTGTAAATGGCTGAAAACAAAACGAAATTATGGTATTGTTCGTTTATTTGCAGGGACCTATTTATATACCTTAATAATTGGAGGAGAGAAATGTAAGTTTATATGATTTGAGTTTTCTGTTTCATCTCTGGTGCTGACATAAGCATGTGAAGTGATTGAATTTTCCAAGAAGGATGCTTCCAGATGGGAGAGAGATTAGAAGATATTTTATTGCGTTTCTCCATTTTAGACAATATTTTAAATAGAAATCTCATTAAAACAAGGTTTTCTTAATCGTGCTAAAACTTGATTTCCTCAGGCACAATGGGAAAGCTAAAATGATAGTTACACCCACCTGTCAGATCATAGGTCTGTGTTGCTAATACACTGGGATTATTCAATGTCACTGGTTTGGTAACAACATTAGAAAATGTTTTATCTCCTTTTAGTTTACAGCAAATAAGTGAGAAGATCAATACTTTTTTATTTTTTTAATGTTTATTTATTTTTGAGAGAGAGAGAGAATGAACAGGGGAGGAGCAAAGAGAGAGAGGGAGACACAGAATCTGAATCAGGCTCCACGCTCTGAGCTGTCAGCACAGAGCCTGATGCTGGGCTTGAACTCACAATCTTTGAGACCATGACCTGAGCTGAAGTCAGTTGCTTGACCAACTGAGCAATCCAGGAATCCCTACACTTTTAAGAATGGAAACAGAAATTTACTTGCTGAAGAAATAACCACTTGGAAATAGAAGGTACCATTGCCCTTTCAAATATTTTTTGTGATTTCATTTCAGTTATTTCTACTCTGGTAGCCCATCCTACTGACCTATGTCATGTGTTCTATAAACAGTATGAATTCAAGACATGCTTCACAAATGTAAAGACCTATCTCTTTATTTGTGAAGAGAGTCACACATTAGAAGATAGGTTTATCTGGCACTATGCTTTTTTGTTTTTTAATTCTGATTTCTATTACAGAGCAATGAATTAAATGTCTTCAGGAAACTAAGAGAGAAGGTAAATTTCTCTCTGATGAAGCTCTTACATCGAAGGTAAGAATCCCTTCTTTGCCTGGACTGGGTTCTAAAGACACAAGTCAATGTAACGAATTCTTTTTTTTTTTCCTCCATAATATTTTATTGTCAAATTGTTTTCCATACAACACCCAGTGCTCTTCCCCTTAAGTGCCCTCCACCATCACCACCACCGCTTTTCCCCCCTCCCCCTTCCCCCTCAACCCTCAGTTCATTCTCAGCATTCAATAGTCTCTCAAGTTTTGCATCCCTCTCTCTCCCCAACTCTCTCTCTCTCCTCCATTCCCCCTGGTTCTCCATTAGGTCTCTCTTGTTTTCCTGCTAGACCTATGAGTGCAAACATATGGTTTCTGTCCTTCTCTGCCTGGCTTACTTCACTCAGCATGACACCCTCAAGGTCCATCCACTTTCCTACGAAGGGCCATATGTCATTCCCTCTCATTGCCATGTAGTACTCCATTGTGAATATATACTCATTCAACATGTTTTGTTGAAGGAGAACATCAAAATAGTTGAGCGCTTTAATGAAATTAAAAAGCTTTTTAGTGTTTATTAATCGAGACAGAGACAAAGCACAAGCAGGGGAGGGGACAGAGAGAGAAGGAGACAAAGAATCCAAAACAGGTTCCAGGCTTTGAACTATCAGCACAGAACCCAACGTGGGGCTTGAACTCACAAACCACCAAATGATGAACTGAGCTGAAGTCAGACACATAGCTGACTGAGGTACCTAGGCGCCATATTTAATGAAATTTTAAATGACATCCTTTAAAGTACACGTGCTACATTGCAGTCTCAGAGATGGAGAGAGGAATGTCAAGAATTAGGATGTGGAAAGAGTTGGCTGCAAGTTTTACCGTAATTTGGCTTTGGGGGATTTTGTTCATTGGGTGAGGTGCACACAGGATATACACTTGCTGTTGACCACAGTAGAGAGTGGGCCTCTGGGAACCAAACCTCTTTCTAAACAGTGAGCTGGAATTCACTAGGACCACCATGATGAGTTTTGCTATTTCAAGGACTAGGGGTTACCTTTTATTTTCACAACTAGGTAATTATCACATCATTCAGCTCTGCCTTCCCAGATATGTACAAAATCCTCAAATATAGTTGAGAGAGGGTGATAGCCAAAGTGTATAATCTTTTCCTTTAAATTTTTAGAAATTCTTTATTAATTTTTTTTTATTTTAGTGAGAGATGTCATGCAAGTATGGGAGAGGGGCAGAGGGAAAGAGAGAGAATCTTAAGCAGGATCCATGCTCAGTGTGGAGCCCACCACAGGTCTGGATCCCATGATCTGGGAATCGTGACCTGACCCAAAATCAAGAGGCTGATGCTCAACTCAGTGAGCTCAGGTGCCCCATAGTCTCTTTCTGTCTTAATGCTCAACAGTGAATTTTCACTGTGAATAGGGGAAATGTCACACACACACACACACACACACACACACACACACATATACACATGTATACAAAAAAATATATAAACGTATGTATACCACTAAGAAAGCCACTTATAAGCTGTTAGACATAAACTATTTTCCACCATCTTTGTTTTCTAGTTATATTTGTGTCTCAAAGTCTTTGTTTTTGCAACACATGATTCTGTTGTGTTATATACACTCAAATTGTGCAATCACTTTTCCTTGAAAGTCATTTCTCATATCTGTCTTAACCACAGGATACAAATGGTGAACTGGAAGATGTAGAGCTAAGAGCCTTCAGGTCCAATAAGTGTCAGCTGGAAGGTATATTTTCTGTTGGGGAGAAATCTCCATATGATGCCAATAACTTTGCAATGGAAAGGGAAGAATACCTTCATGTCTTCGAGGTTCTTTTTCTTTGAAACAAATTTTTTAACATTTATTTTTGAGGGACAGACAGTGTGATCAGGGGAGGGCCAGAAAGAGGCAGACAGAATCCGAAGCAGGCTCCAGGCTCCAAGCTGTCAGAACCGTGAGATAATGACCTGAGCCGAAGTCAGGCACTTAGCCAACTGAGCCACCCAGGCACCACCATGCCTTCATGGTTCTTGCCGATTTTCTGTCTCATCACAATCAAGACTCAGGTCATGTGTATGTTTATAAAGAAAAGCCTTTTTTTTTTTTTTTTACAGAAAATCAAAAGGCGGGGTGCCTGGGTGGCTCAGTCCATTAAGCGTCCGGCTCCGGCTGAGGTCATGATGTCACGTTGTGGGTTCGAGCCCCGAGTCAGGCTCTGTGCTAACAACTAGCTCAGAGCCTGGAGCCCGCTTGGGATTCTGTATCTCCCACTCTCTCTGACCCTCCATGCTCGTGCTGTCTCTCTCTGCCTCTCAAAAAAATAAAAAACATAAAAAATTGTATAAAAAAACCCCACGAAATACACTCTGAAAGACCAGTGTAATGCATTAAGATCTGTGAAAGCAAAAAAGGAAGCAAAAGCCAAACAGCTGAAGGAGAACACACATAACCTGGAAGAATTGTGTGAACAAGGAAAAGTGTCTACAGAAGAGTAAGATATTCATATGATAATTACCTTATGTACTGTTGTATGAATGAATATGACGGCCAATAGAGATCATATTTCTTTAGAAACTGGGTCCACAGTATTTTTGCCAAATGCATTCAGTAGAATTGTGCCTGCCCTTCCTACCTTGCTTTCTGTAACTTGCATTTTGCTTTCTGTCCTCGGTGCTTGTCATACATCGTGTCAAGTATTGGGGGTAGAAGAGGGAAGGTACCAGCATTAATAATGTTGATAACTGAATCCACTCTGGATCCATCTACATTGTTTTATAGATTTCCATCCCATCACATTGTTTGGTCATCCAGCAATTAGGTCATTTTTGTTCAGGATCAGATATGGGTCAAAAGTATGTGGAGGGAAAAAAAATGGAATTATCTTGCTGCAGAAACAACAAATTTCTTTCTGGAAAGTGGGTAGGGGCGCCAGCAGTACTGGATCCCTGCATCCATTCTGCCAGTGAGATTGTTCACTGCAGGTCCAATCCCTAAGAAAGCTGAGTTGGTTCCTGTCCCCTGATTATTAAGTGTAACTCCTCTGGGTCTTGACCAAAGCCTGCAACTTTGAACTAGGGCTCGTCTTTGCTGCCCCCCCACCCCAAACTACATGTGTTTCCTGCTAAGTCTGTGCCCACAAAGTTGTCCAGTTTCTTTGCAGTTACAGTGTATGCCTCTCAATGCGGAGGACCAGCCCACGCACCCCAGCCGAACGGGCCCCGAGTAGGTGGTTGGTGTTGGCGACATATCTATAGGAAGGAAGATAGACAACATGAATGGTGGTAAAAACACACTTTACTAAGAAAGTCAGAGTCTTTTATGCCATAGGGGTTTACAAATTTTTTTTCTCTTTAATGATTACAAAGCTTATGGTCCTTGAGAGAGTAAAAACATGCCCTGGGAAGGATCATTTTTTTATTACAGAAAAGAGAACAGCCGTGAAAACCGAAGTAAAAAAACAGGAATGAGGGAGTCTGTCTCTCAAAGAATCTTCTTTTCTTCAAGGTCCTTTAGCAGTTATGTCTGGGCAAGACGCTTATCATTCAAGGGGTTAATTTTAGACAGAGGATTG
>NC_043700.1:38906481-38939237 GCF_006229205.1 Suricata suricatta | reverse complement strand
TCCTTGAGAGAGTAAAAACATGCCCTGGGAAGGATCATTTTTTTATTACAGAAAAGAGAACAGCCGTGAAAACCGAAGTAAAAAAACAGGAATGAGGGAGTCTGTCTCTCAAAGAATCTTCTTTTCTTCAAGGTCCTTTAGCAGTTATGTCTGGGCAAGACGCTTATCATTCAAGGGGTTAATTTTAGACAGAGGATTGGGATTGCCCCAACAGCAGGCAATGAGCTGGGAACAGAAATAAAGTAAGGGAAAGCAGGTGCCACTAACTGACCCAAGTTGATTCAAAACTTAAAGGTATATGCCTTCATTGCTTTTGCAAAGCAATGAGAAAAATCCCAAATTTTTTCTCCTGTGCCCATGGTCGCTTATGTAGATTCTCCTGTGTCCCGGAGGTCTGGCTATCGAAGGTTGCTCTGCGGGAGGTTTTTTGGCCTGCTGGGCCCCAACACCCCAAGTCATTGATGAGTCCTAGGGAGACTGGGTCTAACTGCCAGGCTGGCTTTGTCCTGGGATTCCTTCTTCTCCATCTTGGTCTCATGTGTCTTCATAGGGTCATTAGAAATTTGTGCATTCCCTCACACATTTTCTCCTTTGTGCAGTACTTCCTTTTGTTCTCAGGAGGAGATCAGGGACTTTAGAGTCCCTCATTTATGATGGGAAATAAACTCTTTCTTCTCTTCCCTGGAGACTCGACTTTATGTTAGTCTTTCCCACACCTGGGGTTAGGGCCCGTTCTGTCTCACTGGCATCTTGCTTTTGTTAATTTGTAGCTCTTTCTGGGAGTGAGTACAGCACCCTGACCACCTTTCTATCTTCAATCCCTTACAACAGAGCATTACCACCACTCCAGAAAGCATTTGCTGAAGGACTGCCTGAGAAGCCAGAAGGAAATGTATGTGCTTTTCTCTGTCTAGTGCTTTTGTCTCCATTTCGAAGAGATTTTCAATTTTGCATGCGATTCCTAAGTATATCAAGTGCCAACTTGAAACCCTTTAAATCAACACCACAAACAAAATAGTCTGAGGGCAACACTGCAAACTAGCCTTTCTACGCATTTCCTTTTGCTGCCTTCACTATCCATGAACTCAGTCTTGTTAAAGTAGATTGACTCCATGAAGTTGAGAATTTTCCATCTGAAAGCTGTTTCCTGGAGATAAACCTAGACTGTGTGAGAGTTTATATCAGGAGATGTTGCTGCTCTAAGATTGGCCTTTTCCTCCACCAGGGATAGGTGGACGCAGAGTTGCAGTCCTGACCCCTAGCGATGTCTGGGCGTGAGCTGCAATGTTGGTGAAGCCATATCCTGGAAGGTCGTCTTTCAGGATGATTGTATGCATCAGGGTACAACTTTTGGACTGAATATCAGGGCTCCCCATGTAGGTGTAAGACTATAGAGTCTTACACTTAATAGGTGTACAACTAGAGTAGGTGTAAGACTGTTATGCCCAAGTTTGTAATATCACCCCAAAACAAGCACCAGAGACTACTAGGGAGACCAAGTCACGCCTGCAAAAGCCAAGGGCTTTATTACGGGCTTAAGCTCAGGCTCACAGACTCCACTGACCCGCTGGCCACGCGGAGAGAGAGAGCCCCGAACAAAGGCAGGGTAGGGCTTTTATGAGTTTGGGAAGGGGAGTTACAGGAAATGATGACACAAGTACAGTGATCCAATCCCTACCCCCCCCATCAATACTGGCAGTGGTGGGAGCCAATCACAACATTCAGAGTATTATCTAATCAGAGTGGGCCCAGGACCCCCACGTAGGGCGTGACTAGGCCCGCCCCTAGAAAGGTCAAAGGTGTCAGCCAGCCTCTCCCGATTGGGCGCCCCAGGAGGTGTCCCTCCTTAATGTGCGCCCTTTCAAACGGAGAAGCCGGCGCCTTCCCCTTTAAGTACAGGGGAAGGCTGAATCAGACCTGCGTCCTTACAAGACTACTCTGCTTCATCCTAATGGATGCAGTTGGTCAGACATGGTTTGTCACATTGCTGGAATGAGCCTTCACCATCTCAAACAAAAGACCAAGTCTGGGAAGGCGCAAAGTGCAATGTTACTGGATGACTTTATGATGAAGGTGTAGAGGCAGATAACTAGAAGGAGCCCCAAGAGCAGAGATGTGGCAGCAGACAGAGGTTGAATTTTCTTTAACTTAAATGAGATGTTCACTTCATTTCTCTGATTGTGTTGTCAGTCTGTGCATTTAGGTAGAGGTGGGGCAAGGCATACTTGCACAGGCCTTCAAGAGTGCTGGGATGTAAAAAGGCAGAATTTCTGGACCTTGGTCCTGACTGTGTATATATTTTTCCCATCTTAGGAAGCTGAAAATGACACACTGTGAGCTGGCGGCAAAGAAGAATCAGCTGGCAGCTGCAGGTAAAATTGGAACATCGCTACGGAAGAAATAAACAAGTACAAGTGAGTTCAGCTACTAATTACCAGCAGCTCATGAAACCTCTGTTCATTTTTGGTTTTTAACCTTTTTACAATGTTTAGAGTCAACATAGTAATATAAACAAAAATTCGGAGGACATATGCATAGAGTATTAACAGATAAAAACGGTAAGTTTTAGAAATAACAAAACAACTCAGTTTTTAAACATTTGCAGATCTCAAGCAATGGCCAGACTGTGTGGAAACTTCATCCATGCCAATGTTCCTGGGGGATAGTGTCAACTGTCATAATCTATATGAAAAGCAATGTGTCATAGGATGAAGGACATCCATCAACATGATGGTGACATTTAATGGCCCTGATCTTTGCAACCCTGGGAAACATGGCGATGATATAAGTTAAAGGAGAATAAAGTTTTATGATTAGAGACACTTCTCACATGATGAATCATGGAAAGATTGACAAGGGGTAGGAATTCTCTGAACTCTGAACCGTTGGGGCATGGAATAATGAGTATGTAGGAAAGGATGGAACAGTAGCTTTGAGCCTACTGTACATTTATAATCATGTGAAAAGTGTTTCATGTGTAAGAATAAATTGTATCAGGGGACAACTATGAGGTTGATGGTAACATGGACAAATTATTTAAAATCAGACCCACTATTGGGCTTTATCTGATGAGAGCAGTTGTAACAGGCAACAAACTGAACAACCATGAGAACAGCTGCAGCGGGCAGAGCTCACCTTCAGACAGCAGGTAACTTGAGTTCTGCCTGACATCCTGAACCCTTAGCCCCTGGGTGAGTGTAGTGGTCCTTGGAATCCCTAAACATGGGCTTTTCATTGTTGGCTTTCTCAGACTACAGTTCTGGCATTTAGAGGGATTGCATTAAATGTGTAGATTGCTTCACATAGTATGCATTTTTAAATGTTTTTTTTCTTTTACAT
The DNA here is from genome assembly GCF_006229205.1 of Suricata suricatta. Classification (NCBI taxonomy): domain Eukaryota; kingdom Metazoa; phylum Chordata; class Mammalia; order Carnivora; family Herpestidae; genus Suricata; species Suricata suricatta. The sequence continues at coordinate 38,935,898 of NC_043700.1, read as the reverse complement.
TTATTTATTTTGAGAGACAGAGAGTGGCAGAGCATGAACAAGGGAGGGGCAGAGAGAGAAAGAGACACAGAATCTGGAGCAGGTTCTAGGCTCTGAGCTAGTGGTCAGCACAGAGCCTGATGCAGACCTCAAACCCACAAACCATGAAATCATTACCTGAGCTGAAGTTGGATGCTAAACCGAATGAGCCACCCAGGCGCTCCAGGTAGTATGCATTTTTTAAACAGTGTTTTTTTCCCAATCCATGAGCATGGAATGCTTTTTCATTTATTAGTACCCTTTTCAATATCTTTCATAAGCTTTCTTGCTTTGCCTTCTTGACTCCAGAGACTTGTCAAGTAAGAAGTTGCTGTGGCCGAGGTCAAAGATGTTGTTGCTTGTTTTCTCCTCTCGAATTTTGATGGTTTCCTATCTTACATTTAGGTCTTTTATCCATTTTCATTTTACTTTTCTGTGTGGTGTAAAAAAGGTTCATTCTTCTGCATGTCACTGTCCAGTTTTCCCACCATTTGATTAAGAGGCTGTCTTTATTCCATTGGATATTCTTTCCTGCTGTGGTCAGTTTATGGTTCTTTATTTTCTTTCATTGATCAATGTGTCTGTTTCTGTGCCAATACCATACAGTGTTCATGATTACAGCTTTATAATGCAGCTTGAAATCTGTGATTGTTGTGTCTTCAGATCTGCGTTGGTTTTTTTTTGTTGTTTGTTTTGTTTTTCAGGATTGCTTTGGCTATTCGGTGTAATTTCTGGTTTTATACACATTTTAGGATCGCTTGTTGTAGCTCTGGGAAGAATGCTGGTATTACTTTGATAGGGATTGCATTGAATATATAGATTGCTTTGGGTAGTATCGATATTTTAACAATATTTGTTCCTTCAATCCATGAGCATGGAATATTTTTTCCAATTTTTTAATGTCTTTTTCTATTTCTGTCATAAGCTTTGTAGAGTTTTCCGTGTACAGATTTTTCTCCTCTTTAGTTAGGCTTGTTCCTAGGGTTTTATTTTTGTTTTTGTTTTGGTGCAATTGTAAATGGAATCGATTCCTTGATTTCTCTTTCTGCTGCTTCATTATTGGTGTATAGAATGCAAACAATTTCTGTGTATTGATTTTATATCCCCCTACTTTGCTGAATTTATGGATAAGTTCTAGTTGTTTTTTTGGTGGAGTCTTTTGGGTTTTCCATATAGAATATCACATTGTCTGTGAAGAGTGAAAGTATGACTTCCTCCTTGCTAATTTTATTTCTTTGTATTTCCTGATTGCTGAGTCTAGTACTTCCAATACTATGTTGAAGAACAGTGATGAGAATGAGCATCCCTATCATATTCCTGACCTTAGGGGGGAAATTCTTCCCCATTGAGGATGATATTAGTGGTAGATCTTTTGTATATGGCTTTCATGATCTTGAGGTATGATCCTACTGTCTTGAGGGTTTTTATCAAGAAAGAATGCTGTATTTTGTCAAATGCTTTTGCTGCATCTATTGACAGGATCATATGATTCTTGTTCTTTCTTTTATTGATGTGATGTATCACATTGATTGTTTTGCAGATATTGAACCAACACTACATCCCAGGTACAAACCCCATTTGCTTGTAGTAAATATTCCTTTTCATGTATTGTTGGATCCAGTTGGCCAATATCTTGTTGAGGATTTTTGCATCCATGTTCAACAGGGAAATTTGTCTATAGTTGTCCTTTTCAGTGTGGTCTTTGTCTGGTTTTGGAATCAAGGTAATGTTGGCTTCATAGAATGAGTTTGGAAGTGTTCCTTCCATTTCTATTTTGTGAAACAGCTTTGAAAACATAGGTGTTAAGTCTTCTATAAATGTTTGGTATAATTCCCCCTGGAAATCCTTATGGCCCTGGACTCTTATTTGTTGGGAGTTTTTTTTTAAACTCCCATGGGTCTATTCAAAATTTCTATTTCTTCCTCTTTCAGTTTTGGTAGTTTGTTTCCAGGAATTTGTCCATTTCTTCCAGATTGTCCAATTTATTGGCATATAATTGTTTACAATATTCTCTTATTATTGTTTGTATTTCTGCAGTGTTGATTGTGATCTCTCCTCTTTCATTCTTTATTTTATTTATTTGGGTCCTCTTTGTTTCTTTTTGATAAAACAGGCTAGGGGGTTATCAATTTTGTTAATTCTTTCAAGGAATCAGCTCCTGGTTTCATTGATATATTGATATGTTCTATACACACACACACACACACACACACACACACACACATATATATATATAGAGAGAGAGAGCATGATTTCTACTCTAATCTTTATTATTTTTGATCTTCTGCTGGTTTTGGATTTTATTTCTTATTCTTTTACCAGCTCTTTGAAGTGTAAGGTTAGGATGTGTATCTGAGACCTTTCTTCCTTCCTTTAAGAAGGACTGGACTGCTATATACTTCCCTCTTATGACTGCCTTTGCTGTGTCCTAGAGGTTTTGGGCTGTGGTGTTACCATTTTCATTGGCTTTCATGTACTTTTTAATTTCCTCTTTAACTTCTTGGTTAGCCCATTCATTCTTTAGTAGATGTATTTTAGTCTCCAAGTATTTGTTATCTTCCCAAATTTTTTCTTGTGGTTGATTTTGTATTTCATAGTTTTGTGGTCTGAAAATATGCACAGTATGATCTCGATCTTTTTGAAGTTGTTGAGGGCTGATTTGTGTCCCAGTATGTGATCTATTCTGGAGAATATTCCATGTGCACTCAAGAAGAATGTGTATTCTTCTGCTTTAGGGTGAAATGTTCTGAATATATCTGTTAAGTCCAACATTCCAATGTGCCATTAAAAGCCATTGTTTTCTTGTTGATTTTATGTTTGGAAGATTTGCTGTAAGTGGGATGTTGAAATCCCCTACTATTATGGTATTATTATCAATGAATTTCTGTATGCTTGTGATTAATTGATTTAAATGTTTGGGTATTCCACATTTGGGGCATAAATGTTTAGAATTGTTAGATCTTCTTGGTGGATAGACCCTTTAATTATGATATAAAGCCCTTCTTCATCTCTTGTTAGGGTCTTTATCTTAAAATATAGATTGGGTGAAATAAGTATGGCTATTCTGGCATTCTTTTGGTGACCATAGCATGATATATGGTTCTCCATCCCTTACTTTCAATCTAAAGGTGTTTAGGTCTAAAATGTATCTCTTGCAAACAGCATGTAGATGGATCTTATTTTCGTATCCATTCTGTTACTCCATGTCTTTTGATTGGTGCATTTAGTCCATTAACACTAAAAGTGAATCCTGAAAGATAAGAATCTATTGCCATTGTGTTGCTTGTAGAGTTGAAGTTTCTGGTGGTGGTCTCCAGTCCTTTCTAGTCTTTGTTGCTTTTGATCTTTTTTGTTTTTTTCATTGTTTCTCCTCTCAGAGAGTCCCCCTTAAAATTTGTTGCAAGACCTATTTAGTGGTCATGAACTCCTTTAGTTTTTGTTGGTCTGGGAAACTTGTTATCTCTACCTTCTATATGACAGCCTTCTTGGATAAAGAATTTTGGGCTGTATATTTTTCTGATTCAGCACATTGAATATATCCTGCCACTCCTTTCTGGCATGCCACCTTTCTTGGATAGGTTTGCTGCAAACCTGTCTTGTCTTCACTTGTAGGTTAAGGACTTTTTTCCTTTAATGCTTTCATGATTCTTACTATGTCTGTGTATTTTGTGAATTTGCTTTTGCTATGCCTTGTTGATGATCAGTTTTTGTTGAATCTAATGGAAACTCTCTGTGCTTTCTGGATTTTGATGTCTATCTTTCTACAGATTAAGAAAGTTTTCCACTATGACTTGGTCATATAAACCTTCTGCCCCTTCTTCTCTTTCTTCATCTTCTGGATTCCCTATGATTTGGATGTTACTCCTTTATAATGAATCACTGAGTTATCTAATTCTTATATTGTGCTCTTTTACCTTAGTTTCCCTCTTTTTTTCCCTGCTTCATTATTCTCCACAAGTTTGTCCTCTATATCTCCGATTCACTGGTCTGCTTCATCCATCCTTGCCTTCTGGAATCTATTTAAGATTGCTTCTGTATAGCATTTTAAATTTTGCTCTGACTAGATTTTACTTCTTTTATCTACACAGAAAGAGATTCTATGCTTTGTTAAACCCCAGCTAGTATTCTTATTGTGATTCTAATTTATGGTTCAGACATCTTGCTTGTATTTGTGCTATGTGTATCTGGCTGTCATTTCTTCCTGTTCTTTCTTCGGGGATGAATTCCTTCATTTTGTCATTTTGGAGGAAGAAAAAGAACTAATAAAATTTAAAAAATTAAAATTAAAATGCTAAAAATAACACAAAAAAATCAAATAAAGGATGCTAGATCCTAGGTGTGTTTTGGTCTAGTTGTTGAAAGAAGCTTGATAGAATAGAGCAAAAACAGAAAGAAATTAAAAGAAGGAAAAAAGGAAAACGTTTGAAGATTTTAAAAATGAATACAATAAAATAGAATAAAATGAAGTGATGAAAGTAAAATATAATTTAAAAATTACAAAGAAAGTAATAAATACAGTAGAAAATTTAGAGAAAATTATTTTTTATAAAAATGGAAAATAAAAATAATTTTTTCTCTTTCTGTATTCAAGAATAAGAAAAGAAAAAGAAAAAAAGTAAATAGATGGACCAGCAAACAGAATGAGATACAATTGAAATTTCATCCAGTTTCTCCAGGAAGTCAAACCATGAAGCTCTTTATATTCCACAAACTACACCCTTTTGGTGTTCTTCTAGAGCATGGATGGTGCAGTTGGATAAGACTTAGTGTAACAACTCTGTTCTCCACCAGATGGCACTGCTTAGCTTACTGGGGTGGATCATGGTGGTGTGTGTATGCATGTATGTGCATGTGTGGGACAGGTGAAAATGGTATCACCCAGCTACCCAGTCTCTAGTATCAGAACTCTGTGGTTTCACCCACTGGCAATCTAGTACCCCTCCTTTGTCTCTAGCTTTCATCCACTACCTGCTTCTACACTGTCTGCTATCAAGCTGTCAGCCTGCTAGGTCGCACATTCTGCTGAATTTTGTCTCAAATGGGTCTGTGTTGCCAAACCCCTCCCTCCTGAAGGGCCTGAGGCTTTAACCTGCTCAAACCTTCTGGGTAGGATCTCACTGAGCAATGTTTGGGTGCTGGCCCACTCCCCAGGAACTTTTGCACAATCATGCTGCTGCAGATGCCCAGAGACTGCAGCTGGGTGCAAGCCTGCCCCTGAAAATTTTGCAGGATTGTGTAGCAGCAGTGTTTCAGGGGTTATGATAAGTCACAACACCCATCTGGTGCCAGGCTTCACTGGCCCTTAATGTCCTTGTTCCAATACCAGCAAACGTAGCTGTTCTCTGGGATCTGCTTGGACCTTTGTCTGTGGGAAGGCCACACAGCCTCTAGAAAATCTCCTCTCAGCAGGAGAAACTACTTCTCCCCATGTGGCCGGAGGACCCCTCCAAACTTGCTGTCTGCTCCTGGGGATTCACCAATCCCACCAGAGCTCTGCCAAGTATCGAACTATGAAGTTTTAGATTCTCCACTCCGCTGTTTATAGAGTCTTATTGATATTTAAACCTTCTCCTTTCTCCTTTCTCCCATTCTTGTTAAGTCACTTATGGATGTTTCCACTCTCTCTTTCTCTCCAGCTGCTTTTGGGGGAGTGATTTTCCTGTACTTTCCCTCCTGTCTCCATCCTCTCTCTACAAGCAAAACAGCTCCTTGCTCTGTGGCTTCTTTCTCTTCCAGTTCACCTCTCCCCATCGCATACCTGCCACATTATTCAGTTCAAGTTGGGCAGATTGTTGTATTAATCCTCAGATCAATTTTCTAGGTGTGCAAGATGGTTTGGTGTTGATCTAGCTGCATTTCAGGGACAAGAGAAGCAAAAAGCTTCCATGTTGTTCTGCCATCTTGGCCCCTCCTAATAATTCTTTTAATGTAATGTTAAATTCAATTTGCTAGTATCTTGTTGAGAATTTTTGCATCCATGTTCATCAGAAATAGTGGCCTATAAATTCTGCTTTTTAGTGGGGTTTTTGTGTGGTTTTTGGAATCAAGTTTTCCTTCATTTATATTTTTTGGAACAGTTTGAAAAGAATAGGTATTAACTCTTCTTTAAATGTCTGGTAGAATTCCCCTCGAAATCCATAAAACCCAGGACTCGTTTTTTGGGAGATATTTGATTACTGATTCATTTTCTTTTCTGGTTATGGGTCTGTTCAAATTTTCTATTGCTTCCTGTTTCAGTTTTGGTAATTTATATGTGTCTAGGATGTATCCATTTCTTCTAGATTGTCCAGTTTGTTGGCATATAGTTTTCATAGTATTCTCATATAAATTGTTTCTATCTGTGGTGTTCACTGTGATCTCTCCTCTTTCATTGGTAATATTTAACTATTCAGGTCCTTTCTTTTTTTGTTATTCTGACTAGGGAGTTATTAATTTTGTTAATCCTTTCAAAGAAGCAGTTCTTAGTTTCATTGGTCAGTTTTCTTGTTTGTTTATTTCTATATCATTTATTTCTGCTCTAACCCTTAGTATTTTCCTTCTGCTGGCTTGAGCTTTATTTGATGCTACTTTTGTAGCTTCTTTAAGGTTAGGTTGTTTATTTGGGACCTTTCCTGTTTCTTAAGATAGGCATGAATTGCAATATACTTTCTTCTTAGGACTGCCTTTGCTGCATCCCCAAGAATTTGGACTGCTGTACGTTCATTTTGATTTTCATTGGCTTCTGGGTATTTTAAAAAATTTCTTTAATTTCATGGTTAACCTATTCATTCTTTAGTAGAATATTCTTTAACCTCTATGTTGAGGGATTTCAAAATTTTTCCTTTGGTTGACTTCAAGTTTCATAGCATTGTAATACAAAAATATGCATAGTATGATATCAATCTTTTTGTACTTGTGGTAGGCTGATTTGTTACCCATTATGTAATCTATTATGGAGAAAGTTCCATGTGCAGTTGAGAAGAATATGCATTCTGTTGTTTTAGGATGAAATGATGTGAATATATCTTCTATTTTCATGCATTCCAGTGTTCCACTCAAAACCATTGTTTCCTTGTTGATTTTCTGCTTGGATGATCTATCCACTGCTTTAAGTGGAATGTTAAATTCTTCTGGTAGTATTATATTATTATCATGAGCTTCCTTATGTTTGTTGTTAATGGATTTATATATTCATATAGCAAGTGGGGGTATAAATATTTACAGGTGTTAGAACTTCCTGATGAATAGAACCCTAAATTATTATATAATGCCCTTACTTATCTCTTTTTACAGTCTATGCTTTAAAGTCTAGCTTGTCTGATATATGTATAGAGACTCCAGCTTTTTTTTGATGTCCATCCCCTCACTTTCAATCTGTAGGTGTCATTAAGTTTAAAATGAATCTCTTCTAATGAATACTGAAAACGAACCGAGGGCTGAAGAGAAGAGGGTGATGGTCATGGAGGGAGGACACTTGTGGGAGAAAAGCACTGGGTGTTATATGGAAACCAATTTGATAATAAACTTAAAAAATACAAAAATAAAAAATAAAAACAAGATTTGAAATTAAAAAAAAATAAAATGAGTCTTTTGCAGGCAACCTATAGATGGATCTTGTTTTTTAATCCATTCTGATATGCTATGTCTTTTATTTGGAGGATTTAGTCCAGTTACATTCAGAGTGATTATTGAAAAATATAAATTTAGTGCGATTATGTTGCCTGTAGAGTTGATGTTTTGATGATGTGTTTGGTCCTTTCTACTCATTGCTCCTTTCTGTCTTTTTGTTTGTTTTTCTTGTTTGGTTTTGTTTTAATCTCCATTCAAAAAGTCTCCCTTAGGGGAAGAGGGAAAGAGAGTTGGGGAGAGAGAGGAACGCAAAACTTGAGAGACTATTGAATACTGAAAATGAACTGAGGGTTGAAGGGGAAGGGGGGGGAAGAGGTGGTGGTGATGGAGGAGGGCACTTGTGGGGAAGAGCACTGGGTGTTATATGGAAACCAATTTGACAATAAACTATTTAAAAAAAAAGTCTCCCTTAAAACGTCTTGCAGAGCTGGTTCCATGGTCATGAACTCCTTTACTTTTTGTTAGTCTGGGAAACTCTTTATCTCTCCTTCTATTTTGAATGACAGCCTTGCTGTCTAAAGAATTTTTGCCTGCATATTTTTCCCATTCAGCACTTTGAATACATCTTGCCACTCCTTTCTGTCCTGCCAAGTGTCTGTGGATAGATCTGCTGCAAACCTGATCTGTCTTCCCTTGTGGTTTAAGGACTTTTTTTCCCTTGATGCTTTCAGAATTCTTTCCTTGTCTGAGTATTTTGTGAATTTGACAATCATATGCCTTGGAAATCTTTGGCTTCCCTGAATTTAGTGGAAGTTCTTTGTGTTTCTTGGATTTTGATGTATGTGTGCTTATCCAGATTAGGGAGGTTTTCAGATACAATTTGCTCACATAAATTTTCTAACACTTTTTCTCTTTCTTCATCTTCAGGGACTTCTATGGTATGAATCTTATTCCTTTTAATAATTCATTGAGTTCTCTAAGTCTTTTGTCATGATCTTTAGCCTTTGTATCTTTCTTCCTTTTAGCTTCATTATTTTCCATAATTTTATCTTTCATATCACTGACTCATTACTCTGCTTCATCCACCCTTACAATCATGGCATCCATTTGAGATTTCATCTCAGTTATAGCATTTTTAATTTCAGCCTGACTAGATTTAATTCTGTTATCTGTGAAGAAAGGGATTCTCTGCTCTCTTCTATGCTTTAACTGTAGCTAGTATTTTATATTCATGGTTTTCAATTTTAGTTCAGACATATTACTTATATCTTATTTATTTCTTAATGTAAGTTTTTGTCATTATGTAAATGTTGTCATTATGAAATTACATCTTAAAACTGCATATCTTGAATTATTTTCGTGTTGTGGCCTAACATATGATCTACCCTGGAATATATTGTAGGTACGCTACAAAAAAATGTGTATTGTTTGCCTTCAGATGGAATGTTCTATTTATGTTTGTTGGGTACATTTTTTTTCTAATATGTACTTCTGATCTGTTTCCTTATTGATTTTCTGTGTGGATGATATCCATTGATGAAAGTGAGTATTAAGATGCTCTATTATTAATTTTATTTCTCCTTTTAGGTCTGTTAGTGTTTATTTTATATATTTAAGTTCTCTTTTGTGCATACTATTTAGGTGGCTTCTAGGAAAGTGCCATAGTAGGAAATCCTGAGCTCACCATGTCCTAAAGACACATCAATACAACTAACTCTAAAGATGACTCAAAAACTTGCATAATAGACTCCATAGTTAATCATAGAGAGAACACTACAACAAAAACGTTAGGAAGGGTGGAGACACTGCTGGGAATCAAAACTCCAGTTAACTTAACCACAATAGGGGGGACTCCAGAAATACACAGAAGAGAGAGAATTGAGAACCCAAACTGGGCACCCCAAGCATGAGGGACCTGCATTATAAAGTAGTTCCTATAAAATTTGTCTTTGAAAACTAGTGAGGCTAACTTTTGAGAGATTTTGCAATTAATGACCCTAACTTTGGGTACTCAGTGGATTTATCTGGAAAACAGTATGGAGGTTTCTCAAAAAGTTGAAAATAAAACTACCCCAGGATCCTGCAATAGCCCTTCTTGGTATCTGTCATAACCCACGACCCGGTCCCGGCGCGCCCGTCCTAAACCTGCAGCCCGGGAATGCTCGTACACTCATCCTAGTTGTTTCCCGCGGGAGTCTTAACCCGCGGAACCCGGAACCCAAGTCCATTTGTCCATCTGCTTCCACTCTGGGCTGCGGCCGCACTCGTGGGCCCCGAGCCCCACATAGAGTGGGACCCGGGGTCCGCCTCTACCTCAGGTTAGGGCAGCAGGCGCCGTGGGTCCTTCTCCTGAGGGAGGGAGAGAAAAAGGGGGCAGGAGAGGGAGACACAGAGAGTAAAGACAGAACTCACGGTTCTCTGATCAGGCAAAAGAGAGAGACTTTATTCAAAGAACTGTTCTTTATATCATCTTCAGGGGGGGAGAAACAAGGCAAGCTGACCTAGGCAGGCTACAGAGTTGAATGCATATCAAAGAAGCACCCTGACTTTTGCCTCAGCAATCTTGGGGGATGGAGAACTAACACTGAATACGGTTTTGATCTTTTGTGTGCCTTGGCCACTCACGTCTAGCTCAGCAAGACAGTTGCCAAAGTTATTTTGGCAATCTCCAGCCTCCAGATGCAAATCTTGTTTACTGGCTCATTCAACGAAGTGATAATCCTTGCCTGAGGCAGACAGAAAACTTGGCGGCCCCCGACAGGTATCAACCAAAGGGATACAAAAATAGTAATTTGAAGGGGCACATACATCCTGATATTTATAGCAGCATTATCAACAATATGGAAAGAGCCCAAGTGCCCATCAACTGATGAATGGATAAAGAAGATATGGTTTATATACACAGTGGAATATTACTCAGCCATCAAAAAGAATAAAATTTTGCCATTTGCAATGACATGGATAGAGCTAGAATGTGTTATGCTAAGTGAAATGAGTCAATTACATAAAGACAAATACCAAAAGCATTTGCCCAGATGTGCAATTTAAGAAACAAAACAGATAAACATAGGGGAAGATGGAAAAAGGAGAGAGAAGCAAACCTTAAGAGACAACTATAGAGAACAAACTGAGGATTGATGGAAGGAGATGGGTGGGGGATAGGCTAAAAAAAGTGATAGGTATTAAGGGGGGCATTTATTGGGAGCATTGGAATTTATTGGGAGAACTGGGTGTTATACATGAATGAGGAATCACTAAATTCTTTGCCTGAAAACAATTTTACCATATGTTAGCTGCCTAGAATTTAAATAAAAACTTGATAGATAAATAAACAAATAAATATCATGGGTTTATGACCAGGAAAGCTGGAGGGTATAGGACTCCCTTAAAGAACAAGCTGAGATACAACATAAAAGCCATAGTTTGTAAAGTAAGTCCCTGAGGTATATACGAGGATTATTTTTTAATAAATTCATGACTACACTAGAGAGGCAGGGATCTTTAGAAGAGTCCCCAAGAAATAAAGAGTTGGCAGGAATCATTCTTCCCATCCCCACATAGCTTTAGATAGTAGGACTCCTGTAGGAACCAGCAAATTTTTCACCTATAAGTTCAAGTATAATCAACATACTAGTTATACTAGTATGTTATACTAGTTGCAAGTGTATAATATAATGATTCAACTATTCTATACATTTCTTAGTGCTCATCAAGAAAAGCATACTTTTGGGGTGCCTGGGTGGCTTAGTCAGTTAACTGTCCAAATTTTGCTTTCACCTTAGGTTATGATCTCTTGGTTTGTGAGATTTATCCTCACATCAAACTCTTCGCTGAAAGCATGGAGACTGCTTGGATTCTCTCTCTCCCTCTCTATGCCCCTATCCCACTCACGGTCTTTCTTTCTCTCTTAAAATACATAAAAATTTTTTTTTAAATCTTTAAGAAAAAAAGAAAAGTGTACTTTTAATATTCCTTATCTATTTAACCATACACCAACCCACCTCCCCTCCTGCAGTCACCAGGCTGTTCTCTATATTTAAGAGTCTGTTTTGTTTGTCTCACTTTATTAATTTTTTGTTTTTTAAATTACACATATGATTTAAATCATTTAAATCACCATTTAAATCATGTGTTTAACCTTCTTTGATTCACTTATTTCATTTTTCTTTATACCCTCTATATCCATCCATACATCCATCCATGTTGAAAATGGCAGGATTTTATTCTTTTTCATGGCTGAATAATATTCCACTGTGTGTGTGTGTGTGTGTGTGTGTGTGTGTGTGTGTGTGTGTGTGTTACTGTTAATGTTTTTGATAATGTGTATGTACGACATTTTCTCTATCCATTTTTCTATTGATGGGTACTTAGATTGCTCTCATATCTTGAGTATTGTAAATAATGCTTCAATAAACAAAGGGGTGCATATATCTTTTCTAATTAGTGTTTGTTCTCTTTGGATAAATACCCAATAGTGGATTTATTGTCTCATATGGTATTTTATTTTTAGGTGTTTGAGGAATCTTCATAGTGTTATCAACAATGGCTGCACCAATTTGTATTCTCAATAGTCTATGAATGTTCCCTTTTCTCCACATCTCACCAATACTCTGTATTTCTTGTGTTTTTCATTTTAGCCATTCTGACAGGTGTAAAGTAATAGTTCTTGGTGCTATTATTTCCATTTCCCTGATGTGTAGTGATGTTAAGCATCTTTTTGTTGTGTTCTAGTTGTCTATAAGTCTTCTCTGTAAAAAGTTTGTGCAAGTCTTTTGCCAATTTTTAAATTAAATTGTTTTTTGGGTATTGAATTGTATAAGCTTTTTATATATTTTGGGTATTAACTCCTTATCTGATATATAATTTACAAATATCCTTTCCTATTCAGGAGAATGTTTGTTAATTCTTTCCCTTACTGTTCCAAACCTTTTTATTTGGTGTAGCCCCAATAGTTTAATTTTGTTCTGTTTCCCTTGAATCAGGAAACATACGTAGAAAACTGTTTCTATGGCCAATGTCAAGAAATTACTGCCTATGCTTTCTTCTAAAAAATTTATGGTGTTAGGTTTTATGTTTAGGTTCTTAAACTATTTTGAGTTTATTTCTGTATATGGTGTAAGAAAGTGGTCCTGTCTCCTTCTATGTAACTGTCTAGTTATTCCAAAACCATTTGTTGAAGAGACGTTTTTTTCCATTGTATATTCTTGCTTCCTTTGTCATACATTAATTGGTCAAAAAGTATGCGTTTGTTTCTTCTGTCTATTCTGTTCCATTGATCTAGGCATGATAGATGGCCTCCATCCCCTCATTTTCAATCTGCAGTTATATTTAGGTCTAAAATGAGTCTCTTGCAGGCAGCATATAGATGCACCTTGTTTTTTAATTCATTATGGCACAGTATATCTTTTGATTGGAGCATTTAGTAATTTACATTCATAGTAATAATGATACTTATGTATTCAGTGAAATTTTATTGCTTGTTTGTCATTGATTCTGGAAATTTTCTCTGATTATTTCTTTGTTGCTTTTGGTCTTTCTTATACTCTCAACGTAATTTCATTACATACCTGCTGGAAGCCATTTCTGAACTCATTAAGTTGAGAAAAACTCCTTGTGAGGTAAAGCGGGTTTGGCTTCCCACAGTCTGATGGTGACCGATGACACCCCACTCAATTATTTTTGCTTAAGCACCAACCCCCAAGGCTCCTTGTTGACTGGTATCAGGAGTGACTTGCCCCTCATCTTAAAATAAGCTAATTGTACCCTGTGAAGGAACTTATTGTAGGACCTTCTTCTTTTGTGTTTCTGGGAACAATATTACATTTCCAAAGAAACCCATTTTTCTTCCCCTCAAGAAAACAGCCTATTGACCCCTGCTCACAAAAGAACTAAGTTTTGCCTTTGCTATGCTAAAAATATTGCCTTGTATTTGAATGATAAAGATACCTTCGTTCCCCATATGATAAGTATCTAAATCACTGACCTCAATCACTATTGATAAAGAATATGCATGAGTCTTCTACAAAACTATGTTCTGGGAAAGTTTTACATACTAAAGAATTTGTCATCAGAAGTCATTGTCTAAGGCAATTGCCACTTCTGTTTTGTACGCCATACATTTTTTCCATAAATAAAGCTGACTCTCAGGTCAGTGCAGAGATGCCTGCCTGGTGATCAGATAGAAACTCGAGGTTCTCTCACTCTCTCTTTCACTGACACCATCTATCCTTCAGGGAGCCCTGGACTTGCTGGAGCTGGACTCCAGCACATACACTTTAATGTTTCTTTCAGAGATGGGTTAGCATTCGCTAACTTCTTTAGTTGTTTTTTGGGAAATTTTTTTTATCTCTACTTGTATTCTTTTTTTATTTCATATTGTCAAGTTGGTTTCCATATAACACCCAGTGTTCTTCCCCACAAGTGCCCTCCTCCATGACCATCACCTCCCTTCCTCTTTCCCCCTCCCCTTTCAGCCCTCAGTTCGTTTTCAGTGTTCAAGAGTCTCTCATGATTTGCCTACCTCCCTCTCCCTAACTCTTTTTTTCCCCTTCCCCTCCCCATGGTCTTCTGTGAGGGTTCTCCTGTTAGACCTATGAGTGAAAACATATGGTATCTGTCCTTCTCCACCTGACTTATTTTGCCTAGTATGACACCCTCGAGGTCCATCCACTTTGCTACAAATGGCCAGATTTCATTCTTTCTCATTGCCATGTAGTAGTCCATTTTATATATAAACCACGTCTTCTTGATCCATTATCAGTTGGTGGACAGTTAGGTTCCTTCCATGATTTGGCTATCGTTGAAAGTGCCTCTATGAACTTTGGGGTACATGTGCCTCTATGCATCAGCACTCCTGTATCCCTTGGGTAAAGCCCCAGCAGTGCCACTGCTGGGTCGTAGGAGAGTTTTTTGAGGAACCTACACACTGTTTTCCAGAGTGGCTGTACTTGTATTCTTAATGACATTTTCCTGAATACAGTAATCCTAGTTACATATTTTTCCTATTCAGGTCCCCTGTGTGACCCAACGGATTCTCAAACCTTACTACCTACTCCTGGGTCTCTACCTTCTTCCCCCACTAAAGTACCCTCAATCTCACTAGGCACCCCCTTGGCAATGGCACAAACCTCTGAAACTTCAAACTCTGCACTCTACTGTTTATAAAAACTTGTTGTATTCAGGCCCTCTCTCTTTCCCAGTCCATGGTTTTGATGAAAAGTTTTTCTTGTGCACATGCTTTTATTTTTCTCTTTCTCTCCTCTCCATGATCAGAGCTCCTTCCCCTTTACAGCACCCTCAGCTTTTCTCTCCCCCTATCAACTTTCCACATCTCATACCTTACATAATGCGGCTACTTTTTCTACGACTCTCAGTCCTCAAATTTGTCATCTGGATTGACTGGAAATCACCCTCAGATTGATTTCTTGGGTGTTCAAATGATTTGATATTTATCTAGCTGTGTTTGAGGGATGAGGGACCCCTACTCATCTGAAAACTTAAATACCTCCCCCAAGAAACTCTTAATGATAGACAGCAATCAGGGTTGATAGAGAAAGGTGGGTGGGGGATGGACTAAATGGGTAATGGGTATTACAAAGAGCACTTGTTACGATGAGCACTGGTGTTAAATGTAAGTGATGAATCATTAAATTCTACTCCTGAAACCAATACTACACTATATGTTAACTAACTAGAATTTAAATAAAAAATTGAGATAAATTAATGAAAGAAATTGCTTCATAAGTTCACCTATAAATAGACATTCAGTACTTTCATATTTCCTAATTAACTGGTTTCAGATTTCCAGTTTAAAGGATGCATTTCTAGGTTGAAAATTATTTCTAGACGCTTACCTGCTGAATACCAGTAAAAAAAAAAAAAAAAAAAAACCCACTAACTAAATGTCAATCCTACAAGGTCACAGGTATACATATGGGAAAAACATGGGCCCAACAAATAAAATTACTCAGTAATTTACTTTGAGCCAGTGTCTGACAAGGATGTCTTTTTCAGATATTAGAATCTTCAAGTTAGACATACTGATTTTAATGCTTTAGGTTTATTTAAAAACATAATCTGTATGCTTTCAAACTGCATATGTCACAATTAAAGTGGGCTTTTCGTTCATGTTACCCTTATTACTACCCCCATCCCACTTCTGTATCTCTGTTCTTTCTGTAATGAGGCAAATACTCAGTGATTATTCAAGTATTTCCCAGCCTCAAGGGCCTCTGTTACTTTGGCTAGAATGAAAAAGCAATCTCAGAATTATAAATTTGTCATCCAGATTTTAATTCCAGGTGTTAAATTTCCCAGAATCAAGAAGATAATAGCTCTAGTCCACTGAACAGTTCCTCTCCCATTCTTTGTGGCAAAATGGCCCCAAACCTGCATTCTGGGATTATATTCTTCCCCTGCAATGCTTTTCTAGCAAGATTTGTTCTGCAATCCATTCTTCATCTCTGTGGTGTCCCAGCTACTGCAGCAGAGAAGTGCTTCTTTAAAACCTTAACTTTAATTGACAAACATAAAACGTTGAAGAGTCAATAGGAATATGAAGAACTGCTGAAACCCACTTGTAATCTAAAAATGCAAATTAAAGCAACACTAAGTTATCACCTTAGACATATACAATTGATAGACATCTGAATGCTGCTAACATAAAGTGTCAATCAGGATATGAAGGAAATGGGAATCTTTCTATTCAGGAGAATGACAATAATCAGTGAAATTAAGTACACATATGTCCTGTCCCCAGCACACGCCATTGCTGATGTATATCCAAGCAGAGTTCTCATGTCCATCTCCAGGCCACATTTGGAAAGTACTCATCATAGCAGTGTTTGTAATAATGAGGAGTTTGAGTCAAGTATTCTTTACTAGTCAGCTAGTCTTGGGTTGGTCTTGGGTTGATTTCCTCTAAAAGTGGAGCCTGAGATGTAAATTTCCATTTAAGTAGCTTATTTAGGTGATAATTTAAGGAAGTACCAGTGTAAGAGTGAGAAAGTGATGCAGGGGCAATGTAACAATAAATAAAGGATACATCATGACAGGTTACCTCTATGGACAAAGAGAGCTTAATCCCACTGGAGAACACTGGGAAACAGTGTTGTACATGCCTCAGAGTAATGCCACCCAAGTGGGTAGAACACAGGGTTATTTATCCTCCTGTTTCCATCATGCTGTGCTGAGTTGTGGTCCCAGGTACATTATATTGCACCCATCTATGTATATCTAGCCTGTCCTGCACAGGCCAGGAGAAAACCTTCAGGTAAATAATCCCAATTTTTTGCAGCAGAACACCAGATGCATGAACTAGACAATCAGTACCAAAGGGAGAGCAAAAGGCAACAACTGGGTCATGCAGACAGACTTTACAAGATAGTGTAGAAGGAAATAGCAAAAGTTATAGACCAATATTATTAAAGTAAATTTAAAACACAAGCAGAAAATAAACAGCATTACACATGTCTCACTCATACCACATATGTGGACACATTTCAGACACAGTACACAGTGGCTTTGAGTGCAGTGGCAAATGGGACTGAAGATGGAGGATGGAAGAAAGAGAGATAGAAACTGAGGGGCCTCACAGACCTTGATGAAGAAAGGGTGTCATAACCTGAGAATTTAAAACATACATCTTCGGCTTCCTCTAGGTTAACAGATCTGCTTTTCCTGGACCCCAAAATCCTCACCTTCCACATTACACATAGGATATTGGCCTTGGGGTCTGTAAAGCAGAAACTGTGAAATACAACATAATACCTATCCATCACAGCTTGTAGCCTGTGCTTATCAGATAATACAGCTCTCCACTCTTTTTCAGTGAACAGACTTGAATCAGACATGCATAAACACAACATAAGGCCCCAGAACTACATTTCCCAGAGATCTCTGGGTGACTCTAACTTAACTCTGGGGGCGGAGCATTTTGGAAAGCCAGGGAGGACACTTCCTGTACAGGTTCTGGCAGTGGGAGGACTGCTGGCAGCCTGCTTCCTGGTTGCGAGTCCTAGTGGAGCTCGGTAAGTGACTTGTTTGTGCATTGAAATTGGGGCTTATTCCTATCCTAAATGTGGAGTCCAGAGGACTGGTTACTATACTTGCCTGAATTTCAGGTCCTAAGGTGGGTGAGGAAGTTTGGCTAACACATACTTTACATTCTTATGCTGTAACTGCTATACAGCATATAAGGCTCTTGATTCAAACTGTTTGGGTTATGGTCAAAGCCACACCACATCTTAGCTGTGAGGACTTAGGCAGGTCACTGCATCTCTAAAGGTCAGTTTGTTCATCAGTAAAATGGAGGTAGTAAGAGATTACTTTGAAAGGTGGTTGTGTGGATTAGAGAAATATGTTAAAAGACAGCTAATGTATATAATGAGTGTTTCAGGGAACTGGATTTCCCTCTTGGATAATTGAAGCAGTGATGTCCAACTCCTCTGTCCCCAACTGGCTGTGTCCCAAAGGGCCCAGTTATTCCTGCAGGCAGTGAGTTCATATTTCCTGCTCCTCCTACATTAGCTGACCAGAAATTCTATAATAATCTCAAATGCCCAGAGAGGCTGGGTTGCATTGTCTGCAATGTTTAAAGGAATTTCTGGGGGATGTTTCATCCTGTTGGAAAGAGGCTTAGTGGGAAGGGTGCCAGGAGCCATAACTGACAAGTATCAACTCCTTCACTGTTGGCAGACTGAAAACACCACTCCCTGAGCACAGATGTATAGAATTCCATAGGAGAGAAGAACCTGCTGAGGCAGAAAACCCCAGGAGGATGGGGTCCCATGGGCTCTCCACCCTGGACATTGCTCCCATGTTCTGGCATGATTTCCACAACAACAACATTCCCATTGACTCTTTTTTAAAAATTGCTCTTTCCCTTCCCCAGGGCTCTCATTTCAGTTTCTGAATCACAAAACAGCTGACCCCACCCTCTCTCAATCCAAAGGAAGTTAGTTGTCAACTATTTAGCTGCATCTTGCTCAGAAATCTATTTTGTTTTTTTCCTTTATAGGCTTAAAAAGTTCAGAGCCAACTTTAAAAATAAGCAGATTTTACATTCAAATCTGAATTTCTACTTCTCCCGAGGAGGCCAAAAACAAAACAAAACTCTCAGAACTTCCTGCTTCCTGGGGCTCATTCCAACTGTCTTTAGCTATACTAACTGTTTATTTTGGGTGGAGCTTTTCAGTGCACAGTTCAAGGATGGTCTGTGGACATAGCTTGCCTGGAAACTTCCCCTTTTCCATCTGGAACATTACTGGGCTGGCCACTTCCCTCTGGGAGTAGGCTGGGTTGTAGTGTCCTTGGGATGGGTCTCAGAGCCAAAATAAGACAGGATGGATAGGAAGAGAAAGGAAAGGAAGGGAAGGGGAGAGGAAAAGAAAACAAAAGCACATAGAAAAGTTATTCAGGAGCACTCCTTAAAATTCTTCTATTCAACTTGGCATTTTTATTCCTAGCTACATAGCCAAAAGACTTGAAAACAGATACTGAATCATGTACTTGAACACAAATGTTCATAGTTGTGCTATTCATTATAGCCAAAGGTAGACACAACCCAAATGCTCAAGGAATGAAGAAATAAACAAAAATGATATATTTATACTATGGAATAGTACTAATTAATAAGAAGGAATGAAGTGTTTTGTTTAAGCAACAAACTTATTTCTTAGAGTCTTGGAAGCTGCCCAAGTCCAGCTCCAGCAGGTCCAGGGCTCCCTGATGGATGGACAGTGTCAGTGAAAGAGATAGTGACAGAGCCTTGAGTTTCTTTTGGATCACCAGGCAGGCACTGACCTGAGAGTCAGCATTATTTATGGAAAAAATGTATGGTGTACAAAACAGAAGTGGCAATTACCTTAGACAATAATTTCTGATAACAAATTCTTTGGTATGTAAAACTTTCCCAAAACATAGTTTGGTAGAAGACTCATGCATAATCTTTACCAATAGAGATTGAAGTAGGTGTCTAGATGTTTATCATATGGGGAAGGAAGGGATCTTTAGCATTCAAATACAAGGCAAAGTTTTTAGCATAGCAAAGGCAAAACTTTTGTGAGCAGGGGTCAATAGCCTGTTTTTGAGGGGAAGAAAAACAGGTTTTCTCAGGAAATGTAACATTTGCTCCTATAATCACAAAAGGAGAAACTCCTATAACAAGCTTTTTTACAAGGTACAATTCACATATTTTTAGCATAAGGAGGCAAATCACTCCTGATAAGTGTCAGTCAGGTCCCTTGGGGGTCAATGCTCAAGCAGAAATCGAGTGGGGGTTGAGTGGATGTAGAGGCTGGTTGCCATTTGACAGTGGGAGGCCTTGCAAACCTTACTTCGGAGATGGCTCCCTGCAGGAAGCTGACTTCTGATTTGTACAGTTTATGTGTCTGTTGACATTCTACTTTCTCTGGCTGTAGGACTCTATTTCCTCAATCCAGGGGACTGATTTCTTGTTCTGTCTTCTAAGGCAAAATGAGGTAGGAAGGAAACAAAGTGTCTTGTGTCTCCTCTAATGGCACAAATCTCATTCATGAAGCTTCCAGCTTCAAAACCTAGTTATCTTCCAAGGCTCCCCCTATTTCTTAATGCTATCATATTGGAGGTTAGTTTTTCAATATATAAATTTTGGAGGAGTACAAACATTCAGCCCACAACAAAACTATTGTACTTTTTTTCTATGTAATAAGCCATTTTGTCCTGTCTACAACTTAGTAAAGTAATATTAAACTGCCATCTTTTCATTCTAATTTAGGGGAATAATCTGAGACATGGAATGACAAGGTTTTTTTTGAGGCTATGTAGCTAGTAGGGAAAAGAGTCAGAATTCTGCCACCTGACAGAATTTTCAACTTTGATTGCACTTTGAATTTATCTGCAGAATTTTAATTTTATTTTTTCTTTTTTACTGAAGTAATTGATGTACAATTTTATATTAGTTTCAGGTATACAACATAGTGATTTAGTATTTATATACATTGTAAAGTTATCACCAATAACTTCACTAGCTGTCACTGTAAAATCACTACATATTATTAACTATATTCTCTACATTGCATATTGTATTCCCATGTCTTATCCCCTTCTTCTGTTTAGCCCATCCTTCCACACCCCTCCTCTCTGAGAAACTGTCAGATTAGCTTTGTGTATGTGAGTCTGTTTCTGTCTTGTTTTGTTTGTTTTGTTCTATAGATTATACATATAAATGAAAGTATACAGTAGTTGTCTTTCTCTGTCTGACTTATTTCACTTAGCATAATACCCTGTAGATGTGTCCATGTTGTTATGTTATGCCCAAGTCGCAATATCCTCAATGACCAGAGACCACCAGGGAGACCGAGGCACACATGCAAAGGCAAAGGGCTTGATTACAAGCTCAGGCTCGGGCTAACAGCCTTCACCAGCGCAGTGGATCCGTGCTGAGAGCCCCGAACAAGGGCTGAGTAGGGTTTTTATGGAGTCTGGGAAGGGGGAGTGACAAGAAATTGTGACACAGGTACAGTGATTCAATCATTATTATCCAATATTATTGACAGCAGGTTTAACCATTCACATTGCCTAGAGTATTTGTTACTTTTGGCGGGATCCAATTACAACATTTAGAGTACCTTTAAAATCAACCAATTACAGGGCGAGCCTAGGGTCTTGTTCTGCGACTATCAGGTTAACTTTAACATTAGGTAACAGGGTTCTACCTAAAGTTTCCATCTGCAGGCCTCACCCTTAGGAATGTGGAGAGTGGTAGCTGGCCTTTCCAGATTGGGTGTTGCGAAGGTGGTCTCTCTTGCTCTAGGCAATGTGTAACTGCCTGTTAGTTTCGGGGAACTGAGACCTAGTCCTTCTAGATCAGAGGGGGAACTTAAAGCCTGTCATGGAGTCTGTTTGGTTTAGACTTGTGTCCTTACAGTTACAAATGGCAAGATTTTATTTTTTTATGGCTTAGTGATATTTCATTATATATATTTACCATATCTTCTTTTTTTAATTTTAATTTTAATTTTAATTTTAATTTTTTTATACAATTTATTTTTTTAACATATGCAATTATTTTCCATCATTTACAGTACAGTAGTTTCAATGATACTCCAAACAGAAAAGCAAAGTAAAAAATCAAAACCCCCACTTCTATTTCATGTAATTAGACTTATACAGAAATTAGGTTAGGTGCCAACTAGTTAATCACCTAATTTCACAGCTATCTGAAGTATATTTACCATATCTTCTTGATCCATTCCTCTATCAGTGGACACTTAGATCCCTTCTATATTTTGACTGTTTTAAGTCATCCTGCAATGAACTCAGGGGACATTTATCTTTTCGAATTAATGTTTCATTTTCTTAAGTTAAATACCCAGAAATAAAATTGCTGGATTGCACGGTAGTCCTATTATTAATATTTTGAAGAACCATCATACTGTCTTCCATAGTAAATGTACCAATTTACATTCCCACCAACAGCGCACAAGGATTCTCTATTCTCCACATTCTCACATTATATAGTTAATAATATGTAATGATTTTTGTATTTTCTCTTTAAGTATGCTCTTTGCCCAATGTGGGGCTTCAATTCATGACCCCAAGATCAAAAGCCATGTTTTCTGTGGACTGAATCAGTCAGGCACCTAAACACTTGCTATTTCTTGTCTTTTTTGAAACTAGCCATTCAACAGTGTGAGGTGATAGATATATCGTTGAGGTTTTGAGTTCTATTTCCCTGGTGATTCATGATTTTAAGCATCTTTTCATGTATCTTTTGCCCATCTGTATGTTTTCTTTGGAAACGTGTCTATTCAGGTACCCTGCCTATTTTTTTTATTTCAAGTCTTTATTTAAATTCTAGTTAGTTAACATGGCAAATTGGTTTTAAGAATTCATTGATCCACTACTTTACATATAAGTAGTGTTACATATACACCCAGTGCTCATCACAGCAAAGTGTTCTCCTTAAAAACCATCACTCATTTATCTCATCTCCCTCCCATCTCCTTCCATCAGTGCTCAGTTTGTTCTCTACAGATAATTTGCTTCCCTCTACCTCTTTTTCCCCCTCCCCTTATGTTCATCTGTTTTGTTTCTTAAACAAAGGCAGTTACACATTGCCTAGAGCAAGAGAGACCACCTACATAGGAGTGCAACCATATGGTATGTTCCTTTCTCTAACTACTTTTTCACTTAACATATCACACTCTAGCTCCATGTCATTGGAAATGGCAAGGTTTAATTCTTTTTGATGACTAAGAAATATTCCATTATATATATATATGTGTGTGTGTATGTATATATATATATATATATGTATATATGTGTGTGTATATATGTGTATATATGTGTGTGTGTGTGTGTGTGTATATATATATATATATATATATATATATATATATATATATATGCCACAACTTCTTTATCCATTCATAAGTCGATGAACTTTGGGGCTTTTTCCATAATTTGGCTGTTGTTGATAATGCTGCTGTAAACATTGGAGTGCATATGCTCCTTTGAGTCAGTTATTTTATATCTTTTGGGAAATACTTAGTAGTACAATTGCTTGACTATAAGGTAGTTCTATATTTTTAAAAACAATTTTAAATATTTATTTATTTTTGAGAGAGAGACAGAGTAAGAGTTGGGGTGGGGCAGAGAGAGAGGGAGACACAGATTCTGAAGCAGGTCAAGGATCTTAGCTATCAGCACAGGGATCAAACTCACAAACAGTGAGATCATGACCTGAGCCAAAGTTGGAAGCTTAACCAACTGAGCCACTTAGGTACCCCAAGGGTAGTAATATTTTTAAATTTTTTGAGGAAACGCCATACTGTTTTCCAGAGTGGCTGCACCAGTTTTCATTCCCACCTACGGTTAAGAGTGGTCCCCTTTCTCCAGAGGAAAGGGAAGCAAAAGCAAAAATCAACTATTGGGACTTCATCAAGATAAAAAGATAAAAAGCACAACAAAGGAAACAGTCAACAAAACTAAAAACCAACCAATGGAATGGGAGAAGATATTTGCAAATGACATATGGATAAAGGGATAGTATCCAAAATCTGTAAAGAATTTATCAAACTAAACACCCCCCAAAAACCAAATAATCCACTAAACAAATGGGAAGAAGAGGTGAATAGAATTTTTCCATGCAAGACTTACAGATGGCCAACAACATGAAAAATGCTCAACATCACTCATCATCGGGGAAATACAAATTAAAACCACAAAACTTGTCAGAATGGCTAAAATTAACAACATGGGGGAAAAACAGATATTGGTGAAGTCCTCTGTATTTTTAACTGGATTTGTTTGTTTTTCATATTGAGCTTGTGAGTTCATTTTATATTTTGTATTTTAGCCCCTTATCAGTTATATCTTTTGTAAATATCTTCTCCTACTCAGTAGGTTGTATTTTAATTGTTTTTGGTATTTTTCTTTACTGTTGAAAGCTTTTTAGTCTGATGTAGTCCCATTTATTTATTTTTGCTTTTGTGGCCCATGCCTGAAAAGACAGATCTAAAAAAACATTATCCAAGAGCTGACTGCATAGGTTTTCTTGTATTAGATTCATAGTTTGGGGTCTCACATTTAAGTTATTTTGAGTTTATTTTTGTATATGATGTAAAAAAGTGGTCTAGTATCTTCCTTTTCCATGTGGCTATTTTAAATATTATTGTTGGAAACATAAGAATGCATATATCTTTTCAATTAGTGTTTTTGTTTTCTTTGGGTAAATACCTAGTAGTGAAATTACTTACTAGACCACATGGTAATTCTATTTTAAATTTTTTGAGAAATCTCAAATCCTCACTATTTTTCACAGCTTGCATTCTGACCAATGGTGCATGAGGTTTCTCTTTCTCTACTTCCTTGGCAACACTTATTCTTTCTTGTGGTTTTGATTTTAGCCATTCTAACAGGTATGAGGTGAAATCCCATTGTTGTTTTGATCTTTATTTCCCTGATCCCTAGTGATATTGGGTGTTTTCATGTATCTGTTGGTGATCTTTATGTTTTCTTTGGAAAAATGTCTGTTCATATTCAGGTCCTCTGCCCATTTTCTAATTGGATTCTTTGTCCATTTGTGTTTGATAATGAGCTTCTGAGTTCTTTACATATTATGTATATTAACCTCTTATCAGTTGTTTATGTCCATGAGTTGACAGAATTGCCACAGATTTTATGTATATTAATTTTGTATCCTACAACTTTACTGAATTTATTTATTACTTCTAATAGTTTTTTAGTTGGAGTCTTTAGAGTTTTCTGTATAAAGTATCATGTTTCCTACAAATAATGATAATTTTACTTGTCATTTCCACTTTGATGTTTTATTTCTTCTCTGATATTGTAGCTAGAATTTCCAATACTAAGTTGAATAATAATGGCAATAGTGGACATTCATCTTATTCCTGATCTTAGAGGAAAAGCTTTCATCTTTTCACTGTAGATTATGATGTTGGCTATTGTTTTGCATATATAGCCTTTATTATATTGAGGTTTTTACTGTTGAGAGTTCTACCATAATTGATTTATTGAATTTTATGAAATGCTTTTTTTCTATGTCTATTAAGATGATCATGTTTTTCACCTTTCTTTTTGTTAATATGATGTATTACTGTTGTTCATTCATGAATGTTGAACAATTCTTGCATCTCTGGAGTGAATCTCATTGGTTCATGGTGTATGATTCTTTTAATATATTATTAAATTTGGTTTGCTAAATTTTTTGAGTGTTTTTGCATTTGTGTTCATCAGGAATACTGGCCTATAATTGTGTGTGTGTGTGTGTGTGTGTGTGTGGTGTCTTTCCCTGGTTTGGGTATGAGTGTAATATTGGCTTTCTTGAATTATTTTGGAAGCATTCCTCTTCATTATTTTGAAATATTTTCACTAAGATAGGAATTAACTCTTCTTTAAATGTTTAGTAGAATTTACCTTTTAAGATAGATAGGCTTTTGTTTGTTGGGAAGTTGTTTGTTTGGTTTATTTATTTGTTTTTGTTTTTTATTACTGATTCAATTTCATTAATAGTAACATCTATTCGGATCTTCTATTTCTTCCTCATTCTGTCTTAGAAGAGAGATTGTAGGAATTTTATCCATTTCTTCCTGATTGTCCCATTTGTTGGCATATAATTGTTGTAATTGTTCAGGTAGTCTATCATTATCCTTTGTATTTCTGAATTATCAGTTGTAACTTCTCTCCCATTTCTGATTTTACTTATTTGAGATGTCTAGCTAAAGGTTTGTCTTTTTTTTCCTTTTATCTTTTCAAAGAACCAACTCTTAGTTTCACAGACTTTTTAAAATTATTTGTTTTAGTCTCTATTTTCACTCTGATTTTTATTATTTCCTTCCTTCTACTAACTTTAGGCTTTGTTCTTTTTCTAGTTACTTCAGGTATGAAGTTTAATTGTTTGAGGTTTTTGTTTATTTGTTTCTTGAGATAGGCCCATATTGCTGTAAATTTCCCTGTTAGAACCATTTTTGCTGCATCCCAGAGGTTTTGAGCCATTGTGTTTCCATTTCCTTTTTTTTTTTTTAGTTTTATTTTGATTTCCTCTGATTTCTTTGTTTACCTATTGGTTGTTTAGTAGCATATTGTTTAGTCTCATGTATATGTGCTTTTCCCAATTTTCTCCTTGTAATTGATTTCTAGTTTCGATCTGTTGTGGTCTGAAAAGAAGGTTGATATGATTTTAGTCTTCTTAAAGTGATTGAATATTGTTTGTAGCCTAAAATGTAATCTATCTTTGAGAATGTTCCATGTGCACTTGAAAAAATATATATTCTGCTGTTTTTGGTGATGTGTGCTATCTATATATTTTTAAAATTTATTTAAATGCAAGTTAGTTAACACATAGTATAGTCTTGACTTCAGCAATAGAACCCAGTGATTCATTACTTATGTATAACACCCAGTGCTCATCCCAACAAGTGCCCTCCTTGATGCGCATCACCCATTTAGTTTATCTTCCCACCCACCTCTCTTCCAGTAACCCTGTTTGTTTTCTGCATTTAAAAGCCACTTATGGTTTGCCTCCCTCTCTTATTTTTCCTTCCCTTCCCCTATATTCATGTGTTTTGTTTCTTAAGTTCCACATGAGTGAAATCATATGATATTTCTTTCTCTCACTGACTTATATCATGTAGCATAATATGATCTAGTTCCTTATGTGTTGAGGCAAATGACAAGATTTCATTCTTTTTCATCACCAAGTAATATTCCTCTCTCTCTCTCTCTCTCTCTCTCTCTCTCTCTCTCTCTCTCAGAGAGAGATATTACATCTTATACATTTACATTAATCAGTCGATGGATATTTGGGCTCTTTCCATACTTTAGCTATTATTGATAGCATTGCTATAAACATTGGATTGCATGTACCCCTTTCAATCAGCATTTTTGTATCCTTTGGATAAATGCTTAGTAGTTCAATTGCTGGGTCACAGTGTAGATCTATTTTTAATTTTTTGAGGAACCTGCACAATGTTTTCCAGACTGAATGGGCCAGTTTACATTTCTACCAACAGTGCAAAAGAGTTCCCCTTTCTCTGCATCCTTGCCAACATCTGTTATTTCCTGAGTTGTTAATTTTAGTCATTCTGACAGGTGTGAGGTAGTATTTCATTGTGGTTTTGATTTGTATTCCCTGATGATGAGTGATGTTGAGCATTTTTAATGTGTTGTTGGCCATTTGTAAGTTTTTCATGGAAAAGTGTCTATTCATGTCTCTTCTCATTTGTTTAGTTGGTAATTTTTTTGGGAGGGTGTTTAGTTTGATAAATTCTTTACAGATTTTGGATACTTATCCTTTATCCTATATGTCATTTGCAAATATCTTCTCCCATTCCATTGGTTGTCTTTTAGTTTTGTTGATTGTTTCCTTTTCTGTGTAGTAGTTTTTATCCTGATGAAGTCTGAATAGTTCACTTTTGTGTTTTATTTCCCAGCTCCAGAGATATGTCTAGTAAGAAGTTGCTGAGGTTGAGGTCAAAGAGATTGCTGCTTGTTTTCTCCTGTAGGATTTTGATAGTTTCCTGTCTCACATTTAGATCTATCATCCATTTTGAGTTTATTTTTGTGTATGATGTAAGAAAGTGGTCCAGTTTCATTCTTCTGCATGTCACTGTCCAGTTTTCTCAGCACTATTTTGCTAAAGAAACTGTTGTTTTTCCATAGGATATTTTTTCCTACTTTGTCAAAGATTTGTTGGCCATACATTTGTGTGCCCATTTCTGGGTTCTCTATTCTGTTCCATTGATCCGTGTGCCTGCTTTTGTTCCAGTGCCATACTGTCTTGATGATTACAGCTTTGTAATACAGCTTGAAGTCTAGAATTGTGATGCCTCCAGTTTGGTTTTATTTTTCATCATTACTTTGGTATTTGGGGTCTTTATTGATTCCATAAAAATGTTAGTATTCTTTGTTCTAGCTCTGTGAAAAATGCTGGTGTTATTTTATTAGGGATTGCATTGAATGTGTAGATTGCTTTGGGTTGTATCAATATTTTAACAATATTTTTTCTTTGAATCCATGAACATGAATTTTTTTTTAGTCTTCTTCAATTTCTTTCATAAGTTTTCTATAGTTTTCAACATACAGATCTTTTACCTCCTTGGTTAGGTTTATTCCTAGGTATCTTATGGTTTTCGGTGCAATTGTAAATAGAATCAATTTCTTTTTTTTTTAATGTTTTTTTATTTATTATTGAGAGATAGAGACAGCACGAGCAAGGGAGGGCCAGAGAGAGAGAGAGGGAGACATAGAATCCGAAGCAGGCTCCAGGCTCTGAGCTAGCTGTCAGCACAGAGCCTGATGTGGGGCTTGAACCCACAAAGTGTGAGATCATGACCTGAGCCGAAGCCAGACGCTTAACCAACTGAGCCACCCAGGTGCCCCAGGATCAATTTCTTGATACTTCTTTCTGCTGCTTCATTATTGGTGTTGTAGGCTAGCTTATAGAATGTAATAAGTTAAACTCCTTATGGAATGTAATGGGTTAACTTCTTTTGGAATGTAATGGGTTAACTTCTTCTGGAAAGTAATGGGTTAGCTTACTGAATGTTTGTTGCAAACTGTTCCCATGCCTCTTTTTCTATGGTCTGATCAAGGCCACACTGATTGGTCATTTAGAAGAACAAAGAACAAACTTGATAGAGTCTCACCAGAACTGGTGATCAGCATGTAATAATGTAATTGACTATCCTGGAATCCTATGTATGTCTATATAATCTCAATGTAACTTTTGTTCAGGGCTGTTCTCTTCTCCTTAACACCAGGGAGATCAGGTTTGGCCTGGCCGTGATAAAACCATGCGGCCATGAATAAAATTATGTCTTGCTTCTATTCGCCATTGGTGGTCTTTTCATAATCACCCCCCAACATTGGTGTATAAAAATGCAACTGATTCTATACATTGATTTTATATCCTGTGACTTCGCTGAATTCATGTATCAGCTATAGAAGTTTTATGGTGAAGTCTTTCGAGTTTTCCATAGAGAGTATCATGTCATCTGCAAAGAATGAAAATTTGACTTCTTGTTTGCTGACTTGGATGTGTTTTATTTCTTTTTGTCATCAAATTGCAGAAGCTAGAACTGCCAGTACTATGTTGAACAATAGTAGTGAGAGTGGACATCCCTGTCATGTTCCTGATCTTTGGGGGAAATTTCTCAGTTTTTCCTCATTGCGGATGATATTAACTGTCGGCCTTTCATATATGGCTTTTATGATGTTCCTTC
Organism: Suricata suricatta; assembly: GCF_006229205.1. NCBI lineage: Eukaryota > Metazoa > Chordata > Mammalia > Carnivora > Herpestidae > Suricata > Suricata suricatta. Next base: position 38,906,607 of record NC_043700.1, on the reverse strand, counting down.
TATCCCAACTTTCTTGAGGATTTTCTTTTATTTTTAAAATAGTTTATTGTCAAATTGGTTTCCATATAATACCCAGTGCTCTTCCCCATAAGTGCCCTCCTCCGTCACCACCACCTCTTTCCCCCC
>NC_043700.1:38871068-38906381 GCF_006229205.1 Suricata suricatta | reverse complement strand
AAATTTTTGTTATATATTAAAAAAACAAACAACCAAAAAAGAAAAACAAAACAAAAAAAACAAAAACGGAAAAAAAAAGCAAGCAGCAGCTCCCTCTGGTGGATAGGCTTGGCTTGATGTGGTAAGTCTTGGAGTCTGCTTTCAGAGGCTCTGCCCCCACCTGAGGCGAAATGAACAGCAGGAGGTGAAGTGCGCACCTTCACAGACTCAATTGCAAAGTCCCCACCCCCAGTCAGGATCGCGATTGCAATGGGGGAAAGGAAAAAAACAAAAAGCAAAAAACCGAGTCTCTCTTAGTTTCCAATAGCTTTGCTCAAGAAGCTGTGCACTGCTGGAAATGACCTTGGAGCTCCTACAGTCTAAGTGCGCGCCCGGGCCTCCACCCGCCACCGACTCTTTGTTGGGGGTCCCGTCGGTTTGTGCCCTATTTTTTCCCTGTGGGGACCCGGGATTCGCGCAGTCCGTGCAGGGGGCGAGGTGTGCCATGGAAATGCGGTCCGTGGTCCCGTTCCCAAAACCAAGTTCGAATTGCTCGCGCCTGGCGCAGTTGCCGCTCTGGCCGCTTCCCGCTGGGGAGCGTGCCTCCCCAGCACAGCTGCTTCTCACAGCCACAGACGCCTCTGATTCCCCGCTGAGATGGCTTAGGGCTGGGGGCTATTCCTTCTCTTGTGCCCCGCTACCCAGCAGTTATCTATGGAGTGGATTTCTGTCTCCAAGCGCAGCCAAGCGTTCTATACCTCTTCCCCAGAGACAGTTCTATGAGCGTGTTCCGACTCTGTCTCTTCCCTTTGTCTTCCGGGCGCCACGCGGTTGCGCCACGTTGGGCCGGGGATCTTACCTCCCCTGCCTGTCCTGGGCTGACCCGTCCTCGGATCTCCCCCCGTTCGCCCCCACTCATTCAGATATCCTTGAGGTTCTATTCCTTCTGGAGTTCGTATTTTCTCCTTCCGCTCTCTCAGATGAACGTAATATCCTTCTCAGTTCAAAAAACGGTGCGGAGGGAGTTTACAGAGCTCCCTTCCTCTCCGCCATCTTGGCTCCACCCCAATATAGTCATTCTTATATGACAAAATAATAATAATATTCATCAGAGAGGCACTTGGGTGGCTCCATCAGTTAAATATCCAACTTCAGCTCAGGTCATGATCTCACAGTCCATGAGTTCTAGCCCCACATCAGACTCTGTGCTGACAGCTCAGAGCCTGAAACGTACTTTGAACTCTGTGTCTCCCACTTTCTCTCTTGTCTCTCCCCCACTCATGCTCTGTCTCTCTCAGGCCCTCGGCTCAACAGCCTCCATTTCCACAGATTCCATTCTAGAGCCGACTCACAGGATCCCTCACCCGTCGCCTGTGGCCTCTTCAGATCCCAGTCTCATTGAATTTTTTTATTATTTTATTTTACTAATTATTGTGGATCTGGGTGGTTTTCTTTTGTCTTTTAGATTACATACTAGCTATGTAAATGGTTGATCCACTATCTTTACTATATGTTTATCAGGAAACTTTTCTTTCATGATTTTCTTATTTGGGTATGGCTTTTTATTTTTAGCTTCAGAAAGTTTTCTTTAACATTGGTTGCAAGGCTTGTTTGATGTGATGAACTCCTTTAGCTTTTACTTGTCTGGATACATTTTTATCTCTCCTTCAATTCTAAGTCATAATTCTGCCAGGCTCTTTGTATATATTGGGCCTTTCTTTCTGACCTACAAAATTTCTGCTGAAAAATCGTCTGCTAGTCTTATTGAGGTTCCATTGTACATAACTAGTTTTTTTTTTCTTTCTCTCTCTTCCTGCTTTAAGATTCTCTCTTTAACTTAACTGTTGACACATTAGTTATAATATGTCTTGGTGTGCGTCCCTTTGGGACATCATACTTTAAACTCTTTGCACTTCCTGTACTTGGATGTCTATTTCCTTTTGCCAAATTGGGGAAGTTTCAGCCATATTTTTCAAATGGGTTTTCTATCTTTTTCTTTCTCTATTCTCCTTCTGGAACCTTTATAATGTGAATGTTTGAATGTTTGATGTTGTTCTAGAGGTCCCTTAAACTATCGTTACTTTTTTTATTCCTTTTTCTTTTTGCTATTCCAATGTGTGATTTTCACTACCCTGTTTTATAGATGACTGATCTGTGCTTCTCCATTATCTAATCTGATACTGATTTCTTTTGGTGTATTTTTTTTATTTCAGTTATTGCAGTCTTCAGTTCTAATTGGCTCTTTTTAATATTTTTTATTTCCTTGTAGTAGATCTTACTGTGTTCATTCATTCTTTTCTTGAGTTGGGTGAGCATCTTAGTAAATATTACTGAACTCTTTATCTGGGAGACAGCTTATCTCCATTTCATTTACTACTTCCTTTGAGATTATGTATTCTTTGCTTGGAACATTATTCCTTTGTTTCCTCATATTGCCTGAATCTCTTTATGTCTTATATATTAGATAGATTAGTTATGTCTCCTGGTCTTGAAAAAGTGACTTTTTGAAGAACATGTCTAGTGGGGCCCAATAATGCAATACTCACTGGTCACCTGAACCAGGTGCCCCAGTAATGTCCCCTGTGTGTGCTTCATGAACCTTTCTGTTATGGCTGGGTCATGATTGGTGTGGATTCACTGGTATGAAGGGCCAACTCTCAGCCCATCTGTGTGTGTGCTTTGACTGCTATTGCTTTGCCCTGGTGAGTGGGGCTTGCCCCAATCTGGCTGACAAGTCTGCCCTCTACTATTGTGAGTGTGCTGCTGTATGGTGATTGACCTCTAATGCAACAGGCTACAAAGCTTGACTGCAATAACTATGGGTATACTGGTGAGCAAGGCAGACCTCAGGCACATCTTGCTGCAAGGTTCCACTGCAACTGTTGTAGCCTGTCTAGTGGGCAGGCCTGACCCCCTGATGGAGCTGCTCTTGGTAGAAACTCCACTGCCAGCCAAGGGTGCCCACTGAGGTGCAAAGTGGCAAGCTGCTTGGGAGGGGCTCTGGGCTGGGTGGGTAGTTTGCTTGGAGTTACTCCACAGGGTAATGCATGGACAGGGTGAGCAATGCTGACACAGTAGATTGTGTCAGAAATTATGCTCACAGGCACTGGGCTAGCTAGTTAGAAGGGTGTGACAAAGGTGCCTGCAGTGCTTCTGTCTCGAGAATGTTCCAGCAAATCATTTCCATTCTAGCACATACCCTAAATGAACATCAATGGATCACCTTCACATGTAACCCACGCACTTTTGAACCACTGCCTTTCTGCTAGAACTCGGAGTGTGTGAGATTGTGTGCATGCCGTTTAAAGACAAAGTCTTGGTTTCCAACTCTGCTGTACAATATCCCCATTGCTTTTAAAAGCCAAATGTTATGGAGGTTCATCTTCCCAGTGTAGCACCTCTAGGCTTTGAAGCCTGATGTGGGACTTAGCTCTCTTATTCCTCAGGGAGTGTCCCAATAGCTGTGATGTTCCTTCTGCATATTGGTTCTGATACCAGAGGTGTGGCTCGCTCTCTGCCTCTCCTATTTGTTTCAATGTTGGTTTTTTCTTTTTTTATGTCATTAGTTGTATATAATCTGTTCTGCTAGTATTCAGTTTGTTCTCAGAGATGAGAACTCTCTGAACAACTCTCATGAAGAGCTACATGTAGAAAAATGTAGTTTTATGTTTTTATGTGTTCATGGCAGTAATTGAGCTCAGGATCTTCTTATTCTATCATCTTGATCCAGAAATGAATTTTTAGTACATGTTATAATATAAACAAACCTTGAAAACATTATGCTAAATGAAAGAAGCCAGCCATGAAGGGCAACATATATGAGATATCCATAATAGTTAAATCTATAGAGACAGAAAGTAGAGTGGTGGTTGCCAAGGAGTAGAGGATATGAGGAGTAACTACTCTATGTATATGGGGTTTTATTTCATAGTAATAGATATGTTAGAGCTAGATAGATATGATGCACACAATTGTAAATGTACTAAATGACACTGTTTACTTTAAAATAGTTAATTTTGTTATGTGAATTTTACATCAGTTTAAAAAAATCTATTTAGCAATACCAGAAATCCTAGCAAATAGGAGTTGGAGGTTCCACCTTAGTCCAAAAGTAAACTTGTGCTGCTTGTATCCTTGAATATGATGGCAGCATTGCTTCCTTCCCAGGAGCCCTCATTTTAGTTCCTTGAACACAAAGCAGTGGACTTCATCCCTTCCGTCAAAAGAAAACTCTTAACTATCAACTCTACCTACATCTGTCCATGAAACATATATCGTTTGGCCTTTGCCATCTTTTAGCTGAGCAGCTGTTTCATTTCAGATTGACTTTCCAGTCCTATTCTATGGATGTCACCATACCCACCTGATCTCTACAGACATTAACTTAGAGCTATGTCTAAGATGGAGGCCTTCAGCACACTAAGTCTTATTGACTAATGGCCTATTGACATAGTTAGTCTAGCAACTTCTTTTTTATCCAGAAAGTGAAATAGTATTACTTGCCCTTGGGAGGGAGAGCTGGCTTGTAGTGTCAATCCAATGGAACTCCGTGGTCTTCACTGGGACAGAGAAAAGAAAAGAGAAAGAAAGGAATGGGGTTGGGGGTAAGCCACACACAAAAAATGAAAAGTGACTCATTAGCACTCCTTAAAATTTTTCTGTTCAGTAATGCCAGAAATCTAGGCAGTAGTTATTAAAGATTCCATCTGAACCAACAATTGTGTTGCTTGTGGTCTTGAAGTGGTAGGGAAGCACCCCATATGGTCTATTGCTGGATAAATCTATTTAAAAACATTAAGGCTCTTGCTTATAACTTCATTTTAGGAGACAATAAGGGATTTTTTTTAGCCAAAAAAAAAAAAATTAAACCACTGATGCATATGAAAAATACAGAGATTCTAGAGACTGGAAACTAGACAGTAAGTTCTGTATACCAACCTGCTCTCCAGGTGTACATTCAAAACATTAATTTGTAATTGAATTAACATGTCACTTAAGGATAGATCCCAGCATTCCATTCAACCATTGAATATCAATCATTCAAAAAAAGAAGCATCCATTTGATCTACAGAAATAAAAAAAGACAAGTGTCTTCTATCTGATATTCAAGGCCCTCTGTAATTAGCTCATTCTGTGTATCTTACCTTCCCTCACACAAAATAACCATCAAATGTGACTTAAGTCAGGTTTCCACAATCAGACACTGAGACAAGGACCTATGTGCAAATGACATATTAAAGAAGTTCTGAGAGAAATCAAGTTTCAGCTTTGATGAGAACTATAAATTTGTCCAGCCACAAGGCAAAGCACCTGGGCTTTCAAAACCTCCCACCAGTAAGTCACTTACTTAGGTAAAAAAAAAGTCTACAAAGCCTTAGCAGGACATGAATTTTGGGGCACTTTCTAGATAGGAAAGCAAAGCAGCTCCAGAAGCCCTCAAGGAGTTCTCCAAAGAGAGTCTAGGATGCAGGTCCTCACACATAAAAATGCAAAAGCTATACTACCTCATACCTGTCAGAATGGATAAAATAAAAAATTCAGGAAAAATCAGATGTTGGCAAGGATGTGGAGAAAGGGAAATTCTTTTGCACTCTTGGTAGGAATGCAAACTGGTGCAGCCATCATGGAAAATTGTATGGAGGTTCCTCAAAAAATTAAAACTAGAATTACCCTATGACCCAGCAATTGCACTACTAGATATGTATCCAAAGGATACAAAAATGCTGATTTGAAAGGGCACAGGCACTCCAATCTTTATATCAGTGTTACCAACAATACCCTAATTATGGAAAGAGTCCAAATGTTCATCAACTGATGAACGGATAAAGACAATGTGGGATCTATCTATCTCTCTACCTATCCACGATGGCTATCAAAAAGAATAAAATCTTGCTATTTGCAAACAACATGGATGGAACTTGAGTGTATTATGCTGAGCAAAATAAGTCAGATAAAGACAAATATATGATTTCACTCATGAAATTTAAGAAACAACAGAAAACATAGGAGAAGGGAAGGGAAAGGAAAATATGATGAAAACAGAGAGGGAGGCAAACAATAACAGACTCTTAAATACAAACAGGGTTGCTAGAGGGGAGATGGGTGGGGGAGATGGACTAAATGGGTGATGGGCATTAGGGAATGCAGTTGGTAAGATGAGCAGCTGGGGAAGAAGAACATAGGAACATTATCTTATTTTTCTGTGCCAATATCCCCAATTATACTTTTTACCTAAAGGAAGACCAGATACTACCATTACATACTGGTATTTCTATGTTTGGTAAATCTTGTAACAATCAAGGGCATGAAACATGTTTTACCCTTCCTTGCTGATCCCATAACAATTAATCGTCTTGTATTTTCTGAGCCTCCTCTGGCTTCCACAATGTCCATGCCTAGAACCCCATCAGGGCTGGTTTCATCTTCTGCAGCTATACTTTCTACAGTCTCTCCTGTATAATTCAGATATTCACTTTACTCCTTAGTCCTTTCTTTTTCTGTTTTGCTTTTTTAGGGATTAAAAAAAACAATTCGTTGTCCACCAAACTACTTTTTTTGTTTCCAAGGGAAATCACAATATATGTTTTACTATCTTTTCTATTATTTCTAGAGTTAAGGCCAGGAATAAGAAATTTCTAAGTATTCTGAATAGAAACTAAAAATCATTCTCCTTCCAATTTACCTAATAAGATATTAAGTACCTTTCTGAAAGTTTTCAGTAAGCACTCTATAAGTATGTTCACATTGTCTTCTTTCAGTCTTACATTTATCTTTAAGCTGGAAGCAAAGGGTATATCACTTCACAGAGATGCTACAAATCAAATTATAAAGCTAATAGTGTTTCCAATGTGATATTTCCCTTCCAACTACATTCTACTTTCCCAGTGGAAATATTCACTATTTTCCAGTGAAATGCTTTCCAGCATTTCACCTTGAATCACAACTTTAGTTATATAAAACTTATGTTTAGTAATAAAATACTTGAGTATTTTTTTAGTTACAACATGCTGCTTACATTGAGAGTCTTAATAGAAACTGGATTGTTTTAAATGGACATTCAGTTACTAAATTCTAAGTCTTTAAGCATCTGACTTCAACTCAGGTCATAATCTCACAGTTGGTGAGTTCAAGTGAGCTCGAGCCTTGCTTGGGGTGAGCTTGAGCCCTACTTCAAGTGAATACAAGCCCCATTTCAGGTAGAATACAAGCCATGCTTCAGGTAAAACATGAGCCCCACTTTACATGAGCCCTGCTTCTCTCTTTGTCTCTCACTGCCCCTTGTGGGATTCTCTCCTCTCTCTCTCTCTCAAAAAAAATTATATCTTAAAAAGAGAATAGAGAGAAAGAGGGAAAAAAAAGAAAACAAAACACTTGAAAACAAACTATGACAATTCAAAAAAATATATAAAATAATTTCCTAGTAGAAGGAATAATGGTTGAACCAAGAAACAAATGGCCAATTTATAAATTACTTGATTCCTTTTCAATTAACGTTCACCTCTGTTCCTTATATACACATTTAGCTTCTTGGTTAGGTGCCAGAGAGTGTATGGGGTGGTCTGGCTAAATACCAGTTGTTCTTTCTATGCCTCAATTGTAGAGTATTATAGCTTGTCTAGATGTTGGAAAAGATGCTGATGAGATGACAGGAAATGTAAAGGATCTAATAGATTTAAAGAAAGCAATATATCAGATATCAAGAACAGAGAAAGAGACACTGGCAATATGGGAGTGCTAGCTGGGTCAAAAAAAGAAAAAGAAATAAAAGATTCTGAAAGAAATGATATGAGGAGAGAAAAGAGAAATACTTAACTTATGACTATTAAACTTAGAGCCAGGGCCTTTTGTACCATGCTATCTCAAGCTGTGCCACATTGCAGATGGGTTAGCCTTTGATATCTGTATAAAACTATTGTAACTTGAGTCTCAGTAGATTAAAACTATTGACTTTTTTTTTTAAGATAAAGCATATCTAAACCATATATACTTTATACCACATCACCTGTTTTTACTTACTCAACCCTGCTTCTGGATATAGAAATAGGGAAGGGTTTGGGATGGTCTGGCTAAATTACAGTTGTTCTCTGTTTCTGAGTGGTAGTTTTATAGCTTGTGTACATGTTGATAAAAGTTATCAATGCAAATTAAGATAGAAGAAATGAAAGGAACTTAATAGATTTGGAGAAAATAATGTCGCAGACACCAAGAATAGAAAAATTTGAAACTCTAGCAAAAGGAAAGAAGAGCTGATAAATAAAGAAAGAATACAAAAGAAACCACAATAAGGACAATAGAAACACATAGCTTATCATCACTAGCCTAGGGATAGGGCCTTTTGTTTCATGTCACTTCAGGCCTGTTATATTAACAATGGAAATGCACCACTGTTACACCTAGTGTCTACATGGGATTAGAACTCTTCACTAGTAAGGGAGAGCAATCTTTTATACATGGGATTTAACAAAATAAGCACCTTTTTAAAAACTCACCTTAGCAGAAAGTCAAGAGATAACTTAAGATTTTATTCAGGTTTCTTCTTGTCTTCTTTTCCTCTGCTTTTCTTTACTCAAGTCCATAATTCTTTGTTGATGTTATTTTTCAGTAAGTTCTCCTGGTAACTTTGAGAAAAGACTCTCCCAGTTTTTAGCCCTGCAGGAGAATATATATATATATATGCTTAGATTTCAGAAAAATTCCTTCAGTAGAGTCTCATTGACCTGACTTGGATAACATGTCATCCAAGAGCAAAGTACTGGTCCTAGAGCATATGTGGTTTAAATTGGTCCTTCCTAGGTTACATGTCTATTTATTCAGCTGAATATGTATAGCTTATTCTTCATATAAAGCCAGAAATATCAAAATAATTATAGTATACTTTGCCTGAACTGCAACTTTCCCCTATGGTCCTTCTCCCAGTGATTCTCCACCTCAGACTAAAAGCCAAAAGGCTAGTATTGTTTATAGACCTGTGTAACTTGTCTGATCTCATTTCAATTCACATTCCTTCTCACTCATTCTGCTTCAATCACCCTGGATTCCTACATGTTCTTTGAACATTCTAGACAAGTGTGCTTTTTTGCTTTCTGTTTCTTCTGCCTGAGTGGTCCACACATGTAGACATGGCTCATTCTCTCACATCCTTAAGATCACAATGAAACTTTCTTTGATCACTTTATTTGAAATTAAAGTTTTCTCAGTGCACAATGTATCTTCTTTCTTTGCTTTAGTTTTCCATAGAGCATTTATCATAATCTAAGAAATTGAATGTTTTAGTGGTTTATTCAATTTACTATCTATGTCATCCCAATCTCCACTAAAATGTAAGACTTCTGTGGGCAAGAAGCAGCATGTCAGTAGCAAATACATAGTAAGTATTCAGAAAACTATATTGAGTGAATTTAAAAATCAGTGCACAAATGAATGTAAATGGTTGAGTGGGAAACTTTGACTATAATTTTATCTAAAGGGGGAAGTTTGTGGGTCAGGCACCATGAACAACATGGACTTCTTTACATAATTCTCCTATTTATATTAGGAATTATTTGTAAACCCATTTTGATACTGAATCAAACCTTGTTTTGTTCATCATGAAGAAAACCACATGTAAGCTGCTTATAATTTCATTCCTCATTTACTCTGAATTTCCAATTTTTCATGTGTAAAATGTGAAAAAAAGTGATAATAGTTTTCCTACAAGGTTACTAAGTCTACTAAGTGAATTTATATGTATCAAAGTAATTTATACAATAAAAGCACAAAAGACTTATGATTATAGATGCTTATAACCACTGATTTCATTTACATATTAAAATACCTTATAATTAAGCTAATCAAAGAAATTGAAATGTAAAAGAAATATATTTGTTTCTCTTTTGTTGTCCTTCCCTTAGGGTTATCATGAACATCGAAGCATATTTTGAAAGAATTGGCTATAAGAATTCGAGGAACAAACTGGACTTGGAAACTTTAACTGACATTCTTCAGCACCAGATCCAAACCATTCCTTTCGAGAACCTTAACATCCATTGTGGAGAAACCATGGAATTGGGCTTGAAGGCCACTTTTGAGCAAGTTGTTGGTAGGAACCGTGGTGGGTGGTGTCTCCAGGTTAATCATCTTCTGTACTGGGCTCTGACCACAATTGGTTTTGAGACCACAATGTTGGGGGGTTATGTGTACTCTACTCCAGCCAACAAATATAGCAATGCTATGATTCACCTCCTGCTGAAGGTGACTATTGATAGTAAGAATTACATAGTGGATGCTGGCTTTGGACGTTCTTACCAGATGTGGCAACCTCTGGAGTTAATTTCTGGGAAGGATCAGCTTCAAGTGCCTTGCATCTTCCGTTTAACAGAAGAGAGAGGAATCTGGTACCTGGACCAAATAAGAAGAGAGCAATATATTGCAAATGAAGAATTTCTTAATTCGGACCTCCTAGAAAAAGATAAATACCGAAAAATATACTCCTTTACTCTTGAACCTCGAACAATTGAAGATTTTGAGTCCGTGAATACATACCTTCAGATATCTCCAACATCTGTGTTTACAAGCAAGTCATTCTGTTCCTTGCAGACATCTGAAGGGGTTCACTGTTTAGTGGGTTGCACCCTTACCTATAGGAAATTCAATTATAAGGACAATATGGATTTGGTAGAGTTTAAGATCCTGAATAAGGAAGAAATAGAACAAAAACTGAAAAATGTATTTAATATTTCCTTGGAGAGAAAGTTTGTGCCCAAACATGGTGATCAATTTTTTACCATTTAGAGTAAGGAGTAAAAATGGTCTTCAGTATTACTTCATGTACTGAAACTTTTTATTATAAAAAATTAAACATATATTAAAGACAATAAAATAAGTGCTCATGTATTTTATTACCCAATTTGTCAACTATTAATTACTGTATTTCCTCATTTGCTTGCACAATATATGAAAGAAAAATTCACTCTTAAAAATATCAGCATTTATATTTAGATAACATTTCAAAGAAACATAATCAGAAACCTTTCAAAATTAGTAACAGTAAAGACATTTTAAGAATGGCCTATGCTTTTATTGGGTGAAAATGGTGATTTGTGCTAGAAAATCTTCTGTATTGGTTTGTGAAAATGAATGAGTGAAACCTCATTTATTTTTTTTAATAGTTTATTGTCAAATTGGTTTCCATATAACACCCGGTGTTTTTTCCCACAAGTGCCCTCCTCCATTACCACCATTCCCCTCCCTCTCCCCCTCCAAGCCTCGGTTCGTTTTCAGTATTCAATAGTCTCTCATGTTTTTTGTCCCTCTCTTTCCCCAACTCTCTTTCCCCCTTCCCCTCTCCGTGGTCCTCTCTTAGGTTTCTCCTGTTAGACCTACGGGTGCAAACATATGGTATCTGTCCTTCTCCACCTGACTTATTTCGCTTAGCATGACACCCTCTAGGTCCATCCACTTTGCTACAAATGGCCAGATTTCATTCTTTCTCATTGCCATGTAATACTCCCTCATTTAAAATAGAGTTGGGAGGCCAAAATGGGGAACTCTTATTCCCTACCACTTGTCATCAGTTGCAGACCCCAACAAGAAGATGTGTATCTTCCCTTCCCATTAAGAAGCTTACTTTACTTCTCCGACAACAGTAAGGAAGAATTTTTCCTTGCACCTCAACAAGCTCAGGCAAACCTACCTCAGTCCAGCGAATGTCCTTCCCACATGAGGTCCCTAAAGTTTGTAGTTTTAAAAGTCAGAAGACTTGTTGGGATAGAGCCCAAAGTGCACTGCACTGCTCCATACAAGGAAACAACCCAGAGACAGACAGTGTAAAAACGGCAATATGAAAAATGCCTGGAACGCACAAATGGAAATTACCTAACTTCTGGGAGTGCTTCTTTGGGAGCAGCAAGTACTGAGCTCCCTCTACTGAGACATAAGAGCTGGCTGGTGCCATTCCCCTGTCCTATCCCTCAGCATGAACCAACTTCACTACACAACACAGTGCCAACACTAGCTGCCTAACCGGTTTATGCCTAGTCCTACTCCTGTGCCCTATGCTAATAGTGCATTTCTTAGGCAAGTGTACCTAACAACCAATATAGCAGGCTCCTTCCCCAGAAAACCAGCAGAAACCTCTGCATGCATCCAACTACTGACCATAGAGTTTGTAAGGCTTCAGTTCAAATGGAAGTTGAAACAGGTCTCATTTTATAAGCAGACTAAAACACACCAAGTAAAACTCACCACATTCTGGCCAAGGTCTGCACATGACTGACCTAAGGAATACAGCAGGCCAACACGGAATCAGAGTACACACAACACACACCAGAGATGTTCCCTGAGGCTCCCAGCCCTGGTGTGACCTCTTCTTCATAAAGCTATTACTCTCAGAAATGGGAAACATAACGGACTTTTCTAACACATGGATGAAGACAAAGACCTAGGCAAAATGCTAAGACAGAAGCATTCATTCCAAAAGAAAGAACAAGTAAAGATCATGGCCAGAGATCTCCTTGAAAGAGATATAAGTAATGTGACTGCTGGAGAGTTAAAACAACAATCATAAGGATTCTCCCTGAGCTTGAGAACAGCATGGAAGACATCAGGGAGACACTAACTGCAGATATAAAACACTTTAAAAACAATCAGACATACTCCTACACTGTTGGTGGGAATGTAAACTGGTGCAGCCGCTCTGGAAAACAGTGTGGAGGCTCCTCAAAAAACTATCAGTAGAACCCCCCTATGACCCAGCAATAGCACTGCTAGGAATTTACCCAGGGGATACAGAAGTGCTGATGCATAGGAGCACATGTACCCCAATGTTCATAGCGGCATTTTCTACAATAGCCAAATCATGGAAAGAGCCTAAATGTCCATCAACTGATGAATGGATCAAGAAGATGTGGTGTATATATATATACAATGGAGTACTATATGGCAATGAGGAAGAATGAAATATAATCATTTGTAGCAAAGTGGATGGACCTTGAGGGTGTCATGCTAAGCGAAATAAGTCAGGCAGAGAAGGATAGATACCATATGTTTGCATTCATAGGTCTAACAGGCAGGGGACCATGGGGAGAGGAAGGGGGAAAGAGAGTGGGGGAGAGTGAGGGACACAGATCAAGGGAGACTACTGAATACTGAAAACGAACCATGGACTGAAGGGGGAGGGGGAGAAACGGAGAGGGTGATGGTCATGGTTGGGGGGCACTTGTGGGGAGAAGCACTGGGTGGTATATGGAAACCAATTTGACAATAAACTTTTAAAAAACAGACAGAAATCTTAAAAATACAATAACTGAGATTCAAAACTGCCTTGTAATGACCACAAGGATTGAAGAAGAAGAATGAATGAATAAATGATATGAAAGATAGAATAATGGAAATTAATGAAGCTAAACAAAACAGTGAAAGAAGAATTATGCTTCATGAGAAGAGACTTAAGATATTTAATGATTACGTCAAATGTAATAACATTTGTATCATAGAAGTCTCAGAGAAAGAAGAGAGAGGAGAAGGGACAGAAGTTCTCTTTGAGGAAATCATAGCTCAAAAATTTGCTAATCTGGAGAAGCAAACAGACTTCCAGATCCAGGAGGCACAGAGAAATCCCATCAAAATCAACAAAAGCAGGCCAATGTCAAGACATTTTATAATTACATAAGCAAAATATACTGATTAAAAACACCCTTAAAAACAAGACAAAAGAAGTCCCTAACTTACATAGGAAGACCCAGAAGGCTAGCTGCAGATCTCTTCACAGAAACATGATAAGTCAAAAGGGAGTGGCATTATCTATTAAATGAGCTGAATGGCGAAAATCTGCAGACAAAAATATTCTATGCAGCAAGGTTCTCATTCAGAATAGAAGGAGACATAAAGAATTTCCAAGACAAAGAAAAACTAAAATATTTGTGACCACTAAACCAGCACTATAAGAAATATTAAAGAGGACTTCTAGGTGGGAAGAACCAAAATTGACAAAGACTAGAAAGGAACAGAGAAAACCTCCAAAAAGTATGAGAAAACAAGTAATAAAGTGACACTAAATACATATGTAACAATAATTGCTCTGAATGCAAAAGGATGAAACATTCCAATAAAAAAAATAGGGTGTTATAATGGATAAAAAATAAGACCCATTTATACACTGCCTACAAAAGACTCATTTTAGACCTAAGAACATCTGCAGATTGATAGTGAGGGTATAGGAGCACCTGGGTGGCTCAGTCAGTTAAGCATCCAACTTCAGCTCAGGTCATGATCTCTCAGTCTGGGAGTTCGATCCCTGCATCAGGCTCTGTGCTGACAGCTCAGAGCCTGGAGCCTACTTCAGATTCTGTGTCTCCCTCTCTCTCTGGCCCTCCCTCGCTCACACTCTCCTTCTGTCTCTCTCTTTCTCTCTCTCTCTCTCTTTCAAAATAATAAATAAACTTTAAAAATGAGTGAGGATATGGAAAAATATTTATCATTCAAATGGACGTCAAAAGAAAGAGTGGCAATACTTATATTGGACAAACTAGATTTTAAACCAAAGACTAACAAGAAATAAAGAAGGCACTAGATCATAATAAAGGGGACTATACAAGAAGATCCAATTCTAAACATTTATAACCCAACTTGAGAGCACCCAAATATGTAAATCAATTTAATAGCAAACATAAATTCATTGGTAATAATACAACAATATAGGGGACTTTAACAGCTCACTTACATCAATGGACAGATCACGTAAGCAGAAAATCAACAAGGAAACAATGGCTTTGAATGACACACTGGACCACATAGACTTATAAGACACACAGAGAACATTTTATCTTAAGTAGCAGAATGCACATTCTTTTCAAGTGCACATGGTACATTCTCCAAAAGAGATTACATCCTAAGTAACAAATCAAACCATACAAGTACAAAAGATTTAAGATTATATCATACATAATTTATGACCACAACACTATGAACTTGAAGTCAACTGCAAAAACATTTGGAAAGACCACAAAAAAATGGAGATTGAAGAACAAGCTACTAAACAATGAATGAGTCAACCATGAAATTAAAGAACTAAAAAAATAGAATTTAAAAAGACATGGAAACAAATGAAAATGAAAATGCAATGGTCCAAAACATTTGGGAGGCTGCAAAAATGATCATAAGAAGAAAATTGATAAAGATAAGATTGAAAATTGATAAAGATAAGATTGAAAATTGATAAAGAAAAGAGAAAGGAGCCAAATAAATAATATAACAATTTAGAGGAAAAAAAATAACAACCAACACCATAGAAATGCAAACAATTATGAGAATATTGAGAAAAATTTTATGCCAACAAATCAAATAATCTGGAAGAAATGGACAAATTTCTAGAAGCATATAAACTACCAAAACAAACAGGAAGAAATTAAAACTTGAACTTATAAACAGCAAAAAAATTGAATCAATACTCAAAAATCACCCAATAAACAAAAGTTCAAGTCCAAATGTCTTCCCAGGGGAACTCTATCAAATGTTTAAAAAAGTGTTAATACCTATACTCCTCAAACTATTCCCACAAAAATAAAAAAAGGAAGAAAAACTTCCAAATTTATGTTATGAGCCAGTAATAACCTGATACAAAAACCCAAACAAACACAACACTAAAAAACAGAACTATAGGCCAATATCTCTGATGAACATGGATGCAGAAATTATCAACAAAATACTAGCAAATCAAAACCAATTCCAATAGTACATTAGACTCACCCTGATCAAGTGGAATTTACTTCTGAGCTGCAAGGGTGGCTAAATATTCGCAAATTAATCAACGTGGTATACCACATTAATAAAAGAAGGTACAAGAACAATATCCTCTCCATAGATGGATAAAAGGCATTTGACAAAGTGCAACATCCATTTATGATAAAAAAAAAAAAGACAAAATAGAGACACAGGGAATATACCTCAACATAATAAAACCTTATGCAAAAAACCCATGGCTACAGCTAATATCATCCTCAATGGGAAAAACTGACGGCTTTTCCTCTATGGTTAGGCACAACACAGGAATGTCCACCATCACCATTGTTATTTAACATAATACTGGAAGTCCTAGCCACAGAAATCAGACCAGAAAAGGAAAGAACAGCATCCAAATCAGCAAGGAAGAAGTCAAACTTTCACTATTTGCAGATGACATGATACTCTATATAGAAAACCCAAAAGATTCCACCAAAAAAATTATTAGGACACACAAATTCACTACACTTGTAGGACATAAAAATCAATGTACAGACATCTGTTGCATTTCTATACACCAATAATGAGGCAGCAAAAAGAGAAATCAATCACATTTACAATTGTGCCAAAAGGCAGAAGACACAGAATAAACTTAATCAGAAAGTACAAGATCTGTATTCTGAAAACTGTAAAACACTGATGAAAGAAATTGAAGATAACATAAGAAAATGGAAAAATATTACATGCTCACAGATTGGAAGAACAAATATTGTTAAATGTCCTTACAACCAAAGCAATCTACACTTTTAATGCAATTCCTATCAAAATATAAACAGCATTGTACACACAGCTAGGAAAAAACCCTTAAAATTTATATAGAACCACATAAGAACCTGTATAGCCAAAGCAGCCTTGAAAAAGAAAACCAAAACAGGAGGCATCAGAATTTCAAACTTCCAGTTATATTACGAAGCTGTAGTGATCAGGATTGTATGGTACTGGCACAAAACAAACACATAGATCAATGGAATAGAATAGAAAACCCAGAAATAAACCTGCAACTACGTGGTCAACTAATCTTTGACAAAGCAGGAGAGAATATCTAATGGGGAAAACAGTCTCTTCATTAAATGGCGTTAAGAACTTTGGGCAGCAATATGGAAAAGAAAAAAGCTGGACTGCTTTCTTACACCACACACAAAAGTAAATTTTAAAAAGATGAAATACCTAAAAGTGAGACTGGAAACTATCATATTCCCAGAGGAGAACATAGGCAGTAACCTCCTAAATGCTGGCCATAGCAACTTCTTTCTAGATATGCCTCCTGAGGCAAAGGAAATAAAAGCAAAAATAACCCATTGGGACTTCATCAGGATAAAAATCTGCACAGAAAAGGAAACAACAAAACTAAAAGACAATGTTTGGAATGGGAAAATATATTTGCAAATGGCATATTGAATAAAGAGTTTGTATCCAAAATATATAAAGAATTTATCAAACTCAACACCCCTCAAAAAACAAATAATCCAGTAAAAAATGGGCAGAAAACATTTTTGCAAAGACATCCAGGCAGCTGACAGACACATAAAAGAATGCTCAATATCACTCAACATCATCAGGAGATACAAATCAAATCTATAGTGAGATGTCACCTCACATCAGTCAGAATGGCTAAACTTAACAAGACAAACAACAGGTGTTGTCAATGATGTAGAGAAAGGAGAGCCATCTTACATTGTTGGTGGGAATGCAAACTGCCACTTGAATAACAGTATGGAAGTCCCTCAAATTTAAAAATAGAACTACCCTATAATCCAACAATATCACTACTGGGTATTTACAAAAAGGATACAAAAACACTGATTGGAAGGTATACATGCACCCCAATGCTTATAGGAGCATTATCAACAATAGCCAAATTTGGGGGGGAAATCACAAATGTCCATTGACTGATGAATGGGTAAAGAAATTGTGGTATACATACAAAATGGAATGTTACTCAACCATAAATAAGAATGAAATCTTGACATTTGCAATGACATGGATGGAGCTAGGAAGTATATACTAAGCAAAATAGGTCAGTCAGAGAAAATATAAGACAATATGATTTTACCGATATGTGAAATTTAAGAAAAAGACAGTAAACATAAGGGAAAAAAACAGAAAGAAAGGCAAACCAGGAAACATACTGTAATATAGAAGATGGTTACTGGATGCGAGTGGACAGGGCAATGTGTTAAATAGATGTTGGCTACTAAGGAAGGTACTTGTGATGAGCACTGGGTATTGTATGTAAGTAATGAGTCACTAAATCCTACACCTGAAACTAATAATACACTGTATGTTAACAAACAGGAATTTCAATAAAAAGTTGAAGAAAAAAAGAAACCTGGAAATAGCTATACACACATATATACATTCAATAACTATATCACAGTAATAGAATGGAAGATAAATGTCACATGGTCATCACAATAAAGGCAGGAAAAAAAGCACTTGCCAAAATTCAACATCCTTTTATTAAAAACGAAATAACTCTCAAAGCAGTAGGTATAGAAGGTACATACCTCAACATAATAAATGCCATAAACAACAAAGCCTCAGCCTATATTATACACAACAGTAAAAACTCAAAAGTTTTTTATTTCAGAGCAGGAACAAGACAAGGATGTCACTGCCAACACTCTTTTTCAGCATAGTACTGGAAATACTAGCTGGAGCAATTAATCAAGACAAAGAAATAGAAAAGGAAGAGGTAAAATTGTCATTATGTCATTGTCATATTGTCAATAAGATGTGTATAAAAAAATCACAAACTTCAACCAAAAACACTGTCGGAACTAGTGAATGATTTCAAGAAAGTTGCAGGATATAAAATTAACATACAGAAATCAGTTTCTTTTCTATTCACTAATATAAAACATTTGAAGAAGAAATTAAAAACTATCACATTCACAATAACATCAAAAACAATAAAATACATCAGAAAAAAGTAACCAAGAAAGTAAAATATCTATACAAAAGAAACTACAGGGGCGCCTGGGTGGCTCAGTTGGTTAAGCGTCTGGCTTCGGCTCAGGTCATGATCACACGGTTTGTGGGTTCAAGCCCCGTGTCAGGCTCTGTGCTGACAGCTAGCTCAGAGCCTGGCGCCTGCTTCTGATTCTGTGTCTCCCTCTTTCTCTGACCCTCCCCTGCTTGCACTGTCTCTCTCTGTCTCTCAAAAACAGATAAAAAAAAGACATTAAAAATTGTTAAAAAAGAAACTACAAAACTTTGTTGAAAAAAATCAAAGAAGTCCAAGGCAAATAGAAAGGCACACTATGTTCATGAATCAGAATAATTAATATTGTTTGAATGCCCCTACTATCCTAAGCCATTATAGAGTTAGTGCAATTCCAACCTCTATCTTTTGGCATTCTTCACAGAAGTAAGAAAAACAATCCTAAAATTTGTATGAAATCACATAACTGGTTAGACTCTGAATAGCCAAAACAATCCTAAGCATGAGGGAGTGCAGGGTAGAAACAAAGCAAGAGGCATCACACTTTCTGATTTCAAATATTAATACAAATGTATAGTAATAAAGACTTTATGAATACAAGAAAGTTTTTACAAACTTCTATAGAATTTGTACAATATGGTAATAGAAAAACAAATAATTCAATTAAAATGGGTAGAAGAAGGTGAAGATTGAATGTGTTGTCTTGGAACTTGAAAAGATGGTGGATTAAGAAAATCCTGAGCTCACTCCCACCAAAAACACCTCAAGGTTACAACATATAGCACAACTCACTCTGAAAATGACCTGAAGACTAAGAGAATATTTCTTCCACAACCAGTGATATAAAGAAAAAGCCACATCGAGAATTGTGGAAGGGGCAGACACATGGTTGGGAACCCAACACTCTATTCAGGAACACAAGAGGATGAGGTATAACAGGTACAGAAGTCATCCCTGAACAGCGAAGTGTTCAAGCCCTACTTCAGGTGTCCCCATGCTAGGGATATGCTCCAATAAGATACAACCCCATAATATGGGGCTTTGAAAATCAGTGAGACTTAACTCCAGGAGAACCAGAGGGCTCTAGAAAACTGAAACTCTACCCTGACCCTGAAAACACAAGCACACTATATCACTTACTCCAAGACCCAGCAAGAGGCAGAAATTTGAAAAAGTGTGTGAGTTATACATAAGAAGATTTATTGATAATTTTAGGGAACGTACCAGAGGGGTAGGATTCTATAAATACTTGCTCTGGCAATATAAGTGCTGGTGGGCACCATTTTTCTTGCCCTTTTTCAGGCTAAGTGGCTCACAGCTGACACAAGCCAGTTCCCACACTCTCCATCTACCTTGCTAGTACCACTATCTCAGTCCAGTATTGTCCTATAAACCTTCTGTATCCAAATATCCCATCCTGACAGACACCCTTCCAGGCTCCCACATCACTATCTCAATTATGCAGCCTCAGTCAGAACTACCATTACCCTTAAAGCAATTATGGCTCCACCACACTAGGTGGGTAGCTAAGACCCATGCTTCTCTAAAGTAACTCTTGTCCCTGGGAGATGGAAGCCCCACCCACCAGCATGTGTGCAGCAACTGAAAATTCAATACAATCTTTATCAAAGTACCAACAGCATTTTTCACAGAACTAGGACAAATAATTCCAAAATTTGCCAAAACAATCTTAATAAAGAAGATAAGCTGGAGATAATCCTTGATTTCAAACAATACTACAAAGTTATATTAATCAAAACAGCATGGTACTAGAACAAAATAGACATATAGATCAATGGAACAGGATAAAGATTCCAGAAATAAAGTCATGCTTATGTGATCAATTAATCTACAACCAAAGAAGCTAAAATATACAATGGGAAAATACAATCTGTTCTATAAATGGTGTGAAAACTGGACAGGCACATGCCAAAGAATAAAACTATTCTTACACCATACACAAAAATAAACACAAAGTGGATAAAAGACATAAAGGTTAATATCTTTAACCATAATTCTCCTGTAAAAAAGGCATTAAATATTGATATCAGTCTTAAAAATACTTTGAACATATCTCCCCAGGCAAGGGCAACAAAAGCCAAAATAAACAATTAGGACAATGTAAAACTAAAAATCTTTTGTACAAAAAAGGAACCATTAACAAATAAAGAGTCTACTGAGTGGGAGAAGATATTTTCGAATTAAATCTTCAACAAAGGATTAATGTCCAAAATATATAAAGAACTTACAGAAAACACCTAAAAAACAAATAATCCAATGTAAAATGCTCTGAAGACATGACCAGATATTTCTCCACAGAAAATACACAGATGGCCAACAGATACATGAAAAGATGCTCATCATCATATATCATTAGGGAAATGCAAATAAAAACTATGAGGTACCACCTCTCACCTGTCAGAATGGCTAAAATCAACAACATAAGAAATAATATGTTTTGACAAGGATGTGGAAAATAAGAAACTCTAATACGCTGTTGGTGGCAATGCAAACTGGTGCAGCCACTGTGGAAAACAATATGGAGGTTCCTGAAAAAGTTAAAAATAGAACTTATGATCCAGTAATTATACTACTCGGTGCTTATCTAAAATATGTACATTCACCCTTATGCTTACTGCAGCATTATTTACAATAACCAAATTATGGAAGCAGCCAAAGTGTCCATCAATAGATAAATGTATAAAGAAGATGTGTTATATATGTGTGTATATGTATACACACACACATACAAACACATACACACACACATATACATACATATATATACATATACAATGGAGTAATATTCAACCACAAAAAGAATAAAATTTTGCCATTTGTAATGATGTGGATGGAGATAAGATTACAATTCTAAGTGAAGTAAATCAGTCAGAGAAAGACAAATACCATATGATTTCACTCATATATGCAATTTATGAAACCATACAAATGAACAAAGAGAAAAAAAGATAGTCTTAACTATAGAGAACAAACTTCTGGTTACCAGAAGGGAGATGGGGGTAGGTGGGTGAAATGGATGGAGGTTAAGGAGTGCACTTGTCCTGATAAGCACTGGGTGACATATGGAATTGCTGAATCACAATATTGGACACCTGAAATTAATATAACATTGCATTTTAACTTTATTGGAATTAAAAACAATCCTTTCAAAACTTTTGAATCTGAACTCTGAACCTATCAATAAGACAAATAGATAAATAATTTTTAAAAAAGAAGTACCATACAATCCAGTAATTTCTCTTCTGAATATGTACCTAAAGAAATAAAAATACTAAATCCAAAAATATAAACATTCCTATGTTTATTACATTATTTACAATAGTTAAGATGTAGAAGCAATCTAAGTGTTTTTTGATAAAGGAATGGATAAACAAGATGTGATATATATATATATATATATATACACACACACACACAACTGCATATTATGCAGACATTAAAAATTAAATTTTTCCATTTACAGCAACACAGATAAACCCAGGAGGTATTATGCTAAGTGAAATAATTTAGACAAGAAAGACAAATGCCATATAGTTTCACTTATATGTGGAATCTAAAAATAAATAAATAAATAAATAATAACAACACATAGAAGTGGACCTATAAGTACAGAGACAAGCTGGTGGTTACCAGAGGTGAGGAAGATGGGCATAATATGTGGACAGGATTAAAAGGTACAACCTTTCATTACATATAAAATAAATAAAGAGAAGAAAAGTACAGCAGTAAATATAGTCGATTGTGCTGTAATAATTTAATATAGTGACAGTATTGTTGTGGTAAGCATTTTGTGTTATAAATAATGTTGACCCACTGTGTTGTACACCTGAAACTAATATAATGTTGTATATCAACTATATTTCAATCTAAATGGGTAGAGGAACTAAATAGACATTTTCCAAAGAAGACATCCAATGGCCAAGAGGAATGAAAAGATGTTCAACATCACTAATCATCAGGAAAATGCAAATCAAAACCAAAATGAGGCATTAACTCATATCTGTTAAAGTGACTATCATCAAGAAGATAAGAGATAACAGGTGTTGGAAAAAACTGGAAAAAAGAAACCTGTACACTGTCAGTGGGAATGTAAATTGGTTCACCTCTGTGGAAAAACATACGGATGTTTCTCGAAAAACTAAAAATAGATATCATATGATACAACAATTCTACTTCTGGATATGTACTAAAAAGAAATGAAAATAGGATATGGAAAAGATATATGCACTTCAATGTTTATTGTAGTTTTTTTTTAATTTTTAAAATTTTCAGCCAAGTTAGCATATAGTGCAATAATGATTTCAGAAGTAGAATACAGTGATTCATCCCTTACATATGACACTCAGTGCTCATCTCAACAAGTATCCTCCATAATGCTCCTTGCCTATTTAGCAGTTTGTCCTCTGTATTTAAAAGTCTCTTATGTTTTGTCCCCCTTCCTGTTTTTATATAATTTTAGCTTCCCTTCTCTTATGTTTATCTGTTTTGTATCTTAAATTCCATGTATGAGTGAGGTCATATATTTTTTTCTCTAATTTTGCTTAGCATACTACAGTCTAGTTCCATCCACATTGTTGCAGATGGCAAGATTTCATTCTTTTTGATTGCGAAGTAATACTCAATTGTGTGTGTGTGTGTGTGTGTGTGTGTGTGTGTGTGTGTGTGTGTGTGTATCTTATTTATCCATTCATCCTTTGATGGACATTTGGGCTTTTTCAATACTTTGGCTATTGTTGGTAGCACTGCTATAAATATTGGAGTGCCCTTCAAAAAAGCATACCTGTATCCTTTGGATAAATACCCAGTGTCGTAGACTCTGGGTCTAGAGTTCTTGTCCAGCAAGAAAGCAGGATGCAGGATTTAAATGCAAGAGATGGCTAATGTCCAAGAGAAGACAAGAGTCCTGATTAAGGGTCCTTGCTCCATTTTTATTAGGATCAGAAGGCTTACAAATATGGTGATGGATGTGCACAAAGAGACAATGAAACTGTGAACATTAACTCATGGACGTGAGGGAAAGGGGGTTTTGAAGATATGCAGGTTAGGGGTTTGGGTTAATACAAAACAAAATCCTGGTGCCGAGTGGAAGGTTGTTTACAGCAGACATGAGGTACCACCTCTGTTTACCTAAACTTACCTAGGGGACAAGAAAGACAGAGAATCCTACCTCAGGGTCAACAAGACACCTTTATTTTGCTAATTAGCTCTGCTCCAGGCAACCCCCAGCCATCTATAACCCTATTTACCTGTTTACCTAAATTGGTCCTTCCTTCCTGTGAAAGCAGCTTTCTGCTATAGTACTAAATTGGGGGGGAGGGGGAGGAATTTCTGCCCTGAATACCTAATATTGTGTATGTCATATGCCTTTGTTCTATACTGGAGACTATGCCATTGCTCAACCCTTTCTATACCTATTTACCTAAAGTTGTTTACCCAAACTTTGGTGTGAACATTCTATGGCTTTCTAATTCATTATGGCTTGTTATTGCATCAGTGCAGGCTCACAGGATTCCTAAACTTATTCCCCACAACCTAGTAGTGCAATTTCTGGGTCATAGAGCAGTTCTATTTTTAATTTTTTGAGGGACCTTGAAACTGTTTTCCACAGTGGCTCCACCAGTTTAGCTTCCCATGAACAGTGCAAAAGGGTTCCTCTTTCTCCACATCCTCACCAACATCTGTCATTGCCTGACTGGTTAATTTTGGCCATTCTGACAGGTGCAAGGTGTATCACATTGTGGTTTTGATTTGTATTACCCTGATGATGAGTAATGTTGAGCATTTTTTCATCTGAATTTTTCATTCGTTCTGAATGTCTTCTTTGGAAAAGTATCTATTCATGTCTTTTGTCCATTTCTTCACTGGATTATTGTCTTTGGGGTGTTGAGTTTGATAAGTTTTTTATAGATTTTTAGATACTAACCCTTTATATGATATGTCGTTTGCAAATATCTTTTCCCATTCTATCGGCTGCCTTTTAATTTTGCATATTGTTTCCTTTGCTGTGCAGAAGATTTTAATCTTGATGAGGTCCTAATAGTTCAGTTTTGCTTTTGTTTTCCTTGTCTCTGGAGACATGTTGAGTAAGAAGTGGCTGAGGCTGAGGTCAAAGAGGGTATTGCCTGCATTCTCCTCTAGGACTTTGATGGTTTCCTGTCTTAGGTTTAGGTCTTTCATCCATTTTGAGTTTATTTTTGTGTGTGGTACAAGAAAGTGGTCCATGTTCATTCTTCTGCATGTCGTTGTCCAGTTTTCCCAACACCATTTGCTGAAGAGATTGTTGTCTTTATACCATTGTATATTCCTTCTTGCTTTGTCAAAGATTAGTTGTCCATATGTTTCTGGGTAAATTTCTGGGTTTTCTATTTTGTCCCATTGATCTATGTGTCTGTTTTTGTGCCAGTACCATAATGTCTTGATGATTACAGCTTTGTAATACAACCTTAAGTCTGGAATTATGAGGCCTCCATCTTTGGTTTTCTTTTTCAGGATTGCTTTGGTTTTTCAGGATCTTTTCTGCTTCCATAAATTTTAGGATTATTTTTTCTAGTTATGAAAAATATTCTGTTGGTATTTTTATAAAGACTGCAGTAAATGTGTAGATTGCTTTGGGTAATAAAGACATCTTAAAATATTTGTTCTTCCAATCTCTGATCATGGAATGTCTCTCCGTTTATTTGTGCTGTCTTTACTTAAAACTCAGGAATAAATCCCACTTGATCATGGTGAATGATTTTTCAGTGTTATTTTGGATTTCGTATGCTAGTATTTTGTGGAGAATTTTTGCATCTGTGTTTATCAGGGATATTGGCCTACAGTTCTTGTCTTTACTGGTGACTGTCTGGTTTTGGTATGAGAGTAATACTGGTCTCTTAGAATGTGGGAGTTTTTCTCCTTTTTCTATTTTTTAAAATGGTTTGTGAAGAATAGACGTTAACTCTTCTTTAAATGTTTGGTAGAATTTTTGTGTGAAGACATCTAGTCTGGACTTTGGTTTCTTGGGAGTTTTTTACTTGTTTGTTTACTTGTTTGTTTTACTGATTCAATATCTTTGAAGGTTATTAATGTGTTTAAATTTTCTATCTCTTCACCTTTCAGTTTTGGTAGTTTATGTGTTTGTAGGAATTTATACTTTTCTCCTAGGTTGTCCAAATTGTTGGCATATGATTTTTCATAATATTCTCTTATAGTCATTTTTATTTCTGTGGTGCTATTGTTATTTCTCCTTTTTCAATTGTGCTTTTATTTTTTGGACCCTTTCTCTTTTCTTTTTGATAAGTCTGCCTAGAGGTTTATCAATTTTATTAATTTTTTCGAAGAACCAGGTCCTACTTTCATTGATCTGTTATTTTGGATTTTAGTTTCTATATCATTTACTTCTGCTCCAATCTTAATTATTTTCTTCTTTAAACTCATTTTAGGCTTCTTATGCTGTTATTTTTATAGCTCATGTAGATATAAGGTTAGGTTGTTTATTTGAAGTTTTTCTTGCTTCTTGAGGTAGACCTGTATTATAAAAACTTCCCTCTTAGAACTGCATTTGCTGCATCCAAAAGGTTTGAGGCCCTTATGTTTTCATTTTCATTTGTTTCCATTAACTTTTTTCTTCAATTTCCTGATTGACCCTTTTATTGTTTAGTAGCATGTAAACTAACTTCCCTATATTTGTGATCTTTTCAGAATTTTTCTTGTGGTTGACTTCAAGTGGTATATTGTTGTTTTATTCCAGAGAATGTTTCATATGCCTTTGAAAAGAATGTGCATTCTGCTGCTTTATTTTTTTTAAGCTTATTCATTTTGAGAGAGTTCACAAGCAGGGGATGGACAGAGAGAGAGCAAGAGAGAACCCCAAGCAGGCTCCACACTGTAAGAGCGAACACAAAATGGGCTCAATTTCACGAACTGGGAGATCATGACCTGAAGTGAAGATTCAGTTACTTAAATGACTGAGCCACCCAGGTGCCTCTCTGCTGCTTTAAAATGGAATTTTCTGAATGTATCTGTTAGATCCATCTGGTCCAGTGTGTCATTCAAAGCCACTGTTTTATTGCTGATTTTCTGTTTAGGTAATCTTTCCATTGATGAAAGTGGGGTGTTAAAGTCCCATACTATTATTGTATTACTATCAATGCATCCCTTTATGCTTGTTTTTTATTGATATAACACCTTTGATATTTGTTACAGTTTTTGTATTAAAGTCTATTTTTCCAATAGGAGTATTCCTATTCCAGCTTTCCTTTGATGTTTGTTTACATAATAAATATTTCTCTCTCCTCTTCCTTTCAATTTGCAGGTGTCTTTAGGTCCAGAATGAGTGTCTTGCAGGTGGCAGATAGATGGGTCTTGTGTTTCTATCCATTCTGACACCCTATGTCTTTTGGTTGGAGTTTTTACTCCATTTATATTCAAAGTAATATAATAGTAATATAACATTTATGATTAATATGTACTTATTATCATTTTCTTTTTCTATCTTTTTCTATCATTGTTTCTGGAGATGTTCTCTGATCCTTCTCTTTGTCACTTTTGCTCTCTCCTTTTCACTCAAGGGGTCTCCTTTAATATTTCTTGCAGGACTGATTAGTTGTTATAAACTTCTTTAGTATTTATTTTTCTTGGAAACTCCTTATCTCTCCTTCTATCTTCAATGAGAGCCTTACTGGATACAATATTCTTGGCTGCAGACTTTTCCATTCAGCAATTTGAGTATATTATGCCACTCCTTTTGGACTTGTCAAGTTTCCATTGAGTAACCTGTAGCTAACCTTACAGGTCTTCCCTTGTAAGTTAGGGATTCCTTTTATCTTGATGCTTTTAGGATTTTGTCTTTCTCAGTATTTTTTTCAAACTTAATTATAGGTCTTGGTGTTGGCCTGCTTTTACTGATTTCGATGGGAATTTTCTGTGCCTTCTGGATCTGAATGTCTGTTTCCTTCCCCAGATTAGAGAAGTTTTCAACCATTATTTCTTCAAATAAATTTTCTGCACTATTTTCTCTCTCCTTTTGTTCTGAGACTCCTATAATACCAGTATTATTATGTTTGGTATAGTCACTGAATTCTCTAAATCTATTTTCATGTGCATATTTCTTCTTTCTCTCTTTGTTCTGCCTCATTACTTACCATTACTTTGTCTTCTAGCTGACTAATTAGATCTTCTACTTCTTCCAGCCTGCTATTCATTGCCTAAAAGCTGTTTTTAATCTCAGTGATTACATACTTCACTTCTGAATAATTAGTTTTTAACTCTTTTACCTCTGTGATAATTGTCTCACTGATGTTTTCTATTGTTTTCTCAAGTTCAGTGAGTATTTCTATGATTGTTGCTTTGAAGTCTCCATCATGCACATCACTTTTATCTGTTTCACTTAAATCTCTGGCCATGGTCTTATCTTGCTTTCATTTGAAATAAATTCCTCCATCTTCATGTTTCGTTTAAGTTTTACCTTTTTCTTCTCTATGTTAGAAAAGTCAGTTATGGGGTACCTGGATGGATCAGTCAGGTAAGCATCTTACTTGATTTTAGCTCAGGTCCTGATCTCACAGTTCATAAGACAGAGCCCTGTGTTGGGCTCTGTGCTGAGAGCATGGAACCTGTTTGGTATTCTCTCTGTCTTTCTCTCTCTCTGTCCCTCTCCCACTCTCTCTCCCTCAAAATAAATGAATATTAAAAAAAGGAAAGGAAAGGAAAGGAAAGGAAAGGAAAGGATAGAAAAGCTGGTTATGTCTGATACTCCTGAATGTAATGGCCTTATGAAGAAGAGGTATGTAGAGCCCAAGGCCTTATGCTTCAAGGAGTGTCTCCAGTATGTGCTACATGTTTTCTGCTGTCTTTGCCTGCTCTGTCCTTCAGGTCAGTCATCTTTGGAGGCTCTCCTTGCTTGCTGTAGGCAGTGTTTGGTCCCTGGTCTAATGTGACAAGTTTTAATGAGGTGTGCTGTGGTCTGCTTGCGAAATGAGACCTAACATCACCTACACCAAAACTGAGGCTCTGTAAAACTCAGGGTTGGGAGACATGGTGTGGGCAGGGGTTTGTTTTATAGGAGGTGCCCACTGTATTAAGATGGAGGCAAGCATAACTGAGAAGAGAAGTCCCATCAGAGGACAGGGGAGTGGGGGCTTGGTGAATGCACGTTTGGCAGCAAGTATTGGCACTGTGCTGCTTCCCACAGGTGTATCTGTGTTTATGCTGAGAGATGGAGGAGGGAAGTGGCAGCAACCAGCTCTTCTGTTCCCAAAGAGGCATTTTTGTGAAAGCTGCTTCTCAGGGACATGCTCTGAGAATACTGAATAATCTCTCCATTGGGTATTCCAGGCATTCTGGATTTTGTTTCCATGCTGTCTGCCCCCAGGGTATTTGCCTGCCTTCTCTCCAGGAATAGCACTGTGCCCTCACGAATATATTCCAGATAATCTTGCTGACCTTTAAAACTCCAGGCTTTAAGTCTTGTTTGTAAGAACTTACAAAATTCAGCCCTTCTCATTTTCCAAGCCAATGGCTTTGAGGAATGTTCTCCTTGTGTGATCCTCTGTGTGCTTCTCTCTCTCTCTCTCTCTCTCTCTCTCTCTCTCGCTCTCGCTCTCGCTCTCGCTCTCGCTCTTCCTTGACCACAGCTCCCTCCCCTGTGCTTACTGTACCTGTGATTTTTTTTCTCCCTACCCACATCTCTGCACCCCCTACCTGTGAGAAGTAAGTGAGTTGATTCATTTTAAGAAATTCCAAGTGAAAGCTGTGATGTTTAGTTAGCAATAGGTTTACAACCTATTGAAAATATATGCCACCCAGCCCACCTCACAGTGGAGTCCCAAACCCTTAGACACATCACTCCTTAGTTCTCCCCCTCTCCATTTTGTAAGCTTATTTTTTGTGGGCTTTGCAATGAGCATTTGCAAAAGAACTAAAGACTCTGTGTTACTTCAAAGAATGTACATTTGTTCCAATCAGACTACTTTTTGCTTTACATGGGCATAGGCAACTTCCAGGTAAGGCTATACCCTTGGTAGAGGCCATATAGCCTCCCCACAAGCAAAGATTCTAGCAGACTCCAGAGAGCAGCCAAATTTGCTGGTATTGGGACAAAGATGCTAGAATATGACTAAACGTGTCACTGGTTATGTGTTGTGATTTGCAGTAATCTCTGAACCTCTGCTGCTGTAAGATCACATGAATGTTTTTTGGAGCTGGCCAGCACCCAGCCATTGCTCAGTGAAACCCTCACCCAGAGAGTTGGTGCAGGTTTTTGAAGGGTGGGGGTTTAATACACAACCTTATTTGATATAGAACTCTGATTGTGGGTCGGTGAGAGAGCAAAGTTCCTGTGCCAGACACTAGAGAGCTGGGTGAAGTCATTTTCACCTCTTCCGTGCACGTGCATGTGCACAGGCACTAAGATCCACCCCAATAAGCTAAGCAGGGTCACCTAGTGGAGAACAGAGCTGTTACACCAAGCTGCTCCCAGCTGCACATCTTCAAAGCACATCTCCCCAAAGACCAGAACAAGTCCCTCTACCTGCTTACTGTAGGGACTATAGAGTGCTTCATAGTTTCAGTTCTAGGGGAAACTGGATATAGTTTTATCTCAGTTTCATTCTGGTTTATGGATTGTTTTTTTGTTCATTTTCTTTGCTTGTGTTTTTCCTTTAATTGTTTTCTTTATTCTTTCTTTTCTTTCTCTTTCTTGGATACAAAAAGAAAATTATTTTTATTTTTTCACTTTATTTTTATCTTTTAAAAGATTTTATAGTACTTTATTTTATTTTATTGTACTTTAGTTGTAAATTTTTTAATTTTTAATTTTTTCTTATAATTTAGTTTTTCTTTCCTATTCTACCAAGCTTTCTCAAAAAGCACACCAAAACACACCTAATCTCTAGCTTCTTTTATTTTTTGTTGTGTTTTTAAATTCAACCTCTGGGATGAAACAAAGACAGTCAGTCACAAGAGGAAAGTATACAGCAATCCAAGCTTTTCTAAGGGAGAAAGAAAGGTTTCAAATACACAACCTAATTTTGAACATAAAGGAGCTAGAAAAAGAACATCACATAAAGCCCAAAACCAGGAGAAGGAGAGAAATAATAAAGATTAGAGCAGAAATCAATGCTGTAGAATAAAGAAACAGAGGAACAGACCAGATCAACAAAAGCAGGAGCTGGTTCTTTGAAAGAATTAACAAAATTGATAAACCCATAGCCATACTGATCAAAAACAAAAAGGAAAGGACCCAAATAAACAAAATCATAAATGAAAGAGGAAAGACCATAACCAACACTGCAAAAACAAGAGACTATTATGAGCAATAATATGCCAAGAAAGTGGGCAATCTGGAAGAAGTGGAAAATTTCTAGAAACATATAAACTACTAAAAGTGAAACAGGAAGAAATAAGAAAATTTGAACAGACCCATAATCTGTAAAGAAATTGAGTCAGTAAATAAAACTCTCCCATTATATAAGAATCCAGGGTCGAATGACTTTTCAAGAGAATTCTATCAAACATTTAAAGAAGAGTTCATGCTTATTCTTTTTGAAGCTGTTCCAAAAAATAGAAATCAATGGAAAATTTCCAAACTCATTCTATGAGACCAGCATAACCTTGATTCCCAAACCAGAAAAACATCCCACCAAAAAGGAGAAATATAGATCAATTTCTCCAAAGAACGTGGATGCAAAAATTCTCGACAAGATACTAGGCAACTGTGTCCAACAAAGCCTACTTACAGGTAGGCTTTTATGATTCAGGATTCATTCCTTTTGGCAAGTCTTTATTTCTCTGGTCAGGGATAAACGTATATGAGACTCTGATCAAATATTTCTTCTTAATTGTTAAAATTATTACAAAATTTGTTTCTAAAGTAATAGCTGAACAAAGATCCTTAGACTCTCTAGCCAAAATCAACCTTGATAATAGAATGGCTCTTGATTATCTTTTAGCTGAGCAAAGAGGTGTCTGTGCTGGGGCCAACATCTCTTTGTGCTGTTATGCTGGATTAACACCACCAGGGAAGCTAAAACTCAATCACATTAGAACAAGTCACTTGGCTTAAAAAGATGACCCCTTCCAGTGGATCTTTCTTAGACTTATTTGATTTTGATTGGTTTGTGTCTTGGGAATCATGGTTCTAAAACACACTTCAAATACTGGGAATTGTCTTGTTTATAATAATCATAATAATTTTCCTGATACATTATATTCTCTCAAAAGCTTTAAATGTATGTCCACAGTTGCTAATCAATTACAAAGTAAATAATGTTTCCCTAAGACTGAAACATCCAAGTAATGAAAGTACTTAAAGAATGTGAACCTGAATATGTGACTTTTGAATATCAGAGGTTAAGTAAATATGGTATGACCTATGGATGCCACACAGAAGAGCAACAAAAACTGGAGACTTCAGAGCAGTAGCTGAGAGTGTCTTGAATTTTGCTCACATTTCTCCATTTAGCTGGAGAGTCAGATCAAAAGGAAGAAATTGTTAAAAAAAGAAAACCACAGACCCAAATTGGTATTACTAGAATTCTTAGACCAGGGCTTAATATCTTATCTAATTGCAGCTTCAACCTCACCCAGAAGTGTAGTCTTAATTGGTCAGTCAGGAATTTCCTTTTTTCTTTTTTTAATGTTTATTTATTTTTGAGGGGAGGGGGAGGGAGAGAGACAGAGTGTGAGCAGGGGAGGAGCAGAGAGAGAGAGGGAAACATAGATTCTGAAGCAGGCTCCAGACCCTGAGAACTGTGAGATGATGACCTGAGCCAAAGTTAGGCTCGTAACTGACTGAGCCACTGAGGCACACCAGCAATTTTCTGATCAGTGCCAACAAGTCTGCAGGGGCTCTCTCCATCCCCCAAACAAAGCTTTGTTTACCAAACAAAGCTTTGTTTACCAAACAAAGCTAAGGTAATCTGCATCATAAGACCCTTGGTTTTTAACCTAAGGGAAAGCTACCTTGCCTGAAACAATTCTTTTCTTTTGCTAATAATTTACTTGCACCACCCTCCTAATATAAAAACCTTCCATTTTGTACAACTCCTTGGAGTACCCCCTATTTGTCAGATGGGATGCTACCTGGTTCATGAGTTGTTTAATAAATCCAACTAGATATTTAAAATTAAGAAAAAAGATGTGAAGTACACACGCACACACACACACACACACACACATACACACACACACACTGGAATATTATTCAGCCATGAGAAAGAAGAACATCCTGCCATTTACAACAACACGAGTGGACCTTGATGGCATTGTGGTAAGACAGATAGAGCAAGACAAATACTCTATGATATCACTCAAATGTATAATCTAAAATAGCCAAACTCATTTGAAACGGTAGTTACTAGGGGATGAGGGTCAAGGGGCAATGATAGATGATGTACAAACTTGTATGGAGTAATAAATAAGTCTTAGGGATCTAATACACAGGATAGTGAATATAGACAATAATATTGTATTATAATCATCAAATTTGCTAAGATATTTAGAACTTAATTATTCCAATAATAAAAAAGGAATAATTATGTGATATGATAGAGGTACCATTTCTTTGTTAATGTTTAATTATTTATTTTTAGTGGAGAGGGGCAGGGAAAGATGGAGAATCCCAAGCAGGCTTTACACCCAGCACAGAGCCCAATTCAGGGCTCGATCCCATGACCG
Source organism: Suricata suricatta (assembly GCF_006229205.1). Lineage (NCBI taxonomy): Eukaryota > Metazoa > Chordata > Mammalia > Carnivora > Herpestidae > Suricata > Suricata suricatta. Next base: position 38,873,026 of record NC_043700.1, on the reverse strand, counting down.
TGCAATCATTACCTGAGCCAAAACCAAGAGTCAGATGCTTAACCAATTAAACCACACAGGTACCCATAGAGGTGCAATTTCTATAGTGTCAATCATATTACAATATATAAATGTATTAAATTAACATGTTGTTCACCTTAAACTTACATGAGGTAGTAAGTCAAAATTATTTCAACTGAAAGATTAAAATCAATAAATAAATGGATCCTGACTTGATACCCTTAAGTCCTGTCACCAGGAAGAGGGTAGGGGACAGGCCCTGAGCCCATGGCAGTGTGGAGAAATTATAACTAGTGAAGAACAGCAGTTCTCTTGGTGTTTCTGTTAACTAGCCTCCAGTGGCCCTTATATGGCAAATAAAGTACTCTCCAATCACTTCCCCAAAATCCACCCCATCATTTCTAGTCACTCAGTTCATTCTCCATTCCTGGTCCTAATATGTGCTTTTACATCCCCAAGAAAAGCAGCCAAATCCTAGAAAATTATTTTTTAAATTCTATTCATTTTTACATTCTTATTAAAATGCTTCTTTTCTGTGAAATTATTTTCTGATCCCCCAGGCAGAATGATGTCTCCTTCCTTGGAGTTCCATTTATAGCTAGTATGTATGGCTATGTCAGAATCTATTATGATGTGTTACTTACATGCTAATCTCATTTAATCTCTGATTATCTCATGAATGCATTCTACTGATCAGCACTTATTGGGCATATATATATATATATGTATATATATATATATATATATATATACATATATATATATGTATATATATATATAGCATTTGGCTTGATAAAACGTTATAGAGATAAATACACTTTTGTTAAATACACAGTGAAATATGCTGAGGCCAGATATTACACAATACTCAGATAGGCAGATAATAAAGAATATGGAGTGGTGCAGGAAATGACTAGTTTGGTGTGGCTAGGACATAGAATTATAATGGGAGATGAAGCTGGAAAATCTGCAGATGGATCATATATTATCTTAAATACCACAGCTTATACTTAATCTGTTTTAAATCTGATTTTTTTTTCTGGGAGAGCCTACTAAACATTTATCCACCAATCATTAGGAATGATTAGTTAGCATTCCTTAGTCAATAGCAATCAAGATTTCAGAGGTAGATTTGCACATGCCTCATATATCATTATCAAAATCTACATGACAGAGTCTGGTAATTAGCACGGTGGGTGTTAAGACTACTTTGCCATTGTAAAATGAGTGGTTCTCAAATATGTCCTTAGGTAGAAATTAGCTAGCCACCACCATCCTTTCAGGGACACATTATTCAGGTTCAGCAACCCAACACTTAAAGAGGAGTTCTAAAGTCCTGAAATGCTGCATGGCCTGTGTCCCTTATCACCATAAAGCAGATTCTGTTTCCTGATCCAACGTGTAGGGCCTAGCCCTGCCATGAAAATTTTGCTACATCCCCCTCAAAATGAACCTCTCCCTCAAGGGTGCTTGTTCAAGATTCTTCAAATTTATAACAAGAAGTTGTATGACCTTTTTTCTTCCTAATAAATGTTTTAAAATTTTATAGAGTTTGATCCAAAGCTTGTTTTTATTGCCACATACCATGAGTTATAGGAAAGTGTCGGGGCCCACCAAGTTTTGCCAAGTTTTCTGTCTGCCTCAGGCAAGGATTATCACTCCGTTGAGTGAGCCAGTAAACAAGATTTGCATCTGGAGGCTGGAGATTGCCATTTCCTGGTCAAAATAACTTTGGCGACTGTCTTGCTGAGCTAGACGGGAGTGGCCAAGGCACACAAAAGATCAAAACCGTATTCAGTGTTAGTTCTCCATCCCCCAAGATTGCTGAGGCAAAGTCGGGGCGCTTCTTTGATATGCATTCGACTCTGTAGCCTGCCTAGGTCAGCTTGCCTTGTTTCCCCCCCCTGAAGACTATATAAAGAACAGTTCTTTGAATAAACGCTCTCTTTCGCCTGATC
>NC_043700.1:38847777-38870968 GCF_006229205.1 Suricata suricatta | reverse complement strand
AAGGCACACAAAAGATCAAAACCGTATTCAGTGTTAGTTCTCCATCCCCCAAGATTGCTGAGGCAAAGTCGGGGCGCTTCTTTGATATGCATTCGACTCTGTAGCCTGCCTAGGTCAGCTTGCCTTGTTTCCCCCCCCTGAAGACTATATAAAGAACAGTTCTTTGAATAAACGCTCTCTTTCGCCTGATCGGAGAACCGTGAGTTCTGTCTTTACTCTCTGTGTCTCCCTCTCCTGCCCCCTTTTTCTCTCCTTCCCTCAGGAAAAGGACCCGCGACGATTCTCCGCCCTGATTCTCCGCCCTGCCGGTCGGGGCGGAGGTAACAGGTACCGCCAATCGCCGGGGACGAGCGGCCCTGGCCATCGGGTTACGACAATTGGTGCCTCAACGCGGGGCTCAGTAAAGTAACGCGACACTGAGGTCGGGTTACGACAGGAAAGGACAGATAGATTTAATCTAATTTCATTTCATTCTAATCATTGGCGGCTACCTATATTTAGCCTACCACTTCACACCCAATAGAATGGCTATAGACAAAAAGACAGAAAATAACAAGTGTTACAGAAAATGTGGAAAAACAAACCCTCATACATTGCTAGTGAGAATGTAAAATGGTGCAGCTTCTTTGGAAAACAGATTGGCAATTTCTTAAAAAATTAAATATAAATTTACCATATGACCTACCTATCTTATTCCTAGGTACTATCCCAAGAAAAAAGGAAAATATATGTCCACATAAAAACCCATGTATGGGTTCATAGCAGCATTATTCATAATAGACAAAAAGTGGAAACAATTTAAATATCCATCAATGAGTGAATGGATAAACAAAATATATTACACAATGGCCCATTTGTCAAAAAGAAAAGAAAGGAAAAGAGTATTTGTGTTACTACATGAATAAACTTCAAAACATCATGCTAAGTAAAAGAAACTAGACACAAAACCACATTGTATGATTTCATTTAAATGAAATGTCTAGAAAAGCTAAATCTATATAGACCTAAAGTAGATTAGTAGCTGCATTTGGCTGGGGATGGGAATAAGAAGTATCTCTTGGGGAAATGAATTGTGATAATGGTCACACAGCTGTGTAAATTTACTAAAAGTCATTTAATTTTACACTTAAAACAAGTGATAAGTTGTATGTTTATATTGTTGTTTAATTTTCTAGAAAATATGTGTATAGATGATATGGATAAATAGATGAATGATGACAATAAATATTTATAGATAGATAGATGATAGATATGAGAGAGAGAGAGACAGAATTGATGACTGAACAGGTTAGTTTATGTCAATTTGCAAAAACCTGGCAATGGATTCACTTGTAAAGCATTTCTTACCAAAGTTGTTAACTGGTTGTTTAGTAGCTATTTAGTCGGAAAGCCAGGAAGATTTTCATAAGGAAGGAGTTTGGGCAAACAACTACAAAATCATGGAATCATTTTATACCCTGAATATTTTAAATACTATAATTATTATGTTATTATTATAATTATATTATTATGAGCAAATATTAAGTGTATCTTGTAAGGGGATGAGGAAAGTCATACTAGCATGTGCTTAAAGGGTGTGACCTGAAAGACTTCTGATGTGAGATCACCTTACCTTAGAGAAGGAGTGAACTTTAAATGACTTACTAGCCAAGTTGATAAATACTAAGAACTTTGAGTCCCGTTTTGTTAGAATCCTGCTGGATCTGGAGCATGAAGTAGAAGAGCTTCTGATTCTGGAGGAAATAATGCCAACAAGTACAAGAGATGTCTGTGAGGAAAGATGGCCAATGACCAGAGGGCTATCTCCTATCTTACATATACATCTCAACTGTGTGAAAGTCTGAAGCTGCAGCACAAATATGGGAGGCGGGGATTAAGTGCCTATAATTACTGTACTCAATTTCCCACTGGTAAGACTAAATGAGTATAAATGCAGAACTTTCCACTTGTGGCATCAATTGCCTAGGAAATATTAAATTAAATCTTGTTTTAAGAGAGCTTGTTCTAACCAGCCAATGTTGATAATTAACTGTGAACTCTAAACCAAAGCTGAAAAACAAGACCTTTGATCTATCCACTACTCCAGAACCTCACAGGACCTAATTAAAGGATCTTTCTTGACCAATGAATGTTGTGACTTGTTTTCACCAACAAGATTAAAATGTAAGTAATTATTTCATCCTATCCATCCAGGAAATGTTACTGTGAGGTTCATATAGCCAGCACCAAAATCCTCTTTCTAACCATAAAAACTTTTTGACTTTTTAATTTCAGTGTGCCACTTATTCATCTGTGAGTTCCTTTGCCTGGCAAGTGAATAATCGCAGAGCTTGCCAGCTTTTTTAATCTTTGGACCTTAGTTTCCATTTACTGGAAATAAAGAAATGCTATATTCCTTCACAGTGAAGTTTGGGGACTAAAATTCATTTGACTCATTGCATAGCCCATCAGGCCATGAGATGCCTGCTCATACAGTGACAAAATACTGATCTAAAACTCTAATGCCAGAAAACAAAAACACTAAATCCTTCTAATGCCAAAATACATGAAGCTGCTATTGATTAAAGGAATTGCTTGCATTTCTAAAGCAAACTGTTGGTTGTTTTCTCCTCCCCATCATCTCCCTAAATGCTAAAAATGTTAGTACTCTACTGGGACAGCGTTATCCTCTGCTCTGAGAAATCTCCCTATATGGATCTTCCAGTTTTCCATGCAACATTTCCCTCATACAGTCTCCCTTAGGATCTCTTGTAGGGCTGCTTTAGTGGTGATGATCTCTTTCAATTTTTGTTTGTCCAGGAAAACCTTTATCTCTCCTTCTATTCTGAATGACACACTTGCTGGATAAAGGATTCTTGGCTGCATATTTTTCCTGTTCATCACACTAAAGATTTCATGCCATTTCTTTCTGGCCTGCCAAGTTTCAGTAGATAGCTCTGCTACTACACTTATGTATCTATCTTTGTATGTTAAGGCCTGTTTATCCCTAGCTGCTTTCAGAATTCTCTCTTTATCCTTATATTTTGCCAGTTTCTCTATATGTCATGCAGAAGATCAATTCAAGTTATGTCTGAGGGGAGTTCTCTGTGACTCTTGGATTTCAATGTCTGTTTCCTTCCCCATGTTGGGGAAGTCCTCAGCTATGATTTGTTCAAGTAACCCTTCAGTCCCTTTCTCTCTCTCTTCTTCTGGAATTCCTATGATATGGATATTGTTCCATTTGATTGCCATTGCTCAGCTCTCGAAGTCTCCTTTTGTGCTCCTGAATCAATTTATCTTTTTCTCATCTTCCTCTTTTTCCATAAATTTTATCTTCTAATTCACCTATTCTCCTCTCTGCCTCTTTCATCCATGCAGTGGCTACCTCCATTTTATTATGCACCTCATTTATAGCATTTTTAAATTCATCATAACTATTTTTGAGATCTTTGATCTTTGAAGCAGTGTCTGCTGCCTTCTATGCCTTTTTCAAGCCCAGCGATTAATTTTATGACTATTATTCTAAATTCTTGCTTAGTTATGTTGCTTATATCTGTTTTGATCAATTATTTAGCTGTCACTACTTCCTGGAGTTTCTTTTGAGGAGAATTCTGTTTCATCATCTTGGCTAGCTTTCTGTCTCTTGGAAGTTTTATAGGGTTGTTATGTGCTCTGCACCTGCAAGTACTGCTACATTAAAGGAGGCTCACACACTGTCCAGGGCCTGACCATTCAGGAAGTGTTTTTTGAAGAGTGTCACTTGCTCTCTGTTGTGACTTTCGTTATTTTATTTCCCTACTTGAAGTGATGTTTTGGACTCTCCACCATGTGTGCTTTGGTTTGTTCCTTGAAGTAATCCTGGAAAGGAAAACAGACTGCTGACTAACAAACAGGGAACAAGAACACACAAAAACACAAACAAATCAAACAAACAAGCAAAAAGACAAAAGTAAAAAAAAAAAAAACTCCAAAAAAAAAAAAAAGACAGTCTAAAAGCATAAAACCAGAAACGCCAGGTACAAATAAAGAGAAGGGTGGAGGCAGAGCTGATGGAAGAGCATATACAAAGAGAAATGACAGGAGCAGGGAGAAAGAGAAAATAACATTGACCAGGCAGAGAAACTAAAAGACTTAATCCACAGAGAAAAAGGAGAATACAGAAGGAGGCAAAGAGAAAGAAATAAAGATAATGTTACCCAGAGATACTATATGGCCTGATTATTCCAAAGAGAGAAAAAGTAAAGAGTGTAGAACATGCATCAAGAGAATGGATTAAATTATGTCTGTTTAAGCAAACTGATAACCAGAATAATCAGCCTAGAGGAGAAAAGAGATAAGAAGAAGAAAAGGGAGAACGTATCTGAATAACAAGAATTGACCCAGAGTTAATCCAGGCAATGCAGCAGTGCTGGTCTGGAGGAGGGGGCCGTCTGTTTCCACAGCATCTATCCAGGCCCAGTAGATAAGCATTTGCCCAGCACGTATGGGCGTGGTTTGGTTTAAGGCAGATCCTTCCTCCATTGTGGGCCCCTCAGAGCAATCCCTGAGGACCCGCCTTGGTGGTTGTGGGGAGAAAAATGGCGACCCCCCCCCAGTCCCTTCTACATGAACCAGGTGTCCCAAATCACTCTTTTGGATCCATCCTCGCTGTGCTGCAGGTGCCCCATGCCCAGCCATGTTCCAAGCTCCCACTCCATGAGCACTGATGATGCCACCAGAAATGTAATCCCACCAGCCACAGCGCTTCAGAGCAGGGGACCAATTCCTCTTGATTCCGACTGCACCCCTGAAATACCACAAAACCCAGAGAGGACTCCCCTTGCCCTCAGATACGGGAACAGGGCAACCAGCCCCAGTTTAAAGAACGCCCGCAGTTAGAGATGGAATCTCTCTCTCTGAAAGCCGTGAAGTTAGAGGTGGAATGATAAGATCTCTCTCTGTCCCAGGCTGAGGTTTTTTTCTTGTCCAGATACAGTCCTGCGTTTCACCAGCCACTCTTTCTCTTCTCTTTGTCTCTCCACAGAAGGGGATCCCTCCCCCCCCTCCCCCACACCTCTGTGTCCCAGTCCGTTTTTATCTCTTCCAGTTCATAATCACACACCTATGAAGCTGTCTTCCTAGTAGGCTCTTGTCTCCTTTCTTCCCAGACTCTTGGAGTTCAGAGTCCTTTGGCTTTAGCCCTTCTTTGTTTGAGAGATGCGGGCAGGAAGTATGAAGCCCCGTACTTCTCTGTCATGTTGAAAGGATCATCTCAAGTTTTCCAAATGTGAGGCAAAATTAAAAACTTTCTTCCAGAAAAGAGGTGTTTGGAAAATAGCAGTTCCCTAAGCAGAACAACTTCAGGATGACAGTGTAAATCTGAGTCCCAAAAAGGTTTACTGAGTCTTTCTTGGGAGAAAAGCAAAAATCAAAACCTGATGCATTATTCTTGTAAATAATTTGAACATCAATAGCAACTTCAGGGCTCAAGTCACCATGTGAGACCCCAAATTAAAGAAAAGCCATACTCTCTGCTTTCAAGAGCATTTCTCTGACAACCCAGAGTAGCACTTGTTATAAATAGTAGTTTACCATTACATTTTCTAACTGGCTATATTAGTTTGCTAGGTCAAAATAGCATAGACTGGGTCGCTTAAACAATAGAAATTTATTTTCTTACTGTTGTGGAGAATAATGTCCAATATCAAGATGTGAGCAGGTTTGGTTTCTTCTGAGGCCTCTCTTCTCCTTGTATCTTCACATTATTTTGTGTTGCCCATGTCTTAGTCTCCTCTTTTTATAAGTACACCAGTCATATTGGGTTAAGGGTCCTCTTACATGACTTCATTTTATATTAATTACCTCATTAAAGCACCTATCTCAAATACTCTGAGGTACTACATCAAACATTCTGAGCTACATTCTGAGATACTAAAGTTTAAGGGTACACACTTTATCCAATAACATTCTGTCCTATGATGCCCTAAAATCTATATCCTTCTGTATATAAAATACATTCACCCCATCTCAATAGCCCAGAAGTTTTAACACATTCTGGCATCAGCTCTAAGTCCAAAATCTCATCTAAATCTCATCTACATCAGGTATGGGTTAAGATCTGAGATTTAATTCATCCTGAATCAAAATTCCTCTCTACCTATGAACTTGTGAAATCAGACACTGCATGTCTACTTCCAAAATACAACAGTGGAACAGGCATAGGATAGATATTCATATTCCTAAATGAACAAATCAGAAAGAAGAAAAGGGTCTCAAGCAAGTCCAAAACCTACCAAGGCAAATTCCACTAGATTTTAAGGCTAGAGAATAATCTTTTTGGCTCCATTTTCTGTCTTCACAGCCTACTGACAGACTTTCAGAAGTCTGAAAGACTTTAACTCCCCCCCCTTCAGCTGTAGCATTTATTTTTAATAAATAAAATGAAAAGCATTCATAATGTTTCAATAAAAGGGAAAATTCAGAATTAGTACAACATAATAATACAGTTTTGAAATTTATCCAAAATAGTATATTTTTGTTAAACCTAAAAAATGCCTGTAGAAAGCCATAATTAAATGTGAATTCAAAGACTAAAAAGATTATTAAAGATTTTGGAGTAAAATACAGAAAATCTTTGAAGCAAAATACAGAAAAAATTTTGAAGAAAAATATTTCAGCCATTAATCAAAAATCTCTTTTACAAGTGATAAAGTTTAAGAGAGAAGAAAGAATATATCACTGGTGGACATCGTTTATTATGGATGTCACTCATTGTGTTGGTTAGTTTTAACTAGTTTCTTACAAGATGTATGATATTAGTAAGCCACACAATGCACCATAGTTGTAAAACAAGGTGATTTGGCCACATGATTGCTAATACTTTAATGTCTATAGCATTCTATAAAATTTTAAATAATGATTTTAAAAACTATCATCAAACAAAAATGATAGCTACATTTGGAAACCAGTGAAAAACTATGACTATCAAAAAGTGAAGGAAAAAAAATCTATCTATACATATACACTTACATATACATATATGACTTAGAAAAGCAACAGTAATCTCCTAACCAGTGGAATATATCACATAATTAAACTAATTAAACGTTATTATTAGAAATTTTCTGGGGCACCTGGGAGACTCAGTTGGTTAGGCATCCGATTTCGGCTCAGGTCATGATCTTGCAGTTTGTGTGTTCAAGCCCTGCATCGGGCTCTGTGCTGACATCTTAGCCCCTGAAACCCTGATTCGGATTCTGTGTCTCCCTGACTCTCTGCCTCTCCCTTACTCTCACTCTGTCTCTCTTTCTCTTGAAAATAAATAAACATTAATTTAAAAAAAATATTTTCTCAAAATATTAAAACTGGAATAATGTTTTTCCTTTCTGTTTTCATGTTATTTAATTACTTTATTTTTGTTGTAAGCATAACTTTATTTTTTATAGTATTTTATTAGTTTCATGTGTACAATATAGTGATTCGACAGTTCCACACTTCACTGGGTGCTCACCAAAACAAGTGGCAACTTAATTCCAATCACCTATTTAACTTTATCCCCAAATCTCTCCCCTCTATAAAGAGTCAGTTTTCTGTAATTAAGAGTCTATTTCTTGGTTTCTCTCTCTCTCCCTTTCCTTCCCTTTGCTTGTTGTTTTGTTTCTTAAATTCTACATGTGAGTGAAATCATACGGTATCTGTTTTCCCTGACTCACTGATTTCACTTAGCATTATACTCTTCAGCTCCATCCATGTCATTGTGAACAGCAAGATTTCTTTCTTTCTAAAAAGAATAATACACCATTAGACAAACAGATAGATTAGAGATAAAAATGGAGAAACAAATATAGAGATAGTGATAGTGGTGGTGATAGTGATAGAAATAGAGATATCTCACATGACTCATGTGACTTATCCATTCATCAGTCAATGGACATTTGGGGTGCTTCCATATCTTAGATATTATAGCTATTATAAGTAATGCTGCTATAAACATAGGAGTGCATGTATCCCTTTGAATGAGAATTTTTGTATTCTTTCAGTAAATACCTAGTATGCAATTGCCGTAGTACTATAATGTAGTTCTATTTTAATCTCTTTGAGGAAACTCCATACTATTTTCCACAGTGGTTGCACCAGTTCATATTCCCATCAATAGCACATGAGTATTCTTTTTTCTCTAAATCCTATAATGTATAGTACATAATGTAGTTCTATTTTTAACTCTTTGAGGAAATTCCAAACTGTTTTCCACCAAGGTTGTACCAGTTTATATTCCCATCAACAGTGCGTGAGTATTCTTTTTTCTCCAAATCCTTGTCAATACCTGTGTGTGTGTGTTGTTGTTGTTGTTGTTGTTATTGATTTTAGCCATTCTGACTGGCCTGAAGTGATATCTCATTGTAGTTTTGTCTTGCATTTCTCCAATGGTAAGTAATAATGAGCATTTTTTCATGTCTCTGGTGGGGAATAAGTTTAAGAATTCCCTGAGCCTGCACTGATGGGTTAACAAGGCAAAAAGAATTACAAAGCCATAGTAAGCTCACACCCAACTTGGAGTAAGCAAGATTAGGTAAATATGGATAGAGAGACGTGGGGCCAAGACTGCAGTATAGAGAGGGCAAGGCAAAAGCCCCAGTACAAAGGTATCTGAGGTAAATAAGATTTGGTATTTAGGGCAGATATACCCCCCAATTTAGTATTATAGCAGAAAGCTGCTTTCACAAAAAGGAAGGACAAAAATTAGGTAAATAGGTAAATAGGGGTATAGGCCGCAGTGGAATGAAGTTGCCCACAGTGGAGATAAATAGCAAAAGAAAGGTGCCTTGTTGAGCCTGAAGTTGCATGCTCTGTCTTATTCCCTAGGCTAGCTAAGATAAACAGATACGGCACTTCATGTCTGCCATTAACAACCATCTGTTTGGTGCCAGGATTTTGTTTTATATTGACCTAAACTCCTGTCACTGTATATCTTCAAAACCCCTTTCCCCTCATACCCATGAGTTGATATTCACAGATTCAGTGTCTCTTTTTGCATGCCCATGGTGTGTGTAAGCCTTCTGATCTTAAGCAAGGACCTTTAATTGGGGTTCCTGTCTTCTCCCAGACAGTAGCTATCTCTTGCGTGCCACTTTTGTGCTAGACTAAAAAGAACTCTAGACTTAGAATCTACGAAAATCTCTGTTGCCCATCCGGATGTCTTCTTTGGAGAAATATCTGTTCATGTATTCTGCCCATTTTTAATTGGATTATTTGTTTTTTAGTTGTCGAGTTTAATAAATTCTTTATATATTTTGTACACTAACCCTTTATCAGATATGTAATTTGCAAATATCTTCTCCCATTTTGTAGGTTGTCGTTTATTTTTTTAAAAAGGTTATTTATTTATTTTGGGGGGAGGAGGGGCAGAGAGGGAGAGAGAGAATCCCAGGCAAGCTCCAACAAGGGGCTTGATCTCATGAACTGTGAGACCATGACCTGAGCTGAAATCAAGAATCAGGTGCTTAACCGACTGAGCCACCCAAGCACCCCCATAGGTTGCCTTTTAGTTTTGTTGATTGTTTTCTTCACTGGGCAGAAGCTTTTTATGTTAATGTAGTCCAAGTTTGTTTTTCCTTTCATTTCCCTTACCTCAGGAGACATAACTGGAAAATGTTGTTAAGGCTGTTGTCAGAGAAATTACCTCCTGTGCTCTCTTCTAGGATATTTATGATTTCATGTCCCACAAAATGGATTAGGTCTTTGATCTATTTTGAGTTTATTTTCATGTATGGTGTAAGAAAGATATGCCACATCTTCTATCTATCAATAGACACCAGTTGCTTACATATCTTGGCCATTATTATAATATGTTACTGATAGAGTAGTTCTGCAGAGCACTAGACTGAGACTGTAGAACTACTGTTTGTAGTTTTAGAGAATTAAGAGGAGTAGCCATCATGTTCTTCTCAGAATCCATTGATACGTTCCCTGGATCCATTCATCAAGATTCTAACACCACAGGAACCACCATGATACACACTACAACTGTTGTAATAGGGCTGGCTGCCACATGCATATCCAGTGTTCTTCTGGAGAGGCTGCGGGTGTTTACTTGTCACTTGATGGGACTGGTCCTGAGAATCATGTTAAGTGTCAAACCTGTTTGCACTGTTTGAAGCTGCTCTTACTGAAGTTCTGTTTGTTCAGCTCAGTGAGGCTGACTGGAAAATCTCTGGTTATAACTGTCCTGGTACTGTTTTGCTGTTTCAAAGTTTCTGACTCACTAACAGGAACTAGGACATTCATATTGAATACCATTTGCATGGATTGGAATGGAAGGAGTTGCATTTACATTAATTTGACTTCTATGTAAAGGTTTCCTTGTCCCAGCCTGGAACATCTGAGCCTGAGAAGCAGCTGGAAAGGGTGAAGATGCTATAGTCTGATATTCGTTTTAAGAGATTGTTGACTGAATCTGGTCAATTGGGTCATTGCTCTGTGGCATAAAGTAGGGTTGAGATGTAGAGGTACCCCTCTACATTTTTTTAAAAAAATTGATGTGTAATTAACATACAATACTATATTAGTTTCAGATGTACAACATGTTGATTCAACAATTCTATATATTACTCAAAGGTCACCATGTTAAGTGCAGTCACCAGCTTTCACCATGCAACACTGTTACAATATTATTGACTAATTTCACTATACTGTACTTTTCAACTCATTTATTTTGCAGCCAGAAGTTCATACCACTAATCCTTATCTTTATCTGCTTTACCCATTCTTTTTACTCGCTTTTCCACTGGAAACCAGTTTGTTCTCTGTATATAAATCTGTTTGTTTTATTTCTTTGTTTTAGATACCACAAATAAGTGAAACCATATGGTATTTTTATTTCTCTAATTTATTTCATTTAGCATAATACCCTCTAGATTCATCCATGTTGTCAAAAACGCAAGATCTCTTTCTTTTTATGGCTGATTAATATTCCATTATGTATATATACCACATCTTCGATATGTTTTCATCAACTGATGGAGTGCTGAGTTGCTTCCATATCTTGGCTATTGTAAATAAGACCACAATAAATATATAAGTGCATATATCTTTTCAAATTACTGTTTCTGTTTTTCTTGGGTAAAATACCCGGTAGTAGAACTGCAGGGTCATTTGATTCTTTTTTAAATGTTTATTTATTTTGAGAGAAAGAAAGCATGAGCAGAGGAAGGGCAGAAAGAAAGGGAAAGAGAGAATCTCAAGGAGGCTACACACTGCCAGTGCAGGGCCTGACATGGGGCTCAACCTCACGAACTGTGAGACCCTAACCTGAGTTAAACTGAGACACTCAGGCACCCACAATACTTCTATTTAAAAAAAATTTTTTTAATGTTTTTTATTTATTTTTGAGAGACAGAGAGAGTGCGAGGAGGGGAGGGTCAGAGAGCGGGGGAAACAGAATCTGAAGCAGGCTACAGGCTCTGAGCTAGCAAGCAGCACAGAACCCGATGCAGGGCTTGAACCCACGAACCGTGAGATCATGACCTGAGCCAAAGCCAGACACTTAACCGACTGAGCCACCCAGGTGGCCCACTTCGATTTTTAATTTTTGGGAAAAACGCCATAATACTTCCCAAAGACTGCATCAATTTGCATTCCTACCAACAATTAATTAGGGTTCTCTTTTCTCCAAACTTTCACCACCACTTATTATCACTTGCTTCTCAATAATAACCATTCTCACAGGTATAATATCTCATTGTGGTTTGATTTGCATTTCCCTGATGATTAATAATGTTGAGCATCTTTTAATGTGTCTGTTAGCCATCTGTATGGCTTTTTTGGAAAAATATCTATTCAGACCCTTTGCCTATTTTTTATTTTATTTTATTTTATTATTTATTTTATCATAGTTTATTGTCAAATTGGTTTCTATATAACACCCAGTGCTTCTCCCCGCAAGTGTCCCCCCTCCATGACCATTACCCCTTTCCCCCACCCCCTCCCCCTTCAGCACTCAGTTCATTTTCAGTATTCAATAGTCTCTCATGATTTGTATCCCTCTCTCTCCCTAACTCTCTTTCTCCCTTCCCGTCCAGTTGAGGAAACTCCATACTGTTTTCCAGAGCAGCTGCACCAGTCTACATTCCTACCAACAGTTTAGGAGGGTGTTCATTTCTCTACATCCTCGCCAGCATCTATAGTCTCTTGATTTGTTCATTTTAGCCACTCTGACGGGGGTGAGGTGGTATCTCAGTGTGGTTTTGATTTGTATTTCCCTGATGATGAGTGACGCTGAGCATCATTTCATGTACTTGCTGGCCATCTGGATGTCTTCTTTGGAGAAATGTCTGTTCCGATCCTCTACCCATTTCTTCACTGGATATTCCTTTTTTTGGGTATGGAGTTTAGGAAGTTCCCTTTAGATTTTGGATACTAGCCTTTTATCTGATATGACACTTGCCACTATCTTTTCCCATTTGGTTGGTTGTCTGTTAGTTTTTTTGATTGTTTCCTTTGCAGTGCAGAAGCTTCCTATCTTGATGAGGTCCCAATAGTTTATTTTTGCTCTTGATTCCCTTGCCATTGGGGATGTGTTAAGTAGGAAATTGCTGTGATTGAGGTAAAGGAGGCTGTTTCCTGCTTTATCCTCAAGGGTTTTGATGGTTTCCTGTCTCACATTCAGGTCGTTCCACCATTTTGAGTTTATTTTTGTGTATGGTGTAAGAAAGTGGTATAGTTTCATTCTTCTACATGGTGCTGTCCAGCTCTCCCAACACCACCTGTTGAAGAGGCTGTCTTTTTTCATCGGATACTCTTTCCTGCTTTGTTGAAGATTAATTGGCCATAGACTTGTGGGTCCAGTTCTGGGCTCTCTATTCTATTCCATTGGTTCATGTGTCTGTTTTTGTGCCAATACCATACTTTCTTGATGATGAGTTTTGTAGTAGAGGTTAAAGTCTGGGATTGTGATGCCTCTCATTTTGGTTTTCTTCTTCAATATTACTTTGGCTATTCGGGGTTTTTTTGTGGATCCATACAAATTTTAAGATCGTTTGTTCTAGCTTTGAGAAGAATACTGGTGCAACTTTGATGGAGATTGCATTGCATGTGTGGATTGCTTTGGGTAATAATGACATTTTCACAATGTTTATTCTTCCGATCCATGAGCACAGAATGTTTTTCCATTTCTTTGTGTCTTCCTCAATTTCCTTCAATAGTCTTCTATAGTTTTCAGCATACAGGTCTTTTATATCGTTGGTTAGGTTTATTCCTAGGTATTTTATGGGTTTTCATGCAATTGTGAGTGGGATCTGTTTCTTGATTTCTTTTTCTGTTGCTTCATTTTTTGGTGTATAAAAATGCAACCAATTTCTGTACATTGATTTTGTACCCTGCAACTTTACTGAATTCATTGATCAGTTCTAGAAGGCTTTTGGTGGAGTCTGCCGGGTTTTCCATGTAAAGTATCATGTCATCCGGGAAAAGTGAAGGTTTGACTTCATCTTTGCCAATTCTGATGCCTTTTATATCATTTTGTTGTCTTATTGCTGATGCTAGGACTTCCAACACGATGTGAAACAACAGTGGTAAGGGTGGACATACCTGTCATGTCCCTGATTTCAGGGGGAAAGCTCTCAGATTTTCCCCATTGAGGATAACATTAGCTGTGAGCTTTTTGTAAATGGCTTTTATGATGTTTAAGTAAGTTCCTTCTATCCCGACTTTCTCGAGGGTTTTTATTAAGAAGGGATGTTGTATTTTGTCAAATGCTTTTTATGCATCTATCGACAGGATCATATGTTTTTTTCATTTCTTTTGTTAATGTGATGTATCACATTGATGGATTTGTGAATATTGAACCAGCTTGTAACCCAGGAATAAATCCCACTTGATCAAAATCGATAATTCTTTTTACATGCTGCTGAATTCGATTTAATAGTATTTTGTTGACTATTTTTGCATCTGTATTCATTAGGGATATTGGCCTGTAGTTCTCTTTTTTATTGGGTCTCTCTCTGGCTTGGGAATCAAAGTGATATATGCTTCATAGAATGAGTCCGGAAGTCTTCCTTCCATTTCTGTGTTTTGGAATAACTTGAGAGGGATCGGTGTTAACTTTTCTTTAAATGTCTAGTAGAATTCCCCCTGGGAATCTATCCCGCCCTGGGCTTTTATTAGTTGGGAGATTTTTGATAACTGAATTAATTTCTTCACTGGTTATAGGTCTGTTCAGATTTTCTATCTCTTCCCTCTTTTTGGTAGTGCATGTGCTTTTTGTCCATTTCTCCTAGATTGTCCAGTTTCTTGGCATATAATTTTTCATAGTAATCTCTGATGGTTGCTTGTATTTCTGAGGGATCTATTGTGATAGATCCATTTTCCTTCATGATTTTGTCTGAGTGTTCTCTCTTTTCTTTCTGAGGAGCCTAGCTAGAGGCTTATCAATTTTGTTTATTTTTTCAATCAACTAACTCTTGGTTTCATTGATCTGTTCAATTGTTTTTGTGGATTCTATCTTGTTTAATTCTGCCCTGATCTTTATTATTTCTCTTCTTTTGCTGGGTTGGGGTGCTCTTGCTGCTCCCTTTCTAGTTTTTTTAGGTGCTCTGTTAGATTTTGAGTTTGCGCTTTTTCTAGTTTGTTGAAATAAGCCTGGATTGCGAAGAACTTTCCTCTTAGGACTGCCTTTGCTGCTTCCCAGAGAGTTTGAATTGTTTTATTTTCATTTTCATTTGTTTCCATATATTTTAAATTTCCTCTCTAATTGCCTGGTTTGCCCAGTCATTCTTCAGTAGGGTAGTTTTAACCTCCACATTTTTGGAGGTTTTCCCGACTTCTCCCTGTGGTTGATTTTAAGTTTCATAGCATTGTGATCTGAAAGTGTGCATGGTATGATCTCAATTCTTTTATATTTATGGAGGGCTGCTTTATGACCCAGTATGTGATCAATCTTGGAGAATATGCCATGTTCACTTGAGTAGAAAGTGAATTCCATAGCTTCAGGATGCAGAGTTCTAAATATATCTATTAATTCCATCTGTTCCAGTGTGCCATTCACGTTCGTTGTTTCTTTACTGATTTTTTTTGTCTGGTTGACATATTGATTATTGTAATTGGGGTATTAAAGTCCCCTGCAATTAGCACATTCTTATCAATAAGATTGCTTCTGTTTGTAATTAGTTGTTTTATGTATTTGGGAGCTTGCAAATTCGGCACATAGATGTTTATAATTGTTAGCTTTTCCTGATGTAGAGACCCTTCTTCATCTTTTTGTTACTGCCTTTACACTAAAGTCCAGTTTTTCCAATATAAGTATGGCTACTTCAGCTTTCTTTTGGTGTCCTATCGCATGGTAGATATTTCTCCATCCCCTTACTTTCAATCTGGAGGTGTCTTCAGGTCTAAGGTGAGTCTCTTTTAGACAGCAAATAGATGGATTTTGGTTTTTTATCCATTCTGCTACTCTGCGTCATTTGACTGGAGCATTCAGTCCATTTACATTCAGTGTTATTATTGGAAAAAGTGGGTTTAAATTCATTGTGTTCTCTGTAGATTTCATGTTTGTATTGATGTCTCTGGTGTCTTATATTCCTTGCATTTAAATGTAATTCATTGTAAAGCTGGCTAACATACAGTGTGTACAAAGTACTCCTTGTTTTGTGGGTAGGATCCTGTGGTTCATCGCTTACACACAATACCCAGTGCTCATCTCAACAAGTACCCACCTCAATGCTCATCCCCCATTTTCCCTTCTCCCCCACCTTCCCATCAACCATCTGTTTCTTCTATGTACTTAAGAGTCTCATGGTTAGCCTCCTTCCTTCTCTGTTTGTAACTACTTTCCCCCCCTTGCCTTTTACCCATGGGACCTTCCATGAACAGGGGAGGGTCAGAGAGAGAGGGAGACACAGAATCTGAAGACAGGATCCAAGCTCATGAGTTAGCTGTCAGCACAGAGCCTAACACAGGGCTCGAACCCACGAACCGTGAGATTAAGACCTGAGCTGGAATTGGACGCTCAACCAACTGGGCCACCGAGGCACCCCAAGTTTCTTAATATCCACATATGAGAGAAAACATATGACATCTGTCTTTCTCTGAATGGCTTATTTCACTTAGCATAATACCTGCCAGTTTCATTGACACTGCTACAAATGGCAGGATTTCATTCTTTTTTTATTCAAATAGTACCTTTTTTATATATTATCATAATTTGGCTATTGTTGAGTGTGCTTCCATAAATATTGGGGTACACATGCCCCTATGACTCAGCACTCCTGTATCCTTTGGATACATTCCTAGTGGTGCTCTTGCTGGGTTGTAGGATAGTTCTACTTTTAGTTTTTTGAGGAACCTCCACACTGCTTTGCAGAGCAGCTGCAGTAGTTTGCATTCCCACCAACAGTACAAGAGGGTTCCATTTTCCACATCCTCATTAGCCTCTTGTTTTCTGAATTGTTAATTTTAGCCACTCTCACTGGTATGAGGTGGTATCTCAGTGTGGTTTTGATTTGTATTTCCCTGATGATGAGTGACACTGAACATCTTTTCATGTGTCTGTTTGCCATCTGGATGTCTTTTTTGGAAAAGTGTCTATTCATGTCTTCTGCCAATTTTTTCACTGGATTATTTGTTTTTTGGGTGTTGAGTGTGGTGAATTATAGATTTATAGACAAGATCTTGGCTACTAACCTTTATCTGATATGTCATTGGCAAAAATATTTTCCCATTCTGTTGATTGCCTCTAAGTTTTGTTGCAGTGTGGATGTTTTTATCTTGATGAGGTCCCAACTTTTCATTTTTGCTTTTAATTTCTTTGAATTTGGAGACATGTTGAGAAAGAAATAGCTGCAGCTGAAGTCAAAGAGGTTGTTGCCTGCTTTCACCTCTAGGGTTTGGTATTGACATTTTAACAATATTTATTCTTCCAATCTACGAGCATGAAATGTTTTTCCATTTCTTTGTGTCTTCTCCAATTTCATTCATAAGTTTTCTATAGTTTTCAGCATATAGATATTTTACATCTTTGGTTCGGTTTATGCATAGGTGTTTTATGGTTCTCAGTGTAATTTTAAATAGGATGGATTTCTCAAATTCTCTTTCTGTTGCTTCATTATTTCTGTATAGAAATGCAACTGATTTCTATACATTGATTTTGTACCCTGCGACTTTGCTGAATTCATGGATGAGTTCTAACAATCTTTTGGTGAAGTCGCTAAAGTTTTCCATGTACAGTATCATGTTGTCTGTGAAAAGTGAAAGTTTGACTTCTTCTTTGCCAATTTTAATGTCTTTTACTTCATTTTGTTGTCTGATTGCTGATGCTAGGACTTCCAACACTATATTAAAAACAGTGTGAGAGTGGATATCTGTAATGTTCCTGATCTCAGAAGGAAAGCTCTCAGTTTTTTCCTATTGAGGAGGATATTAGCTATGGACTTTTCATATATGGCTTTTATGAAGTTTACATATGTTATTTCTATCTTGACTTTCTTGAGGGTTTTTATTAAGAAGGGATGCTGTATTTTGTCAGATGCCTTTTCTACATCTACTCACAGGATCATATGGTTCTTATCCTTTCTTACATTAATGTGATGTATCTCCTTGGTTGATTTATGAATATTGAACCAGCCCTGCAGCCCAGGAATGAATCCCACCTGATCATAGAAATATTCATTTTATATAATGTTGAATTTGATTTGCTAGTATCTTGTTGAGACTTTTGGCATCCATGTTCATCTGAAATATTGGCCTGTACTTCTTTTTTTGTGGGATCTCTGTCTGGTTTGGGAATCAAGGTAATGTTTGCTTCATAGAAACTATCTGGAAGTTTTCCTTCCATTTTTATTTGCCAGAACAGCTTGAGAAGGATAGGTATTAACTCTGCTTAAAATATCTGCCAGAATTCCCTTGGGAAGCCAACTGGCCAAGGACTCTTATTTTTGGGAGATTTTTGATTTCACTAGTTATGGGTCTGTTCAAATGTTCTATTTCTTCCCATTCAAGTTTTGGTAGTGTATGGGTGCCTAGAAATTTGTCCATTTCTTACAGATTGTCCAGTTTGTTGGCACATAATTTTTCATAGTATTCTCTGATAATTCTTTGTATTTCTAAGGGGTTGGTTATGATAAGTCCATTTTCATCCGTTTTTTTTTTTTTTTTCTATTTAGGTCCTTTATCTTTTCTTTTTGGGAGGTCTACATAGGGGTTATAAGTTTTGTTTATTTCTTCAGCAAAACAGCTTTTAGTTTCATTAATCTGTTCTGCTGTTTTGGGGGGTGATTCTAAATTGTTTATTTCAGCTCTGGTCTTCTTCAGCTCTTCTTCTGCTGGCCTTGAGATTTAGTTGCTGTTGGGCTTCTAGTTCCTTTAGATATGATGTTAGGTTTGGCATTTGGGATTTTTTTGTTTGTTTCTTGGGATAAGCCTGGATCGCAATGTATTTTCCTCTTGGGACTGCCTTTGCTGAATCCCAAAGGGCTTGGATTGTTGTGTTTCATTTTCACTTGTTTCCATATATTTTTTAATTCCTTCTTTAATTGTTTGGTTGAACCATTCATTCTCTAGTAGGATGTTCTTTAACCTCCATACGTGTGGAGGTTTTCCAACCTTTTTTCTGTGGTTGATTTCAACTTTTACAGCATTGAGATCTGAAAGTGTGCATGGTATGATCTCAATTCTTTTATATTTCCTGAGGGCTGTTCTCTGACCCAGTATGTGATTTATCTTGGAGAAAATTCCATGTGCATCTGAGAAAGCTGCTTTTGTATGAAAAATTCTGAATATATCTGTCAAGCCCATCTGGTCCAGTGTATCATTTATTGCCACAGTTTACTGATTTTCTGTCTAGATGACCTGCCCATCACTGTTAGTGGAGTATTACAGACCTCTGCACTTTCTTACCAATAAGATTGCTTATGGTTGTGATTGTTTTATATATTTGGATGCTTTCAAATTGGGTACATAAACATTTATAATTTTAGCTCTTCGTAATGGATAGGCCTGTAATTATGATATCATGTCCTTCTTTATCTCTTGTTACAGTCTTTAGTTTAAAATCTAGTTTGTCTGATATGAATATGGCAACTCCAGCATTCTTTTCACTTCCAGGAGCATGATAAATATCTCTCCATCCCCTCACTTTCAATCTGAAGGTATCCCCAGGTCTAAAATGGGTCTCTTGTAGACAGCCAATAGATAGATCTTGTTTTTTATTCATTGGGATACCCTATGTCTTTTGATAGGAGCATTTAGTCTATTTACATTCAGTGTTACTATTGAAAAATATGGATTTATAATCGTTGTGTTATCTGTAGATTTCATGCTTGTAGTGATGTTGCTGGTCCTTTGTGGCCCTTGCAATATTTCACTCACAGACTCCCCCTTAGGATCTCTTGTAGGGCTGGTTCTGTCAGTTTTTGTTTGGGGAAATCTTGAGCTCTTCTTTTTTTTTTTTTTTTTTTTTTTTTTTTTTTTTTTTTGAGCTCTTCTATTCTAAATGACAGACTTGCTGGACAAAGGATCCTTGGCTGCATAGTTTTCCTATTGAGCACATTGAAAATTTCTGCAACTGCTTTCTGGCCTGCAAAGGTTGAGTAATAGGTCTGCTACTACCCTTATGTGTCTACCCTTTTAGGTTACAGCTTAGTTGTCCCTAGCTGATTTCAGAATTCTCTTTATCTTTGTATTTTTCCAGTTTCACTACGATATGTTGTGCAGAAGATCAAGTTGTTTCTGAAGGGAGGTCTGTGTGCCTCTTGGATTTCAATGTCTGTTTCTATCCCCAGATGAGGGAAGTTGTCAGTATGGTTTGTTCAAGCACAGCTTCTGTCCCTTTCTCTCTCTCTTCTTCTGGAACTCCTAGGATATGGATAGTATTCTCTTTCATGGAGTCACTTAGTTCTACAATTCTTCCATCGTGGTCTAGAAATTTTTTTTATCTCTATTTTCTTAAGCTTCAACTTTTTCCATAATTTTATCTTCTATTTCACTTATTCTTCCCTCTGCCTCTTCAATCCTCACTGTCACTATCTACAATTTACGTTGCTCCTCATTTACAAGATTTTTAAATTCATCATGACTATTTTTTATCTCTGCAACAATGGATTCTCTGCTGTCTTCTATGCTTTTTTAAAATCCAGAGATTAATCTTATGACTATTAGTCTGAATTCTTGTTATATCGTTTATATCTGTTTTGATCAATTCCTTAGCTGTTATTTCGTCTTGGAATTTCTTTTGAGGAGACTTCTTTTGTTTCATCATTTTGGCTAGTTTTCTGTCCCTTATGTGCTTTTCAAGCTTGTTATGTGTCCTGAACCTGCGAGTGAGGTGTAGCTATACATATATTGGACAAACTGGACTTTAAAGTAAAGGCAGTAACAAAAGAAGAAGAAGGACATTGTATAATAATTACAGGGTCTCTACATCAGGAAGAGCTAACAATTATAAATATGTATGCTCTGAATTTGGGAACATCCCAATACATAAAACAATTAATCACAACAGAAAAAAACCTTATTGATAAAAAATGTGCTAATTGCAGGGGATTTTAATACTCCACTTACAGCAATGAATAGATCTACCAGACAGAAAATCACTAAAGAAACAATGGACCTGAACAGCACATTGGAACAGATGTAATTAATAGATATATTTAGAAGTCTATATCTTGAAGCTAAGGAATTTACTTTCTTTTCAAGTGTGCATGGCACATTCTCCAAGGCATATCACATACTGGGTCAAAAAGCAGTCCTCTATAAATATAAATGACTTGAGATTATACTATCCACACTTTCAGATCACAATGCGAAATTTAAAATCAATCATAGGAAAAAGTGTGGAAAACCTCCAAAAACGTGGAGGTTAAAAACCACCTTAATAAAGAATGATTGGGACAATCAGGCAATTAGAGAAGAAATTAAAAAATATATGGGAACAAATGAAAATGAAAATACAACAACCCAAATTCTTTGGGACATGGCAAAGGCAGTCCTAAGAGGAAATTATATTGCAATCCAGGCCTATTTCAACAAACTAGAGAATGCACAAATTCAAAATCTAACAAAGCACCTAAGGAAACTAGGTGGGAGTAGCAAGAGCACCCCAAACTCACCAGAAGAAAAAAAATAAAGATCAGGGCAGAAATAAACAATACAGAATCCACAAAAACCAATTGAACAGGTCAATTGAACCAAGAGTTGTTTCTTTGAAAAAATAAACAAAATTGATAAACCGCTAACCAGACTCCTCAGAAAGAAAAGAGAGAACACCCAAATAGTCAAAATCATGAAGGAAAATGGATCTATTCCAACTTATCCCTCAAAAATACAAGCAATCCTCAGAGATTACTATGAAAAAATATATGCCAACAAACTGACAATCTAGAAGAAATAGACAAATTGCTAAACACACATGCACTACCAAAATTCAAACAGGAAGAGACAGAAAATCTGAACAGATCCCAAACCAGTGAAGAAATTGAATCAGTTATCAAAAATCTCCCAAAGAATAAGAGCCCAGGGCCAGATGACTTCCCATGGGAATTCAACTAGACTTTTAAAGCAGAGATAATACCCGTCCTTCTCAAGCTGTTCCAAAAATTAGAAAAAGATGGAAAACATCTGAACTTATTCTACTAAGCCAGTATCACTTTGATGCCCAAACCAGAGACCCAACAAAAAAAGAAAACTACAGGCCAATATCCTTAATAGATACACACACAAAAAATACTCAACAAGTTACTAGCAGAAATCTAGTTGGATGCTTAACTAACTCAGAGACCCAGGCCCCCCCACCCTGAGGATTCTTGATGCATGAAAATCCAGTGGAAGCATATGGTGCAGGGAAGGCTAACAATGTGACTCAGAATAACAACATAACAGTTAAAACTGGTTGAACACTTAATATGTGCAATGAACCAAATTAAGAATTCTGTGTGACCTCATTTAATTCTTTTTTTTTAAAAATAGTTTATTGTCAAGTTGGTCTCCATACAACACCCAGTGCTCTTCCCCATAAGTGCCCTCCTCCATCAACACCACCTCTTTTCCCCCCTCCCCCTTCCCCTTCAACCCTCAGTTCCTTTTCAGTATTCAATAGTCTTTCATGTTTTGCATCCCCCTCTCTCCCCAACTCTCTTTCCCTCTTCCCCTCCCCCTGGTCCTCCATTAGGTCTCTCCAGTTTTCCTGTTAGACCTATGAGTGCAAACATGTGGTTTCTGTTCTCTCTGCCTCACTTAGTTCGCTTAGCATGACCACCCTCAATGTCCATCCACTTTCCTACAAATGGCCATATTTAATTCTTTCTCATTGCCATGTAGTACTCCATTGTGTAGCTCTACCACATCTTCTTGATCCACTCATCAGATGATGGACATTTAGGCTCTTTCCATGATTTCACTATTGTTGACTACCGCTATGAATATTGGGGTACATGTGCTCCTATGCATCAGCATTTCTGTCTCTATTGGGAAAATCCCTAGCAGTGCTTTTGCTGGGTTATAAGGGAGTTCTATGGATAGTTTTTTGAGGAACCTCCACACTGTTTTCCAGAGCTCCTACACCAGTTTACATTCCCACCAACAGTGTAGGAGGGTGCCCGTCTCTCCACACCCTCGCCAGCATCTATAGGCTCTTGCTTTGTTCATTTTAGCCACTCTGACTGGTGTGAGGTGGTATCTCAGTGTGGTTTTGATTTGTGTTTCCCTGATGATGAGTGATGATGAGCATCGTTTCATGTGCCTGTAGGCCATCTGGAGGTCCTCTTTGCAGAAGAGTCTGTTCATGTCTTCTGTCCATTTCTTCACTGGGTTATTTGTTTTGTGGGTGTGAAGTTTGGTGAGTTCCTTGTAGATTTTAGATACTACCCCTTTGTCTGCTATTTCATTTGCAACTATCTTTTCTCATTCTGTCAGTTGCCTATTAGTTTCCTTGATTGTTTCCTTTTTAGTGCAGAAACTTTTTATCTTGATGAGGTCCCAAGAGTTCAGTTTTGCTTTCATTTCCCTTGCCTTTGGGGATGTGTCGAGGAGGAAATTGCTGCAGTTGAGGTCAAGGAGGTTTTTTCCCACTTTCTCCTCAAGGGTTTTGATGGTTTCCTGTCTCACATTCAGGTCCTTCAGCCATTTTGAGTTAATTTTTGTGTATGGTGTAAGAAACTGGTCTAGGTTCATTCTTCTGCATGTTGCTGTCCAGTTCTCCCAGCACCACCTGTTAAAGAGGCAGTCTTTTTTCCATCGCATACTCTTTTCT
>NC_043700.1:38838030-38847677 GCF_006229205.1 Suricata suricatta | reverse complement strand
ATGTTTTTCCATTTCTTGGTGTCTTCTTCGATCTCTTTCATAAGTGTTCTATAGTTTTCATCATATAGGTCTTTTACATCCTTGGTTAGGTTTATTCCTAGGTATTTGATGGTTTTTCGTGCAATCATGAGTGGGATCAGTTTCTTGATTTCTCTTTCGGCTGCTTCATTTTTGGTGTATAGGAATGCAACTGATTTCTGTACATTGATTTTGTACCCTGCGACTTTACTGAATTCATGGATCGTTTCTAGAAAGCTTCTGGTGGAGTCTGCTGGGTTTTCCATGTAGCGTATCATGTCATCTGCGAAAAGGGAAAGTTTGACTTCTTTTTTGACAATTCTGATGCCTTTTATTTCCTTTTGTTGTCTGATTGCTTATGCTAGGACTTCCAGCACTATGTTAAACAACCGTGGTGAGAGTGGACACCCCTGTTGTGTTCCTGGTCTCAGGGGGAAAGCTCTCAGTTTTTCCCCATTGAGAATGATATTGGCTGTGGGCTTTTCATAAACTGCTTTTATAATGTCTTATAATGTTCCTTCTATTCTGACTTTCTCAAGGGTTTTTATTAAGAGAGAGTGCTGTATGTTGTCAAATGCTTTTTCTGCATCTATCGACAGGATCATATGGTTTTTATCCTTTCTTTTGTTAATGTGATGAATCACGTTGATGGATTTGCGGATATTGAACCATCCCTGTAACCCAGGAATGAATCCCACTTGATCATGATGGATAATTCTTTTTATATGCTGTTGAATTCGATTTGCTAGTATCTTGTTGAGCATTTTGGCATCTGTATTCATTGAGGATATTGTTCTGTAGTTCTCTTTTTTTGCTGGGTCTCTGTCTGGTTTGGGTATCAAGGTGATGCTGGCTTCGTAGAATGAGTTTGGAAGTTTTCCTTCTATTTCTATTTTTTGGAATAGTTTGAGAAGAATTTGTATGAGCTCTGCTTTAAATGGCTGGTAGAATTCACCCGGGATTCCATCTGGCCCTGGGCTCTTATTCATTGGTAGATTTTGATAATAGATTCGATTTCTTCACTGGTTATCAGTCTATTCATGCTTTCTGTATCTTTCCGTTTGAATTTTGGCAGTGCATGTGCATTTAGGAATTTGTCCATTTCTTCTGTGTTGTCCAGTTTGCTGGCATATAATTTTTCATAGTAATCTCTGATGATTGCTTGTATTTCTAAGGGATTGGTTGTAATAGATCTTTTTTCATTCATGATTTTGTCTATCTGGGTGCTCTCTCTTTTCTTTCTGAGGAGCCTGGGTGGGGGGTTATCGATTTTGTTTATTTTTTCAAAGAACTAACTCTTGGTTTCATTGATCTGCTTGACTGTTCTTTTGGATTCTATATTGTTTATTTCTGCCTTGATCTTTATTATTTCTTTTCTTCTGCTGGGGTTGGAGTGCTCTTGCTACTTCCCTTCTAGTTCCAGTAGGTGCTGTGTTAAATTTTGAATTTGTGCTCTTTCTAGTTTGTTGAGATTGGCCTGGATTGCAATATACTTTCCTCTTAGGACTGCCTTGGCTGCATCCCAGAGATTTTGGATTGTTGTATTTTCATTTTCATTGGTTTTCATATATTTTTTAATTTCTTCTCTAATTTCCTCATTACCCCAATCATCCTTTAATAGGGTGGTTTTTAACCTCCACATTTTTGGAGGTTTTCCATAGTTTTTCCTGTGGTTAATTTCAAGTTTCATAGCATTGTGATCTGAAAGTGTGCATGGTATGATCTCTATTTGTTTATACTTATGGAGGGCTGGTTTATGCCCCAGTATGTGATCTATCTTGGAGAATGTGACACGTGCACTCGAAAAGAAGGTGAATTTCCTCTCTTCAGGATTCAGAGTTCTAAATATAACTATCAATTCCATATGTTCCAATGTGTCGTTCAGGTCCATTGCTTCTTTAGTGATTTTCTGTCTGGTTGATCTATCCATTGCTGTCTGTGGAGTACTAAAGTCCCCTGCAATTAGCACATTCTTGTCAATAAGATTGTTTCTTTCTGTGATTTTTTTTTAATGTATTTAGGTGCTCCCGAGTTTGGCGCACAGATATTTATAATTGTTAGCTCTTCCTGATGGAAAGATCCTATAATTATTATATTCTGTCTTTCTCCATCTCTTGTTACTGCCTTTAAAGTCCAGTTTGTCTGATATAAGTATGGCTCCTCCGTCCTTCTTTTGGCTTCCCGTCACATGATAGATATTTCTCCATCCTTTTATGTTCAACCTGAAGGTGTCTTCAGGTCGAAAATGAGTCTCTTTTAGACAGCAAATAGATGGGTTTTGGTTTTTTTTTTTTATCCATTCTGCTACCCTGTGTCATTTGGCTGGAGCAGTCAGTCCATTTACATTTAGTGTTATTATTGAAAAATGTGGGTTTAGATTGATTGTGTTCTCTGTAGAATTCATGTTTATATTCATGTCTCTGGCACCTTGTATTCTTTGCAACATTTTCTTCATAGAGTCCATCTTAGGATTTCTTGTAGAGCTGGTTTGGTGGTCATGAATTCTCTCAATTTTTCTTTTTTTGGGAACACTTTTATCTCTCCTATTTTGAATGACAGGCTTGCTGAATAAAGGATTCTTGGCTGCATGTTTTTTCTGTTCATCACATTGAAGATTTCCTGCCATTCCTTCCTGGCCTGCCAAGTTTCATTAGATAGGTCTGTAACCACTCTGATAGGTTTCCCTTTGTACGTGAAGGCCCTTTTCTCCCTAGCTGCTTTCAGAATTCTCTCTTTATCTTTATATTTTGCCAGTTTCACTATGATATGTCGTGCCAAATGTTGATTCAAATTACATCTCAAGTGGGTTCTTTATGCCTCTTGAATTTGAATGTCTATTTCTTTTCCCAGATTTGGGAAATTCTCAGTTATAATTTGGTCTAGTATCCCTTCAGGACCTTTCTTTCTGTCCTCCTCTTCAGGGATTCCTATGGTACGGATGTTTTTCCATTTGATTGTATCCCTCAGGTCTCGAAATCTCCTTTCCTTCCCCTGGATTAATTTCTCTCTTTTTTTTCAGCTTCCTCTTTTGTTATAGCTATATCTTCTAATTCACTTATTCTTCTCTCTGCCTCTTCAGTCCTTGAGGTGGCTGCCTCCAGTTTGTTATTCACCTCATTTATAGCCTTTTTTTTAACTCATCACACCAATTTTCAAAGTGCCTAGTCATTGTCTCAGTTGCTTCTTTGATGCTTTTTTCAACCCCAGCGATTGATTTTATGACAAGTTTTAAACTTCTTCATCCGTTATGTTGTCTAGATCTGCCTTGAGCAGTTCTGTGGCTGTGACTTTTTCCTGGAGGTTCTTCAGGGGAGAGTTCCTTCGTTTTGTCATTTTGGCTAGTTTTCTGTCTCTTTTCACCTTTAAAAAGCTCGTGCATTGTGCACTTGTTAATATTGCTCGATTAAAGGAGGCAGGGCCTGTCATTTCAGGAAATATTCTTTTAATGATGTCTCTCAGTTTCTCTTGTGTGCCTTTGAATATTTTATTTCCCTACTCAGCAATATTTAGGACTTTTCATCATGCACACTTTGGCTTATATTTTGGTATAGCCCTAAGAAGGAAATCAGACCGACAAACAGAGAGGGAACAGAAGCACACAAGCACACAGACAAATCAAACAAACAAATACATTAAAAGAGGGAAAGAAAAGAAAGAAAATGGAGAGGAAAGAGATGAAAAGCAGAGAGGAAAAAAAATAAAGGGGGTCAGAGACAACAAAGGACAATGGACAGTCTAAAAGTGTATGACCAGTTGAGGGGGGAGGTAAGGATGGGATACAGGAGAATATATTTAGGTATCTTTGAGATTGTCTTCTTTCTGGAGTCCGTATTTTCTCCTTCCACTCTTGCAGATGAGAGTAATGTCTTTCTCATTTCGATAGGTGGGGCAGACGGAGTTTACAGAGCTCCCTTCCTCTCCTCCATCTTGGCTCTTTCCTCCTCATTTAATTCTTAAAATAACATGAAGTAAATTCTAGACATCCTGTTTTAAGATAAGTGATCTGAAGGACAGAGACTTGCTGGTTCTCATGGCATAATTACAGCAGTATAAATTAGAATATTGTATACATCATACAAAAACCATACAAATCACAAGGGAGCTCAAGTAAAACTACCCTTAAAAACATGCTTACACTATGTTTTCCTTTACAGGATAAAAAAGTAAAATTTTAATTTGCATGTAACTAGGAATATAAATACCTGAAACAAATTGAGATGAGATGACCTGAGTCCATGCAGAAGTGGAGAATCAGAGAGAAACTCCACAGAAAGAAAAAAAAAAGAAGGAGACTGACTAGTTTGTGAAAGAACACAGATAAAATCACCCCTGAATAGACTGAATCACCCCTGATTGAAGAAATCCTGAAAACAGAGCAGAGCACTTGTTGAAAGAGACTTGGAAAGAAAGGACTTGAAATTATTCAGAATTTGAGGTGGAAATTTGGGGGAAAGTACCACTTCTGAGAGAAGGGGATACAAATTAGAAGGAGAAGGCTTTGTTGAGAAGGAAAGGGGGAGGAAGTGGTAGAAATGAAATATTATATAGAAATAAAAGAAATCACAAAAATCAGTTAACACTCTCTTCTCCAGAAGGTATCATTTATTAAAGAAATTACTCACTACTCCAAAAAAAGAAGGTAAACTTGAATTTAGAAACTTAATAAGTCATGCAAACTCCTTATAGTTGGCTTAAAAAAACCCATCTTTTACTACTGGTTCAAAAAAAATAATGCATTTTAAATAACAGAAATGGTATTTCTTATACATGCATATAAGAATAAAACAAAACATGAAAATCTGATAAAAATTGTCCAGTCTTTTCCTCATCCTCCAAAACATCAGGGGAAACTCTCCTCTCAGCCAACATCAAATATAGAAATCTTTGAAAAAAAATTTTGAAGATATGAAAAATAAATCTCAATGTGTTCCAACAAATTTGGAAATCCAAAAATCTTCCCCTTATGTAGGAAGAAATAAAACTTGACCGAGCTGAGGAAAGAAATTAAAAATCATCTGAAAAGATGAAATTAAATTACAAGGGGAATAGGGAAAATATTTGATTGAAAAAATAATAAAGGGCCCTGAGGAGAGGAATAATTTATAGCCAAAACAATGAAAATTAAATAAAGAAGAGTTAAAAAGGAGCAGAAAGTGAGATAGATAAAAAAGTTAGCAAAGAAGATCCAAAATACACGTAATTGAAGCCTCAAAAAGTGAAAAAAATACCCAACACTAATCTAGTATTTAAATAATCCTGTAAATATAAAGGATATTGAATAAAGCTTTTAACTTGCATACTTCTAGAAATACAATATTCAGGAACTCTAAGAGTCTACCCAAACATGAGCTTCACACAAACAAGAGATAACTAGGGAAATTTGGGGGGGGGGGAGTGCTGATGAGCACTGAATTTATTCCTATATAAAGACTAAGACAATCATAGGAAGAAAAGTGGAGAAATAATACAAAATATATATTCTGGCAAAGAAATGACAAAATCAAAAACCTGAAAGATAGGAGAGAGAAGAAGAAATGCAAAGTAAGTTTAGTAATTGGCAAAGGCAAGGTAAGATAACTTAA
The DNA here is from genome assembly GCF_006229205.1 of Suricata suricatta. Taxonomy (NCBI): domain Eukaryota; kingdom Metazoa; phylum Chordata; class Mammalia; order Carnivora; family Herpestidae; genus Suricata; species Suricata suricatta. The sequence goes on along the minus strand of NC_043700.1, from coordinate 38,842,077 downwards.
GGCTGACACCTAAAGCTGATAAATCAAACAATATAAATGGGGGGGATCTATTTAAGACTTAGAACACTACTAGACTAAAAATTTTAAAAACCATTACTATATAAATAATCATTAGAATGTGAAAAGACAATCCATGGAATATAAAGAAAAATTTCCCCCAAATTATATATCTGACAAGGGCTTAATATCCACAATATATAAAGAACTCTTAGGGGCATCTTGGTGGCTCAATTGGTTGGTTTAGCATCGAACTTCAGCCCAGCTTATGATCTCAGAGTTTGTGAGTTCAAGCCCCGTGTTGGGGTCCTTGCTGACAACTCGGAACCTGGAGTTTGCTTCGGATTCTGTGTCTCTCTTCCTTTCTGCCCCTCCCCACTCATGCTCTGTCTTTCTCTGTCTCTCAAAATGTAATAAAAGTTGAAAAGAATTAAAAACTCTTAAAATTCAACAACAAAAAGGCAAACAACAAATTGAGCAAATGATTTGAATAAACATTTCTCTTAAGGATATATAAAAATGGCTAATAGCATAATAAATCCATAGTGAAATGTCTCTTCACACGTATATAATAGCTGTAATCAAAAACATGAAAAATAATACGAGTTGTCAAGGATGTAGAGAAACTGGAATTCTCAACTTCTGGAGAAGAATCTTCAGTTGCTGGTGGTAATATAAAATGCTACAGTCACTGCAAAACCAGTTTGATGGTTCCTTAAAAATTAAACATATGGGGTGCCTGAATGGCTTAGGTCATGATCTTGTGGTTCATGAGTTTGAGCCCTGTGTTGATAGCTCAGAGCCTGGAGCCTACTTCAGATTCTGTGTCTCCTCTCTCCTCCTCCCCTGTGCATGCTTTGTCTCTCTCTGTCTCTAAATAATAAATAAACATTAAAAAATTTTTAAGAAATAAACATAAAATTACTGTACGACCCAGAAACTCTACTCTTTAGTATAGATCAAATAATTTAAAACAGGGATGGGAGCATATACTTGCATGCAAATAATCATAGTAGGATTATTCATAGTAGCCAAAACATAGGTAAAAAACCTGATAGAAAGGCTAATATTAACAACTCAGGAAACAACATGTGTTGGCAAGGATGGGGAGAAAGGATTGTTATACTGCTGGGGGAGGGTATGCAAACTGGTGCATCCACTGTGGAGGTGGTTACTCAAAAAGTGAAAAATAATCCAGAAATTGCACTACTAGGTATTTACCCAAAGGATACAAAAATACAGATTGAAGGAGTACATGCACTTCAATGTTCATAACAGTATTATCACTAATAACCAAACTATGGAAAGTGCCTCGGTGTTTATCATTTGATGAATGGATAAAGAAGATATGGTATTATTATATATTATATTATGGAATATTACTCAGCTGTCAAAAGATGAAATCTTGACATTTGCAAGAACATGGATGTAGCTAGAGAGTGTTATTAGAGAAAAATAAATATCATATGATTTCACTCATTTAAGAAACAAATTTAAGAAATTTAAGAAAAATACCGGATGAACAAGAAGGGGAAAGCAAAGCAAAAGAGAGGGGAGCAAACCATCTAAGACTCTTAACCATAAGGAACAAACTGAGGGTTTGAGGGTTTCTGGGAGTTGGGAATGGGGGAATTGGCTAAATGGGTGATGAGTGTTAAGGAAGGCACCTGTTGTGATGAGCACTGGGTGTTATATGTATGTGATGAATCACTAAATTCCTAAAACTAATATTACACTATATATTAACTAGAATTAAAATAAAACCTTTAAACATAAAAAAGAGCTAAAATGAGTCATAAAAAGGAATATACATAAATTTCACCATAAAAATGATTAAAATGGTAATCAGAGAAAAAATCTATGAAATTAAATACTTAAATCATAGTAAATACTTGAGAATAAAAAAGAATTATATTCTTAATTCTAAAAGCTAGAAAAATAAGCACCTACAAATAAGAAAAAAGAAGAAAGAAAGAAGTGCACTTGGCTGGTTCAGTTGGTGGAGTACAGAACTCTTGATCTCAGGGTTGTGACTTTGAGCTCTGTGTTGTGTGTAAAGATAACTTAAAAATAATTTTAGGGTATCTGGGTGCCTCAGTCAGTTAAGCATCTGACTCTTGATTTTGGCTCAGGTCATGATCACATGATTCGTGAGATTGAGCCCTGCATCAGGGTCTACACTAACTGCCTGGAGACTGCTTGGGATTCATTCTCTCTCCCTCTCTCTCTGCCCTTTCCCCACTCCCTCACACTCTCTCTCAAATAAATAAACATTAAAACATAAAATCATTTTAAAAAATCAGAAATAAATTTGGAAGATGGCAGAGAAATAGGGAGCTCCATACTTTTCACCCACCTGTATCTCTCAAACAAAGACGGACTGAAGCCTTAAGACACTGAACCACAAGGGTTTGGGAGGAAAAGAGACAAAGACCACTAAGAAGACAGCCCCATAGGAGCATGGTTGTGATAAAAATAGGGCAGGACACAGAGACATGGAGGGGAGGGAGCCCGCTTCGTGGAGAGTCTTGGAGAACTGCACAGAGCCATGGAGAGAAGAAAAGAAGAGAAAGAGAGGAAACTTCTCATATAACTGTCTATGGAGAAGAGGAAAACCTTGGCCTGGGATGGAGAGGGATCCTAGCATCCCATCTCTAACCGAAGGGCGTTTGGAGAGAGGTCCTTTCCCTAGCTGTGGAAGAGAGGCGCCCCGATCCCAGGCAGTGCCAGGAGAAACTGCTCCTGTACTCCCTCTACTCAATCCCCAGCTAGGAAGCTGCCTGGCCTGCTGGAGCACATTTCAGGTGGTAACATTAAAGTGTGAGGACTAAGATCTGGAAATGAGGTTGGGCTTGGGAAATACAACTAGGCACACCTTGGTTACGTCTGCAGCACAGGAAGATCAGACCCAGAAGAGTGAGTTGCAACACTTGGTTCGAGAAGGGACTGGGGCACCATCATTTTTCTCCCACAATAACCAAGGCGGGGCCTTGGGGAGGGGCCTAGGGGACCCACCTATACTAAACCATGCCCATACATGCTAGAGAGCTGCCCTTTCCCCTCCCCCACCCTTTCTTTTAATGGAGCCCAGGACAAGACCAACATTAACTCAATTCTTGCTAGTCACATATATTTTCCCTTATCTCACTCTTATCTCTCCTCTCCACTGCACTGGACACTCTGGTCATTGGTTTGCTTAAACAGTCACATTTAATCCATTCTCTTGATGCATATTCTATACCTCCATCTCTCTCTCTCTCTCTCTCTCTCTCTCTCTCTCTCTCTCTGGAATAATCAGACTATATGGTTTCTTTGGTAACACTATCTTCATTTTCTTTCTCCTCACCTCCTACCATATTCTCCTCTTTGTCTCTGAATTAAGCTTTTTCATCTCTTTGCCTGGTCAATATTCAATTTTTCTTCCTCCCCACCCAGTCACTTCTCTTTTTCTATATGCTCTTCCATCAGCACTGCCTTCACCCCACTCTTTATTTGTAGCTGAGACTTCTAGCTTTATGCTTTTAGACTGTCCTTGGTCTTTGTTGTTTTTGTTCCCAGCTCCCCTATCCTCTTTTGGTCTGCTTGTTTATTTGATTTGCCTGTGCATCTTGTTCCCTGTGTGATTGTCTATCTCTTTTCCTTTTCAGGACTACCTCAACAAACAAGCCAAAGTACACATGGTGGTAAGTATTAAATATCACTATGAGTAGGGGAATAAAATAACCAAAGGCACAACAAGAGAGACCAAGGGACACCCTTAAAAGAACACTTCCTGAATGGACAAGCTCTAGACAGTCAATGAAACTCCTTTAATATAGCAATACTTACAGGTGCAAAGTGCATAACAAGCTTTTAAAATGATAAGAGATTGAAAGCTAGCCAAAATGATGAAACAGAAGAAGAACTCTACTCTAAAGAAATTCCAGGAAGAAGTCACAGCTACAGAATTGCTCAAAACAGATATAAGCAATATAACTGAGCAAGAATTTAGAACAATAGTCATAAAATTAATCACTGGGCTTGAAAAAGGCACAGAAGATAGCAGAGATG
>NC_043700.1:38718858-38837930 GCF_006229205.1 Suricata suricatta | reverse complement strand
CATAGGAATTCCTGAAGAAGAAGAAGAAGAAGAAGAAGAAGAAGAAGAAGAAGAAGAAGAGAGAAAGAGGCTGAAGGGGTGCTTGAACAAATCATAGCTGAGAACTTCCCCAATCTGGGGAAGAAAACAGACATTGAAATCCAAGAGGCACAGAGAACTCCCCTCAGACATAACTTGAATTGATCTTCTGCATGACATATCATAGTGAAACTAGCAAAATATAAGGATAAAGAGAGAATTCTGAAAGCAGCTAGGGATAAACAACATTAACATAAGAAGGTAGACACATAAGGGTAGTAGCAGAGCTATCTACTGAAACTTGGCAGGCCAGAAAGGAATGGCAGGAAATCTTCAATGTGATGAACAGGAAAAATATGCAGCTAAGGATCCTTTATCCAGCAAATGTGTCATTCAGAGTAGAAAGAGAAATAAAGGTCTTCACAAACAAAAATTAAAGGAGATCATCACCACTAACCCAGCCCTATAAGAGATCATAAAGGGGACTCTATGAGAGAATTGTTGCAAGAAACACAGAGTGCCAGAGACACGACTATCAGCATGAATCTTAGAGAGAACATAATGACTCTAAATTCATATTTTTCAATAATAACACTGAAAGTAAATGGACTAAATGCTCCAATAAAAAAACATAGGGTATCAGAATGGATTTAAAAAAAAGCAAGACCCATCTATTTGCTGTCTACAAATAGATCTCATTTTAGACCTGAGGACACCTTGGACTGAGAGTGAGGGGATGGAGACATATCTTATCATGCTACTGGAAGTCAAAAGAAAGCTGGAGTAGCCATACTTATAATAGACAAACTGGACTTTAAATATCCATTATCCCATTAACCCAGAGTTAATACCCATTCTTTTAGAGGAAAGGCAGTAACAAGAGATGAAGGGCATATTATAATAATTACAGGGTCTATCCATCAGGAAGAGCTAACAATTATAAATGTCTATGCATCAAATTTGGGACCACTCATATACATAAAACAATCGCAAACATAAGCAATCTTATTGATAAGAATGTGCTAATTTCAGGGGACTTTAATAAGCTACTTACATCAATGGATAGATCAACTAGACATAAAATCACTAAAGAAACAACAGACCTGAACGACACATTGGAACAAATGGATATAACAGATACATTTAGAACTCTACATCCTGAAGTTATGGAATTCACTTTCTTCTCAACTGTAGATGGCACCTTCTCCAAGATAGATCACATACTGGGTCAAAAAGCAGCCCTCAATAAATATAAAAGAATTGAGATCATACCATGCCTGCTTTCAGATCACAGTGCTATGAAACTTGAAATAAACCACAGGAAAAAGTCTGTAAAACCTCCAAAAGCATGGAGGTTAAAGAACACCCTACTAAAGAAAGAATGGGTCTACATGGCAATTAGAGAAGAAATTTAAAAAATATATGGAAACAAATGAAAATGAAAATACAACAGTCCAAACTTTTTGGGATGCAGGAAAGGCAGTCCTAAGAGAAAAATACATTGCAATCCAGGCCTATCTCAAGACATTAGAAAAAGTGCAAATGCAAATCTAACAGCACAACTAACGAAACTAGATGCAAGAGCACCCCAAACCCAGCAGAAAAAGAGATTTGATAAGGATCAGGGCAGAAATAAACAATATAGAATAAAAAAAAACACAGATCAGTGAAACCGAGTTGTTTTTTTGAAAAAATAAACAAAATTGATAAACCTCTAGCCAGGTTTCTCAGAAAGAAAAGAGAGAGCGCCCAAATAGACAAAATTATGAATGAAAATTGATGTATTACAACCAATCTCTCAGAAATATAAGCAATTATCAGGGAATACTATGAAAAATTATATGCCAACAAACTAGACAACCTAGAAGAAATGGACAAATTCCTAAACACACACACACACACACACACACACACACACACACACACAACCAAAACTCAAATGCGAAGAGGTAGAAAATCTGAACAGACCTATAACTAGTGGAGAAATTGAATCAGTTATCAAAAATCTACTAACAAAAAAGAGCTTTGGACCAGATGGCTTACCTCAGAATTCTACCAGACATTTAAAGAGGAGTTAATACCCATTCTTTTCAAGCTGCTTAAAAAAAATAGAAATGGAAGAAAAGCTTCTGGACTCATCCCATGAACAAGTGCAATTCATTCCTGGATTGCAGGGTTGGTTCAGTATTCACAAAAACATCAATGAAAAGATTCACATTAACAAATGAAAAGATAAAAACCGTATGAGTCTGTCAATAGATGCAGAAAAAACATTTGACAAAATGCAGCATCCTTTCTTTAATGCCTCCAGAAAGTAGGGATAGAAGGAACATACTTAAACATCATAAAAGTCATTTATGAGAAGCCCACAGCTAATATCATCCTCAATGGGGAAAAACTGAGAGCTTTTCCCCTGAGATCAGGAACACGACAAGGATGTCTACCCTCACCACTACTGGACCTACAAATGTACGGCCAATTAATCTTTGACAAAGCAGGAAAGAGTATCTAATGGAAAAAAGACAGCCTCTTTAACAGGTGGTGCTGGGAGAACTGGACAGCAACATGCAGAAGAATGAAGGTAGACCACTCTCTTACACCATACACAAAAATAATCTCAAATGGATAAGGGACTTGAATGTGAGACAGGAAACCATTAAAACCCTAGAGGAGAAAGCAGGAAACAGCCTCCTTGATTTCAGTTGCAGCAATTTCTTAATCAACACATCCCCAATGGAAAGGGAATCAAGAACCAAAATGAACTATTGGGACCTCATAGAGATAAAAGCTCCTACACTGTACAAGAAACAAGAAAGCTAATAGGCTACCGACGGAATGGGAAAAGATATGACATATCAGATAAAGGGCTGGTATCCAAAATCTACAAGAAACTATCCAAACTTCACACTCAAAAAAAATATAATCCAGTGAAGAAATGGGCAGGAGACATGTATAGACACTTCTCCAGAGAGGACATCCAGATGGCCAACAGGAACATGAAACAATGCTCAGCATCACTCCTCATTAGGGAAATGCAAATCAAAACCACACTGAGATACCACCTCATACTGCTCAGAGTGGCTAAAATGAACAAATCAGGAGACTATAGATGCAGGCGAGGATGTGGAGAAACAGGTACCCTCCTATATGTTGGTGGGAATGTAAACTGGTATAGCAGCTCTGGAAAACAGTTGGAGATTCCTCAAAATATTAACAATAGAACTCCCCTATGACCCAGCAATAGCACTGCTAGGAATTTTCCCAAGGGATATGCTGATGCATAGTTGCACGTGTTCATAGCATGTGCACTTTCAACAATGTTCATAGCAGCACTTTCAACAATAGGCAAATTATGGAAAGAGCCTAAATGTCTGTCAACTGATGAATGGATCAAGAAGATGTGGCTTATCTATACAATGGAGTACTACATGGCAATAAGAAAGAATGAAATCTGGCCATTTGTATGAACATGGGTGGAACTCGATGGTATTATATTAAGTGAAATAAGTCAGGCAGAGAAAGACAGATACTGTATGTTGAGAAATTTAACAGAGGACCATAAGGGAGAGGAAGGGGAAAATATAGTTAAGGAGACAGAAGGAGGCAAACTATAAGAGACTTTTAAAAACTGAAAAAAAATTGAGGGTGGATAGGGAAGGGGGGAGAGGGGAAAATAGCTGATGGGCATGGAGGAGGGCACTTGATGGGATGAGCACTGGGTGTTATATGGAAACCAACTTGACAATAAATGATAATTTAAAAAAAACATAAAATGTAAAAAAAATGACAGTAGGAGACAGAGAGAGAGAGTAAGTGCAAATGAGAAAGAGAGATTGAGACACACACACACACACACACACACACACACACACACACACACAGAGGGAATGCTTAGGGGACCACACAAGAAAAGAGTTCTCCAAAACCTCTGATGGGGCAAATAGGAGAGAGATATAATACCTGCTGGAGTCCAGCTCCAGCAGGTTCAAGGTTCCCTGAAGGATAGATGGTGTCAGCATGAAAGAGTGAGAGAGCCTCGAGTTTCTTTCTTATCACCAGGCAGGCATCTCTTCACTGACTGGAGAGTCAGCTTTATTTATGGAGGAAAAAAAAAATGTATGGAGTACAAAAAAGAAGTGGCATTTGCCTTGGACAATGATTTCTGATGACAAATTTCCTTTGTATGTAAAAATTTCCCAGAACATAGATTGGTAGAAGACTCATGCATAATCTTTATCAATAGTGATTGATGGAGGTGATTTAAATGCTTATCATATGGGGAAGGAAGGTATTTTCAGCATTCAAATACAAGGCAATGTTTTTAGCCTAGCAAAAGCAAGAGTTAGTTCTTTGTGAGCGGCGGTCAATAGCCCATTTTCTTGAGGGGAAGAAAAACACGTTTCTCAAAAAATGTAATATTTGCTCCTACAATCACAAAAGAAGAAATTCCCATAGTAAGTACCTTCACAAGGTGCAATTAGCACATTTTGGGATAAGGGCACAAGTCACTCCCAACGCCAGTCAACAAGTTGCCTTGCGGGTTGGTGCTCAACCAAAAATATTTGAGCGGGGGAGTGGATATTGGTTATTCTCTGCCGGCACAGAGGCCTTGCAAACCCGCCTTACTTCACAAGGAATTTTCTCAACTTTAGTGAGTTCATAAATGGCTTCCAACAAATACTGCCATTTTTCTATAAGTAGTCAAGCACAAAATTTGAAGTTTTGGAGGTCTGTGACATTGTCAGATTCCCACTTGGGAAGGTGAGCAGTGCTCAGGAGCACAGCTGAGCCCCAACAATGGGCAGCCTGAGGATCCCCAGGGTCACATGATGAGTAGTGATTCCCCTGCTTGGAATCCATTTGGTAAAGCTAATGCAGTGTCTCCAAGAATAAAGGACCCTGCAGGAGACATTAAGATGTCCCACTCATCAATACAGGAACAAAGATGCAGAGGGCTACAGACCCTTGCGCCAGCTGTGTGTTACGATTTGCCATAAACTATGATTTGGTGTAGGTCGTGCAGCTGTCTTCAGCGACAAGCCAGCACAGGCCAGGGAGACCCTCCTACACAAGAACAGAGCAAGTCCATGCCACAGTGGTCTCTGAGGAATGGCCTTTTGAAACACAGACACACCTGAGTTAAAAGAGTGCTGCACTGATTGGCAGGCAGACAGCTTGGACACAGAGAGAGTGAGAGTGGGGATCTGACAGAAACCAGGGACAGAGCATTTGCAACTGTGAGGGCTTGCTGATGCACATACAAGGCAACAGGGAGAAGTAATTTTCTCCCCACACCTTACCAGCTAGATCCACTTCAGTGAGCTTAACAGTGCCACCAAATGGAGAACAGAGCTGCTGCACCAAGCCTCCGCTGCCCTGCACCCTGCCGGCATGTGTCCACTAGGGCAACTGAACCTGAGAAACAGAGGATCAGGACCATACTGCAGAAAAACAGCACAAACCCCTTGGCCACACCAAGTCTAGAGATGATAGAGTGCTGCAAAGCTGCATCTCTAGGGGAAAAAGAATCATCGAAGAAAGAATCTAGCATCCTTTGGGGTTTTGTCTGTTTTTGTTTTCTTCGTTTTGGTCTGTTTTTTTTTGATGTTGTAGCTTATTAGTTTGATACAGAAGGAAATTTAAAAATTTTTAATGTTTATTATTATTATTTATTTTTTATTTTATGTTATAATTTTTAAGTTTTTTCTTTTTTTCTTTGATTCTATTTTTTTCCTAACAACCTTCTTGTAATAAGCAGACAAAAACACAACTAGGATCTAGTTTCTTTTATGCATTTTATTTTATTAAAAAATTTCTACAATTATTAAAATTACTGTTTTTTTTATTTTGCTTCTTTTTCATTCCCTCCAAAATGATAAGATGGAAAAATCACTCCAAAAAGAGAATAGGAAAAAATGACAGCTAGAAATTTAATCAATACAGATATAATTGAGATGTCTGAACTAGAATTTAAGACAATTATATTTGCTGGTATTGAAGAAAGCACAGAAGGGACAAGAGATACCCTTACTGCAGAGATAAAAGAACCAAAAACTGCTCAGGCCAAACTTAAAATGGTTTCATTGTTGTCATGTATGCTTTGTGAAGTGCATGGAAAATTTCAACTTAAACATGAGTCTAGAGCAGTACTGTCCAAAGATGATGGAAATACACACACACACACACACACACACACACACACATATAAAGTATATGTCATATATATGATATATAGGTCAGGTAACTAAAATAGAATTTTAAATTGTCACATGTGATTAGCAGCTACCATATTAAACAATAATTTTCTAGAGGACCAAGATCATAACAAAAGGAGACAATATAATGTTAAATACCAGATAAGCTTTATGTGCGGGCTGGGGGTTAGCATAGTATCCCTCTCCAAATTTCTTCTAAGAGTTAAATTACAAAATCAACACATTGTGGATGAGCTAAGATATATGCTAAAAACACAATTCTTCCTGGGTCAGAAACAGGAAGAACAAGCTGACAATTACCATTAATGGAATTAATATCACTGATAAGGCAATGTTAGTTATTGTTACTATTATTAGTTCTAGGGTTTGCTAAGGGTCAAGTAATGTGCTAAGTGTTTTATATGTATTTTCTCATTTTAGCCTCATAACAACCCCATGAGCTGGGTGTTATTATTGTTCATATTTTAATAATTAGGAATTGGAACAGAAATTAGGTAATATGCCCACAGTCACACAATTAGTAAGGTGCAGGGTCTGGAGTTAAAGGAGGCTCCATCTTTATTCTTAACCATTTGTTCTACTGAGCAGAGAGAGGCAGTACATTTAACATTGCTTAGTGTGCTGTCCACCCAAGTCCCTGTGATTATTCTGGGAAGGTGGCTCCTCAGTATGGAAAAGTGTTACAAATGATTTCAATGGAAGGGCATCACCTAATGCCTCCAATTTTGATTCCATCCAAAATATATTTATTGAGCAGTTTCTTGGGAATGCCAGGTACATGGCACAGTACCTCACACAAAGCTGAGCAAAGTATGGTTTTTTCTGCCCCTAAGAAGCTAAGCAAAATTCAGATTATAATTTGACTTCTACTAGAACATCTTACTAACCTAAAGATATTGACAAAAAAAGGGTAAATAGTGAGGAAATGCTACCCAAAGTGACCCCCTGTGTAGGCTGCCAGATAAAATATAGGATACTCAGTTACATTTGATTTTCAGATAAACAATTAATATTTTTTTAACGTTTATTTATTTTGAGAGCGAGAGAGTATATTTGAGCAGGGGAGGGAGATTGAGAGGGAGGGAGAATCCCAAGCAGTCTCCATGCTCAGCAGGGAGCCTGATGCAGGGCTTAATCCCACAACTGTGAGATCATGACCTGAGCCAAAATCAAGAGTCAGATGCTTAACTGACTGACTTAAAAGCTAAAGCTATAAAAGCATAAGTACATCTCAAATATTGCATGGGATATACTTACACTAAAAAAAAACCCCATGGTTTTTAATCTGCAATTCAAATGTAGTTGGGCATCCTATATTTTACCTAGCAACTATACTGTAGGGAAACACCAGGAAGAATTTCCTGGACATACTCTTCCAGGCCATAAAGTTCTCTCACAAATTTTAGTGGTATGGCCAGAATTCAGTTGTAACTTAGGACAGAACTAACTCTAGTCAGGGAAGGTTGCATAGAAAAGGAAGGGCAGAGTGTCCTTAAAGCAAGGGTAGGCAAGTAAATTGACGGAAGGAGCCATTTATGAAGGCTGAGCCCAAGGCGCATATCTCAGTCTATGCAGTGGGCCAGGAGGAAGACGCCTTACTTAGAGAAGAGAGTGCTGGCATTTCCCATTCACTCCTGCAAGCCTTCTGGATCCTATTTCATAATACAGTGGTCAGAGCCTGGTATCTCTTCTTCATGAGAACAGCTAACAGATGCAAAGGTCAACGGGCAGCATTGCATCAAGCACAACACAATAATGGCAGGAAAGAGCCAGTTGCCCTTTGTGAGTACTAAAGTTTTCTGTAGCCGTGTGAGTTATTCTAAAACAATGGTTTTCAAACATTTTTGGCATCAGTATCGCCTGGAGGGTTTGAGAAGGTACATATGGTTAGGCCTTATCCCCAGAGTTTACTTACAGATTCAATAGGTCTGAGGTAGGATAGAAAAATTTTTTTTAATGTTTATTTATTTTTGAAGGAGGAGGAAAGCAGAGAGAGAGGGAGACACAGAATCTGAAACAGGCTCCATGCTCTGAGCTGTCAGCACAGAGCCCGATGTGGGGCTTTAACTCTCAAATCACAAGAGCATAACCTGAGCTGAGGTCGGACACCTAACCAACTGAGTCACCCAGGCACCCTGAGTGAAATTTGTATTTCTAACAAATTCTCAGGAGATGCTGCGAGTGCTGCTTAAGGGACCACACTTTGGGAACTGCCCTAAAGCAGTGCTTCTCAAGCTTTCATGTGCACCCGAGGATGTAATTTAAACGCAGAATCCTGGTAACTCACTAGGTCTGGGAAGGGGTTTAAGATTATACTTTTCCCCCAACGTCCAAGGAGATGTTACTAAGTTGCCAAGTTCCAAGGAAATGGTTCCCAAGCCCTGGTGCATGTTAGAATCAGCAGGGGAACATCTAAAATTTTCACACTCCAGATCAATTCATTCAGAATTCTGTGGGTGGGATCCAGGCAAGTAGAGCTAAAAGGACTATTTTTATTGCCTGGCGACATGCATATTCTTGTGAGTGGAGTCACTGCTTCTCAAAACCAAGACTGACAAGAAAGGTTAGTGATAGCCTTGACTTCTGTAGATCATGATAGAAGGTGTTTAGGTTGTTGAAGATCTAAATATATAGGACCTGATGTAGGCTTTTCCTCATCTATAAAATGGGGAACATAATAGCGCTATATTATAGAATTTCATAAGGATTAAATGAGAGGATCCACTACAGTGCCAGACAACTAAGTGCTCAGTTATTACAATCCAACTACCCAACGGAGGTTTCTCTTATTTCTAAATATTGTAACTTCCCACATGGGTGCCAGATCACATCTGACTTTGTTGTGGCCAGTTTTTAGAGGAAAGCTCTCCCTTCTAGTAAGTTCTTGTAGGTTCCAATAACTACTCCTAATTAAACCCCTTTGATTGCTAAAGCACAGTCCTTATCCCCCTTCCACATAGGACTCGTTTAAACTTTTAAAACCAATATTCCTTAGTTCTGTCATGATTAACCATCCCCAGCTCATGTATTTCCTGCATTCCTTTCATTATATTACTCATATTTTTTTTTTGCCATCTTGACTGTTAATTTTTCATACTTCCTGGTTTGTTTACATCTCACGTCTCAAGGCAGCTTCTCTGGCTGTTGTCTCATTGGTGTAGAGCAGTGTGCTTCACCTTCCTGGGATGGCTACATCACTCTGTTCACTGTAATTGAGTTCACTGTGGGTTAAAGCTGGAAGCTTTCTTTCCTAGTTGCTTGTGACATCATGTAATACCAGATCCTAGCTTGACCTTGTAAAGTTTTTTTTTTTTTTAAATAACCAAAGTGTAAAATCTTATGCTCTTACACTTTAACATTCCACATTGTTAATTTTTCCCTTTCTCGGCCTGGTGATATATATATATATATTTTTGAATCCTGATTCTGTCTTTAGTAAAATCATTCTCTCTCAGCTTAGGACATACTCATTTTTAATAAACACATTTTTTATAGTTTTAGTCAAGTTATTAAATGAAATGTTGAACAGATGGAGCCAAAAGGTGAGCTTTGCAGCAGGACACTAGACATGCTCTTCCAGGGTGACAAGTATTCTTTAATTAGCACCAGTAAAGTGGTCACACACCCACCAACATTGATGTTTCACCACTTAGCCCAGACATATTTAAGGTCACATTAAATTCTTTGCTATGGCTGATATATTTTGTCTACTATTTTGTAATAGGAAATACACACAGTCTGAAATGGTTTGTTCTTGAGAAGCCACGCTGACTTGCAATAAGGTTGCATCCTTATCATGTACTCTGTAATTATGCCCAGAATTAATGCCAAGCTCACTAGTCGGTAGCATCCAGCGCTTACACTCTTCTCTAATATTAGAAAGATATATGCCAGTCTTCAGTATTTTCTATGGCTTATAATTTCTCAATAAAAATTGGGTGATTCAGCAGTCTGAATGGTAAATCTCACAATATCAATGGAATAGAATTAATATAGAGGTGAGACATTATTTAGGGATGATAGTTTTTTCATTATATCTTTATTTCTCCTGGGTTTTAGTTTCTTCTCTGAAGTTTCATTTAAATTTGTGCAAGAAACAGAATAGACAAAATTTCTAGCTCCAGAGGACAGAAAACTGGGCAATGAGGATTCATATTTGTTTCTTTTCCAAATTGTGATATAAGTGACATTATAACATTATATTAGTTTCAGATGTACAGTATGATTCAATATTTATGTAAGGGATTCATGTTTGAGAATCATATAGGAGATTTTAGTGGAAGCCACAGGGGCTGAAGGACTAATCTCCCCCTTCCTCCCCACTCCAAGATATTATTTCTTTGAGATTTACACATAATAGCAGTTTTCATCTCTGCCAGGCAACAGTTTCATTCATTATCAGTTATCTTGCTTCAAAAAGCCCAAATCCCCAAACATAAAACATTCTCTCAAATATTCACAAGTTAGGTGATTAGGGTGGAATTTTATTTTTTTAATTTTCCAAGTCAACAGATGTTATTTTTAACATTAAGTTGGCTTATGAGAACACAGATATATACACTAGGCACCATAAAGCATGATCAGCATTTGCATTTTAGAGCAATAATTATCTTCAGTCCCTTTACCTTGATAAAAAGTGTTACAATATGGGAATGCAAATAAATTCTTTAAATCACTACAAAATTTTTTGTTTTTTCCCTGCTTAAATCCCCCTGATGAAGACAGGAGGCATCCTAAGTTTTGTCAACAGCTTTGTGCAAACACGTTTTCACAGACATAATGGAGGTGATTCAGAATTAACAATTTTTACTTTCTTACCACCTTAATCAAGTACCCTGGTGAAATCTCTCACTGGGGGCTTGTGGTTGTCTTTTTAATGTCTTGTTTTGATTTTTAAGGTATTATACAGTTGCTTAAATAAGCAAATAAAATATCCCCCTAAATGACTGAAACTTGTTAGATTTATTTCTTTCTAAAGTTTGTACATTTACATATATCATACACATATTTTAAATCCTTCACTATTTCGTATGATTTCCATTACATAAAACCCACTTTAAATCCAACAGATTTTGTTGTTGTAAAACAACAAATTATCCCCAGCTTATAAAAACAGAGGAACAGTTATATTCATGAACATTCACACAATAGGGAAAAGTACTCTCTATAATATCACGGCGTCTTTACATATCAGGCAACTTGCTTGTCTGTCTACATGGTTTTTAGGTTACTTCAACAACAAACAGGGTAATATTTATATACAACTATTTTAATAAAAAATAAAGCAATTATAAAGTGTAAACTTAATTTTCAAAATATTCTCTAAACATCTTAGCAATACCTACATAAATTACTATTCCATTACAAAGATGACTGCCATAAATGCCATAATTTTATATGGAGATGGCATTTCTTCAGTCTGGTGGCCGATAAGGAGGAACAGGTTTCCAGTACATAATTCAGTCCCACTAGCTTACCGAAGTCTGCTAATGCTGACAGTTTGGCTACTGAAAAGGAGTAGGCTGCTACTTTGTCACTAATTACTTTCACAATTTGCAGAGAGATATGGCACCAGGATTGCAATGAAACTGCTATGATTGGTGGAGAAAACTTTGAAGGTAAAGGAATGTTCCACACTGCCAAATGGTTTGAGTCACAGTAAATATAACCCAGTTACTAGGTTGGAATAGTTAAAAGCTTGTTTTGTATTAAAGGATACAAACTACCACCTTCTGCACGTCTACAGTAACCAAAGTTGACAGTATTGGTTCTCCACTTGTGTAAATATTTGTTATGGAAATGGGCTCCTAAAACTTGAGGTAGAAGAGAATGCAGGGAGGCATTTAGGCCTTTACCCAACAGCTCTCATCAAACTGAGCAGAAATGCTAAGCAATAAGCTTAGTGTTCTTTGACCCTTCCCACAGAACTGAAACATTATCTATTTTCAGAAATCTGGGTGCAGAGGCAAAGATATCCATCCCTTGTTAGAGCTCAATGTGCCCATCTGTTTATTGCAAAGGCAAAATATATGGTCTTGGCTTCAGTCAGAGAATTTTTTAAATACCTTTGTCACGTGTCACCCCCAGTGAGTCGTCACTCTGAGTTGATATCTTTCCTCAGCAGGGTCAACCCATTAGAACAGCTGGATTCCTAAAGCTGGGGTATAGCATTGGAATCCAGGATGTATTTGCTGCTCAGCAGAAGCCCAAGTGGAGTAGAAGGCCAGAAGAGAAGCTCCTCTTTGCAGAGAGAATACACCATCACCCTCTGCAGTGCCCCAATATTCAGGGATCAGAGCAAGGAGCTTCAGACCTATAGTACTGTCCTTAACTGAGCTTTCTGGTTAGGACACTCCTGGGAGTGTCCAAAGGCTTGTCTATGCAAGCTCACAGGGAAATGTAAAGTGAAACCCTAATTTCTCTCCATTAACCACCATTTTCAGGAATTGAAGTTAAGGTGTTTTTTAATAACACTACTAGTGAGAATTTAGCTCTTTACCCGGCAATGGGAAATATATTGTAGCTGGGTTCCTTCTCATCTCCATCTTCACTGTCAATGCTGATGGAAAAGTGCTTAACTGTTCAGCATACTTTAATCTGAACTTTCTCACCAGTACAGCTCGAAGGGGAGTGTGGACAATTCTCACCAATATTCCTACAGTGTTTTGTACCTTCTCCACTTTCTCAAGGTAATGATCTTCAGAGCAAGCAGCAATGCCATCCCAGAAAATAGTGAACATCAGCCTTCTGAAATGTCCCCATGCTACTGGAGGATGTTGGAGAGTTGCTACCTGTGAACTGTAAGAAAGCCTTCAGTTTGGTGGATGTGATATGTATCCCCTCCCGTATTTGTTAAAAATGCAATACTTCTCAAAGTCAAACACTACAGCTCAAATTTCTCTCCTGCCCTTAGAAAACATTCCTGTGATGCAGTTTCCACCCCCTTCATTTATCATCACCTCTTCTACATTCTGGCGCTTTGTGTCTTAAGTTTGTATAAATTAAAACATTCACTATGTGTACATGTGTGCAAGCGTATGTACACATGGGAGAGGCCCAGATATAGGAGACTTTGCCTTTACCTACCGAAGGGTACAGTAAACTGGTTCTGAATCTCTCAGGAGCAGAGGACTGACCACATATACGTCTACCCTAAATGGAAGGCAACCAGCTCGCACACTCCTCTCCTGCGTTCCTATAGCTTAAAAAAGTATCCTAATGGCATTAAAAATTCAATGTGCATATATACTCTGATGCAGTGTATATTATTGTCCATGCCAAATGGTTACTTGGCTTTATAACCTACATGGCTTTAGATTAAGAGTTCAAACATTTCAAATAATTAAGGCCCAAAATGAGCTTTATTTTTGCTACTCCTTTTGTATATGCTTTCTGAATCAAATGGATGTTTTTGCAAATCCCTATAATTTTTATAAAGAAATACACTCTTGCAGAACAAAGACCCTGCTGATCAGTCAGAGTCAATTCACTGCACGTCAAGAACAAATTAGGAAATATGATGTATTTGCAAAAAGTTTGAGACTGTAGAGTTAATAAAAAAATTCCAATGTGACTACCAACACACTACTTGCAGCCTAGAGCTGAAGTCTTTCATTCCACAACTCCAATTCTCTGAATTAGATACAAAGAATAGGAGACAGTATGTTTAAAAATATACTGCACTCAACCACTCACTCACACTCAGTTGCTGCTTTAAGTATACCAAACATGCTGGATAATACATATTTAATCTCTTATTATCTATTTACACACTGTGATATAAGCAGTAAGCTCAAACAACTAAGGCCAGTGGCTCTTTGGGGAGAGGCAGGAAGAGACCTAAGTATAAAAATATTAAATAACGATTTAACCTAGTCCATAGTCTGCCCTAAAATTCTTTCACTTGTGACAGTAGATGCTAATTCGTACAAATGCAAACCTAGAATATAGTACCTGATCTTGGGAAGCCCTGATATATACTTTAGCAATGTAGTATTCTTTAAAGTAAAGAGGGTAAGGAGGTGGTGCTAGAAGGGTCATTCCATCTACTGTAAAATAGACACAGGCACAAAAATGATACTGTGGGCACTTATTTAATTCTTCTGAAAGCTCTATTTTTCTGGACTAATTACAACAATAAAGAAGGTGTGCTTTAAAGCATCACATTTTGTAATAAGCCCCAAACTGTCAGTTTGATTTTACAGTTAAGTGCTCAGAATACCAAAGTTGTTAAGACTGCATAGGATGCCTATTTTCTTTTTCTTTCTGTAGATCTCAAGTTATTATGAGCTACTTCCTTAGTATTGTACACAGTACACTGAAATAGTTTCACAAAGTTAGTTCAGGGTCATTTTCGCCCTGGTCAAAGGCGATCAAAGATCAAAGATGGAGTTTTCTAACATAAAATCTTACTGAAAATCTAATCAAAATATTATTTTAAGTTTAATAAAACAGTACCACTATATATACTTCTAATAACTGAATTTTATAATCAATCCTATGAGGTTTTTACCTGCATTTCATATCACACTGGTTATTAAAAATAAATTTGATATACATATACCATATACTGATATACAGTCTACACATTGATACATATACATATACATACATACAACTATAAATACCCACAATACAACATTGGCAGGCGACAGAAAGCATTTTTTTTTGATGTATGACAAACTATCTATATGAATATTCTCCAAAAGCCTGCAATACTACAAATACAGACATAAATTACAAAGAACGAGCCAAGAACATTTAAGGAAACTATATACAATTACTTCACTTGTAATATTTTCTTGCTGTTGCATTCAAGTCAACAAACTGTCATGCAGATTCAAGTATTTACTGACATTCTCTCTATGAAGATATTCTCTTTGCATGCAATGGGCATTATGTCCTAAGCAGATGCTACCCAGTTGGGTTTTGGATACTATAAATACAAAATGAGAATGGCAATGGCTTTGAACTTTAGTTCCCCTTTTAAAAGTGAGACATTGAAAAGGAATCTGAATGGAAAAGCAATGACAGAGCACCTCCCTATCAATTGTTGGAATTATTTTGTGGTGAACTACTGACATTTAAAGTCCTCTAAGTGACTTGATAGTATAAAATGTCAAAAGGCTGATGGAGATATCCATTGACCTGAGGCAGAGTAGTGGCCTGACCTGGCCTGGGAGAAGAGACAGCCAGAAAGCTTTGGAGCAAGGTATACCCAGAAGCTCATCTGCCTACAAAGCTGACTGATCTTTTTTTTTGTCAGAGTAACTTAGATGCTAAGAAAAGCAGAAGCTATTTAAACTCAAAGTCACACTATTATTTACTAACTAAACTCTACTTTTAACAAGTCTTAGTATACCACTTTGGTTCTTTGTTTAACAGTGTTAATTTTACAACTGGAAAAATTGTCATTTGAAAAGTGCTACTGAAATTAAGTAAGGTGGCTACCAATGTGCTGTAGACTTAACTAGGTCCCTAAGAGCTAAAGTAAAGAAATTTGGATCTACGAGACTAAGAAACTCCCTGTGAAATTTGGCTTGAAAAAAAAAGCTTAACTTGGGGGTGACTGGCTGTCTTAGTTGGTGGAGTGTGCAACTTTTGATCTCTGGATCATGAGTTCAAGCCCCATACTGGGTGTAGAGGTTACTTAGAAATAAAATCTAAAAGAAAAAAGGCTTTACTGATGACAAGGAAAAATGCCAAAGGAATTAAAATTCCAATGACAACTAACTATATCCCAGAAAGTCTTGCCAGTAAGATAATAGAGAAGCTTCTTAAAGGTCAATTTTCTTCCTATTATCAATGATTAGGGGTAAAGGCAGAGAAGAGGTACAACTCATAGTCAAATCAAGCCCTGCCTTACCTAAGAAAAGTTTCTCAAACTCCCATCAGAGGGAGTAGGAGGCAAGGGCCAGTAGAAAACTCTACAACTTTGTGCTTAGGCACCGAAGGGCCTCCTTCCCTGCTAGTTATATAAATTCTTCTCCAGCCTCAGATATTCTGTGGTTTGGCCACAGAGTGAAATACAAACCCAAGAGACCACCTCTAGATTGGCCTTAGAAAGCCAGTCAATTTTGCTTTTCTAGAATGAATTCTCTCATATCACTTCTGACTGAGGACAGAGGTCCTCATCTTCTGAATTAGGATAACAGAGAAGTATAGAGGGTCTTGCATAGGTGCTTTCTACCTTCTTTACCGAAGAGCAATAGGAACTACAGTTCTACCAGAGGACTCACTAACATGTTGGTTTTACTTGAGATTAATAAAAATACATGGAAGTATTGCTTGGTTTAACTAGGCATTGTTAAGAGTTACCAAAATGTTTCTAAAAAGCACACCTCAAACAATGGCTATGGTCTGGCAATAAAATAAGGATCCTCCATGCTAGTAATTAAGTTTTGATTGCTAACAAGGGATTTCTGATACCTCCTTTGAAAGTCAACATGTGAGGTGGGGGAATAAACCCTAAACACTCCAAGGTTTTATACATGGGCCACTTCTATGGTCAATTTTGCAACAAGACTATCACCAAGGTGTTTTGATGACTATCAATATTTTCTATATAAAAAATAATATTAAGTGTATTTATGTGAAGGAGAATAATGATTTATCACATGGAGAGAAATCCCAAGGCTCCTGGTGCTAAGGTATGGGTAAGGAGTGGGGATGGGAAGAGGAGGAGTACCTTTAGAAGGTAAGGAGGAGGAGAGGTCCCCTGTACTGTGAACTAGGAAGCAAGCTTGGAATAGCTGTGAAAAGAAATGTCTTCAGTTTCTTCTGACTTGACACTACAGAGAAGAAAACATCACAAAGGAAAATGTGGTTGGCTATGGGCAAGATTCTTAGAATCTAGTCAAATCAAGGGCCATTCCTCCTATTATTGGGTAAACTCTTGGTCTGCTAGGTGCACTGCCAACAGACAGAGCAGAGGTATTCTCAACCTATCCCAGGCAGATGGGCAACACCATGCAATCTGGGATCTTGGCTCACAGAAAAATCTTTTGCAGTTATTTTTAAAAGAGAAACTGTGCAAACACAGTATACTGTAGCTTCAAAGTGTTCTTATCATCCATTTATCTATTATCATATCCAGAAATTCCTGTAGCTAACATTAGTGAGTTGTATAATAGGAATAATGCTGTAATGGTGCTGATTCTAACTGAGCATTTTAGAACTACTCTAAATGTCAGAAATACTGTACCATTTCATGTCTATTATATACTGTAAGTAAAATACATAGAGACATTCTATATACAAAGACACAGTCACACTGTTGACAAACACATTCAAGCCAATCAGGGATGTTTATTTTTCTTTAGTTATTGAAGCTCAGAGATGACATGGCTAGGTATTTTTCTCTTGCTTGGTTTTATGTAGAAAACAAACAAGACTAATTATTCAGATTCAAGGAAAAAAGATGATTCTTTTGTGCAAATGTTGATTTGGTCAGAGGCTACAAAAATGAATCAGGTGCATAGGGCCATGTTGGTAATTACCTTGTCTTTCAGTATTGACATAAAAATTTAGTCATTACCTTTACATAAACAAGATAGTGGGTTAGAGTAAGTTTTTCAAAGGTGTAGCAAAATATTTCTCACAAAGTAAGCAACTACAACCTTAGAGCAGGGTTTCTCTTTTTTGGGCACTAGCAAATATGGGCATTTATATAGATAAAGTAAATGTTGATAAATGATATTATAATTAAATGCTGGTACATCAGAACAATATACTACTAGAAACCACATGGTTTAATAGCAGATTTTCTCTAAATCACGGGAACCAAGCTATTGCTGCAGAGTCCCTGATTCTTTGGTCATAGTACTTTTAACTAATAAACTGATTAGAGCTAGAGCAAATATGTGTGGGAGGTAAAAGAGTATTCAAAATGATTCCATTAGTTCTGAAGTCATGGAGATTATAGTTTTAAGGATCACAACCTTTCAAGCTTTAAAAATCAGAAGGTTCTAACTCAGAGAGGGCTCAATTTTCACTTTTTCTTCCTGTACAATAGAATGTGCTGTCACTCTAAATTTCAAAGGGACCAGCACTGAAACAAATTCGTGACTATAACTATTCTGAGTAGATAGAAAATACTGATTTAAAATTAGGTACTTATTTTTAGGAGAAAGTTCAGTAGCAGCAGAGTGAACTGGCTATCAAAGAGACCGAGGTAAGTATAATCTAACTCTGCATATGCAACCGGTAGATTCAATTTTCCAGCCACAATTCATTTAGACATTTTTACTTTCAGATTTATTTTAAAAAATCAATATTCATTGCATTGCTGAACAACTCAGTTACTGTTTCCTCTTACCTTGTTTTGTTTAAAAAAAAAGAACAAAAGGGGTTCCATTTTCAATATTATTTTGTTAGGAAGATCCCAATATTTTTATAACTAGGAGACAACACCATGCTTATATATAAGAACCTAATTCTGAAGGGCAGGGTATTGATGGACAGAGATGATTATGGATTCCTAGCCTAGACCCTGTGGGAGGTAACAATTTCATGCACACCATCCACATGCCTAGTGCTGGAGCTCCCCAAGAGTCGATTACTGCCACTATCCTTTAGAAACAAAATGACCTTGGTGTCATTTTCCTACAGCATTCAATGGCAAAAAGATTCCATTTCCTTTTTCCTTCTTTGGCTAAAATGAAGTCATCATTTCAAGGAAGCTAATGCACTTACTTAGTTCTCCAGTCCTCCCATCTTCACACCCCCTTTCCCTGCTTCCAGCAGGGTCAGAACTCAACAGTAAGTGTAAAGGTATGCAGGTACATCTTGGGCCATCTTGCTTCCCAGAATTGTAATTCTTAATTGAATTTCTTCCAGTGCTCAATTCCACCTCTGTGACTAAGTAATATTTCACACATAAAGATTTATATTAACTCTGGCTAGAATTTACTCAACTACCAAGTTTGTCCAGTTAAATGTTTCACAAAGATTTAAATTTTTTAACCTTAAAAAAGTGTAATAGCTGATTTGAGAATACATAAAACAACTGAGCAGAGTGCAAACAAGAAAAAAGAAAAGAAAAAGTGACACATAATTCATTCTGAAATCACAATCCCCTCCCCCTCACAAAAAAAGGTGCATTAGTCATCAAGTAGCAAAAAATCATCAAAGCAAAGTAATCAAGAGCAGAGAGACAATCAGTACAGAAACTAACAAAACTATACAATAGAAAAGGTTACTAATGCACCATTTAGTCACAGACTTTTTAAAAATATATTCACGGGTTTACCAGAAAGATCTTGAAAAATTCTATTTTGCTCCATGACCAGTACCTCCTGGTCACAGATGGATTCTAAGTAACTTTTTGCTTAATGCTTGGTGTTTCAGGTCGGTGATCTTTCCTCTCTGACACATTACGCTTCACCTTGGCTGTGACTGGAGATGAATCTGGGTTCAGTGAAGGACTTGAATGTGACTTCTTCAGTCCTGCAGCCTCAATTTCATTGTTACTCAGGAGCTCCTTGCCTCCTTCTTTTAGAATGCTGACATAAATTTCATAACGGGTTTTCTGGAGGGAAAGTCAAATAGTAGTAATCAGTACACTATTCACAAAAGAATGGAGAAATCATGCTTCCTGAACACTCAGGCAGAAGAATGGTATAAGCTGTAGGAGTTATAATTTCTGGTTTTGGGGGAGTGGATGGTTCCTATGGCTCAGTGGTAGAGTCACTTAAGCTTCCCTCACATGACCTAGGCCTTCACTACAGCTTAGCTTGGATACGGTTGTTTACTCTCTTTCCTATTCCCTGTAATTCTACAAAGACTCCACTTGAGGAATCTGTCAATGGTGAATCTGGTCTCTGGTTTCCTACATGAGAACAACACTTTGTAGAAGCTACTCTGGGATCCCCGTCATTGCTTTTATGTTAGGATCACTAATTTCTCAGAGCACTATGGTTTCTCACTAAACTTCAAATTACTTTCTGATGCTTTTCTCAATTGTACAATTTTTTTTCATTATCAACTATTTCTTGAGTATCTATTATTGAGTATCCTTGATTCTCCTAACTCTGTGGATCCTTGTCTAAAAATAACTGGAAAAAAAAAAAACACTGCCGAGATCTTTTTCTCTAACCGTTATTGGTCCTTTTTTTGGTTTGTTTTTATCTGGGCCTATAAACTATATAGTATACTATGTACTATATATATGTATGTAAGCAAATTACAGACAGTTCTCAGATTCTTGATTTGATGGATTCTAGTCAAAATAAGCCTTTCACCATACTACTTTGACACATGCAGGATTTATAAGAAAGTCTAAAGTATTTTAGTTCTTTAAAAATTAAAAAAAAATGTTTGTTTATTTTTGAGAGCATGAGTGGAGGAGGGGCAGAGAGAGAGGGAGACACAGAATCTGAAGCAGGCTCCAGGCTCCCACCTGTCAGCACAGAGGCTGATGTAGGGCCTAAACTCATAAGCTGTCAGATCATGACCTGAGCTGAAGTCAGATGCTTAATGGACTGAGACACGCAGGCACTCCTAAAGTGTTCTATTTCTAAACAAGATGACATGTCAATTATAAACTGTCCCAACAAATTCAGGCAAATTCTGTTATGATTGTAAGTCTCTTAAGGGGTTTCCTGGTCACATTGAGATATTGTAGATCTTACTTTTAAGTAAATAATTATCAAGTTGAAGCTATTGAGGTCACTCTTTTAAGGTATTTTGTTCAAGAGTGGGAAAGAGCTGCTAGTAATTCAGCTTGCTCTGGGTTTGGTCAGTATCTATGTGGGGATGCCAACCTTTGGTTGATGGTGATGACGTTTATATGAACTGCTCACATGCTAACTTCAGATCAGTAATACAATAATCATATAAAATTGGTACATTATTATCCCTGTTTTTTATTGCCATAATTGAACTTTTATTTTTTTATAATAGTTTATTGTCAAATTGGTTTCCATATAACAGCCAGTGCTTCTCCCCACAAGTGCCCCACTCCATGACCGTCACCCATCCCCCCTCCCCTCCCCCTTCAGCTCTCAGTTTGTTCTCAGTATTCAATAGTCTCTCATGATTTGTGTCCCTCTCTCTCTCTAACTCTCTTTCCCCCTTCCCCTCCCTATGGTCCTCTGTTAGGTTTCTCCTATTAGACCTATGAGTGCAAACATATGGTATCTGTCCTTCTCCACCTGACTAATTTCACTAAGCATGACACCCTCGAGGTCCATCCACTTTGCTACAAATGGCCAGATTTCATTCTTTCTCATTGCCGTGTAGTACTCCATTGTGTGTATATACCACATCTTGATCCATTCATCAGGTGGTGGACATCCCTGTTTTATAATAAAGGAGATAGAGGCAGAGAAGTCTAAATTCAGAGTTTTCAAAGAAGTAAACTGGGATTTGATGTCAAGAAATCTGACTCCAGAACCTATTGTCTTAAGATATATTTCCTCCCTGGATATGAATATGTGTATGTATATATATATAGATAATATATTTAGGATGACTACTCTGACAAACACTGTTGGTTTAATCAATCTAAAGGCATTTTCAACCTCTATGACTCCTATGTTCCTCCTACTACAAAAGTTATTCCCACTATAAAACATGAATGCTTTTGCAGCCCCTTGTGCAGCTAAGAAGGGTCATGTGATAGTCTTGCCAATGAGATGTAATGAGAAGTCTATTGGGAGCTTCTGGGAAAGTGATTTGGCTTTCTCATAAATGGGCCAGGCTTTAGAGGAAAAGCTGCTGGTGTAAGCTCCCTTTTCTAGCTCTTCCTTGACATGAGTGTGATTGCTATAACTGCACCCTGTGAATTGGGGCAGCAGGCATGAAGACAAAAGGACCACATGCTAGCTTGATGGAAAATGGAAAGAAAGACCCTGGGTTCTTGATGATACAGTCAGCTGGATCCAAATCCAAGATTCCCTACCACCTCTGAATTTCTTGTTAAGTATGAATAATAAATATCCTTAGGGTTCAAGACACTAAGACATTGTCAAATGCAGCTAAAAGCATTACAGACATACATTCTAATCTTAAATAAAGTAACAGAGTGAATGAATAAAATACTAAGCTTATCTCAGAAAGCTACAAAAAGGCTTACTAAGGGCATTTGCTAAGAAAAATGTCATCCGTATTACACATCAGTCTGCATCAGTGAATTCAGGGGATTGAACCAGACAATATCTAAAGGGCATACTAGTTCTAACGTTCTATTTATTCTAAAAATTTATTATTTTAATCTTTCTCTAAACCGCTTGCTGGCAAGATTAAAATACAGGAAAGTACTCCCAGTATGACTAACTTTTAGTAAATGATTTAAAGGCAGTTTAAAAATAGATTCAGAAAACCAGTAGAAGGCATATTATTTCATAAAACTGGGACATTTACTTAAAAAATTATTTTTAACATTTATTTTTGAGAGACAAAGTGAGATAGAACATGAATGGGGGAGGGGTAAGGGGGAAACACAGAATCCAAAGTAGGCTCCAGACTCTGAGCTGTCAGCACAGAGCCTGATGCGTATCTTGAACCTATGGACTGTGAGATCATGACCTGAGATGAAGTCAGATGCTTAACTGACGCCCCAATTTCATGAAGCTGGGCATTTATACACTAAAAGGGGGTATGAAAAACAAAGTTTTGAGATGACTTGAAAGGGGACAAAAGGAGAAAAGGTGATAAGACCAATTTTCTACTATTCTTTCAAGGAACTGATACTACTGGGAAAATTCACCTGAAAAATACATGAAAGAAAAACTATTTCAAACACTCAATAAATTGTCCCAATAAATTACATCAATGTGTGAGTCAACAAATAAAAGGGATAGCTCTGATGAAAAACAAAGACAAAGCAAAAGCTAAGGATCAAAGAGGATCGGAAAATAAGTGTTCTGTTGTTAAGAGAAATACGGAAAAGAAAACTGATGTCTATTTATAAACATGCAAATGATTGTGCTTGGTTTTGGGTTAATGGATTTATAGGGACAGAAGATACTAAACCCAGTGATGGCAGTTTTGCTTTTTAGCATTCTCTAACACCAAACCAAATTGTCTTCAAAATATTTTAGAAAACGTCTTTCATTTTAAAACTATTCATGGGTACTGGTTTCAGCCATATTCTTCTGAAATTACAGATTCATCAAATATGTAAATCTCTATCTAGATAGAGGCTCGGGCTAACAAAAAAGATGGTCTCTGAGTAAAGAAACACAGATCTGCATGAAGTTCTAAAGAGCAATGAAAACGAATGTAACTTTAACAGTCTCAGGGAGGAGTTAAGATGGCAGAGAAGTAGGGGACCCTGGGTGTTCCTTTCCTCAAAGACAGTTGTATTTGTATACAAGATAACTTGTAACACTCAGGAAAAGGATCTGCAGACTGGAAGAAGGATCTCCACGGTTGAGGGAGGCAGTGTGGCAGATGAGAGGTATGTGGAAGTGAATTCAGGGAAAGAAAACGGTGGGGCTGCAAAGGGGGTAGGAATCCCTTCCCTGGAGAGACCAAAGGAAGAGGAAATGAAAGGGCTGAGAGACTGTGGTGTTGGGTTTGCACAAGAGGAAAACCTCTCTGGACCACAGACTGGGGAGCAAGAAATACTGACTGTTGCAGGTTTATTTGCAAACAGCATCTAGAGTGCAAACTCATAGATTTTGGAAGTACACGACTTCCTCTGGAACAGAACTGTGGTACATGTGCCTGGTGAGAAGGCAGCTGGTCCTGGAGTGCTTAGTGTGGTGTAGGGATCTATGAACACCCTGGGAGACAACATTCACCTTCTGGAACACTTCTCGAAGACAGCATGTTGTCTCTCCAAATCCAAAAGACCCTGTAGGCCCAAGCACAAGGCCTTTCATTGGCAGGGGACAGAGGTACACCCAAAGTGCATATAATCTTTTTGCTGTTCTTTAGCGATGCTGTATTATAGACTATACTGCACTGTTCTGGTGTGGCACTGTTTTTCTGAGACAAGGACATCAAACAAAGTGTGGAGAGACTCCACTCCAGAAGAGGGGAGCAGATCCGCCTGGTGTCAGGTCCTTTAGACTTTGGGTTTTGTATTCCAGCCACGTGTCAAAGAAAAAACACAAGAGAGGTGGCAGGGGCAAGATGGCAGAGAAGTAGGGAGCTCTGTAATCTCCGCCTACCTGCAACTATCAAACTGAGGACTAAATCCACAACACTCTGATCTGCAAGAGTGGGAGGAAAACACACAGCCTCAGACGTGCCTGAGTGAGTGTGAACTGGGGAAATAAATCCAGGTCTGGGCCAGAGGCTCTGAGGGGAGGGAGCCCCAGTCCAATGCAGAGCTGGGGACAATGCTCAGGGTGGAGGTGCAGGGCTGCCAAAAGCTGCTCAGCCTGCGGTGGCGCACAGCAGTGGAGAGCCACAGAGAGGCCAGGGGAAGAGAAAGACTAAAAATGCTCATAGAGTGGTCTCTAGGGAAAAAAAACCTCAGCCTGGGATGGAGAGAGATACTATCATTCCATATATAACCACTGGGTGCGGGGAGAGAAATTCGTTTCCCTTAGAGGGCTTATTTTGCCTTGGGATCACCAGTGCATGGTGTGCCGATCCCAAGCTCTACCAGGAGAAACAACTCCTTGACTCCCTCTACTAATCCTGGCTAGAAAGCCTCCTGCCTGTGAAAGTACATCACATCTCATCTCGGGCGGCAGCATTACAGTACATGGACTATGATTTGGAAATGAGGCGGGGCTTGGAAAAAAAAATTTGGCCCACCTACGGCACAGGGAGATCTGACTCAAAAGAGTGGCTTGCAACATGTGGTCTGAGAAGGGCTTGGGGCATCGCCATTCTTCTCCCCACAACCACCAAGGCAGGGCCTTGGAAAACAGCCCCTGAGACCTCACCTACCTACACCAAACCACACCCATTCGCAATGGAGAACTGAATTTTTTAAAAAAATTTTTAACAATTTCTTTCTTTTCTATTTTCCATCTTTTCCCCTTTTACCCCTCAGAGACCAGGAAAGAACAACATTGATGTACTGCTGTGATTAGATCAATTCTTTCTTTTCTTCTTTCCCCTTTTGGTTTGCTTGTTTATTTGACTTGTCTGTGCGTGTGCATGCTTTTGTTCCCTGTGTGTTTGTCTGTTTTCCTTTTCAGGCTACCTCAAGAAACGAGCCAAAGTACACGTGGTGGAAAGTCCCAAATATCGTTGAGTAGGGAAATAAAATAATCAAAGGCACAACAAATGAAACTAAGAGACACCATTAAAAAGAATACTTCTTGAAATGACAGGCCCTGGAGAGTCAATGAACCTCCTTTAATAGAACAATACCAACAGGTGCACAGTGCATAATGAGCTTTTAAACTGACGAGACAGAAAGCTAGTCAAAATGACAAAATGGAAGAATTCACCTCTAAAGAAATTCCAGAAGAAGTCACAACAACAAAACTGCTCAAAACAGACATAAGCAACATAACTGAACAAGAATTTAGAACAATTGTCATAAAATTAATTGCTGAGCTTGAAAAAAGCATAAGACAAGCTATTGATACAAAGACTTGGGACCTTCAAATTAGTTGTGACGAGTTAAAAAAGGCTATAAATGGGTGCATAATAAAATGGAGGAAGCCACTGCATGGATTGAAGAGGCAGAGAGGAGATAGGTAAATTGGAAGACACAGTTATAGCAAAAAAGGAAGCTCAAAGAAAAAAGAGAAATTTACACAGGAACACAAAAGAATTCGAGACCTGAGTGATAGAATCAAATGGAACAATATCCGTATCACAGGAATTCCTAAGGAAGAAGAGAGAAAAAGATCCTGAAGGGGAACGTGATCAAATTATAGCCAAGAACTTCCCCAATCTGGGGAAAGAAATAGACATTCAAATTCAAGAGGCACAAAGAACCCCCTTAAGACATAACCTGAACTGACCTTCAGCATGACATATCATAGTGAAACTGGCAAAATAAAAGGATAAAGAGAGAAATCTGAGAGCAGCTAGGGATAAAAGGGCCCTAACATACAAAGGGAAACCTATCAGAGTGGTTACAGAGCTTTCTACTGAAACATGGCAGGCCAGAAAGGAATGGCAGGAAATCTTCAATGTGATGAACAGGAAAAATATGTAACCAAGAATCCTTTATCCAGCGAGCCTGTCATTCAAAATAGAATGAGAGATAAAGGTGTTCACAACTAAACAAAAATTGAGAGAATTCATCACCACCAAATCAGCCCTACAAGAAATCCTAAGAGGGACTCATGAGGGAAATGTAAGGAATATAAAGTACCAGAGACACCACAACAAAAGTGAACTCCAGAGAAAACAATGAATCTAAACCCACATTTTTCAATAATAACACAATGTAAATGGACTGAATGTTCCAATCAAACGACACAGGGTAGCAGAATGGATAAAAAAACAAAACCCATCTATTTGCTGTCTACAAGAGACTCATTTTAGACCTTCAGGTTGAAAGTAAAGGGATGGAGAAATATCTATCATGCGACTGGATGCCAAAAGAAAGCTGAAGTAGCCATACTTATATCGGATAAACTGGACTTTAAAGTAAAGGCAGTAACAAAAGATGAAGAAGGACATTAAATAATAATTACAGAGTCTCTCCATCAGGAAGAGCTAACAATTGTAAACATCTATGCACCGAATTTGGAAGCACAGAAATACATAAAACAATCACAGACAGAAACAATCTTATTGATAAGACTGTGCTAATTCCAGGGGACTTTAATACTCCACTGACAGCAATGGATAGATCAACCAGACAGAAAATCACTAAAGCAACAATGGACCTGAATGACACATTGGAACAGATGGAATTGATACATATATTTAGAAAACTGTATCCTGAAGTTAGGAAATTCACCTTCTTTTTGAGTGCACATGGGCACATTCTCCAAGATAGATCACATACTGGGGCATAAAGCAGCCATCCATAATTTTAAACGAACTGAGATCATATCATGCACACTTTCACATCACAATGCTATGAAACTTGAAGTTAGCCACAGGAAAAAGTCTGGAAAACTTCCAAAAATGTGGAGGTTAAAAACCACCCTACTAAAGAATGATTGGGCTAATCAGGCAATTAAGAGAAGAAATTAAAAAATATATGGAAACAAATGATAATGAAAATACAACAATCCAAAATCTCTGGGACGCGGCAAAGGCAGTCCTAAGAAGAAAGTTTATAGCAATCCAGGCCTATTTCAACACTCTAGAAAAAGCACAAATTCAAAATCTAATGGAGCACCTACTGGAACTAGAAGGGGAGCAGCAAGAGCACCCCAAACTCAGCAGAAGATATGAAATAATAAAGATCAGGGCAGAGGTAAACAATATAGAATCCAAAAAAAGAAACAGTCAAACAGATCAATGAAACCAAGAGTTGGTTTTTGAAAAAGGAAACAAAATTGATAAACCGCTAGCCAGGCTCCTTAGAAAGAAAAGAGCATCCAGAGAGACAAAAATCGTGAATGAAAATGGATCTATTACAACCAATCCCCTAGAAATACAAGCAATCATTAGAGATTACCATGAAAAATTATATGCCAACAAACTGGACGACCTAGTAGATATGGACAAATTCCTAAATGCACATGCACTATCAAAATTCAAACGGGAAGAGATAGCATGAATAGACCAATAACCAGTGAAGAAATGGAATCCATTATCGAAAATCTCCCAATGAATAAGAGCCCAGGGCCAGATGGAATCCCGGGGGAATTCTACCAGACATTTATAGCAGAGTTAATTCTCAAACTATTCCCCCCTCCCCTCAAAAAAAAAAGAAATAGAAGGGAAACTTCTAAACTCATTCTATGAAGCCGGCATTACTTGATACCCAAACCAGACAGAGACCCAGCAAAAAAGAGAACTACAGACCAATATCCTTAATGAATACAGATGCAAAAATACTCAACAAGATATTGGCAAATCGAATTCAACAGCATATAAAAAAATTATCCATCATGATCAAGTGGGATTCATTCCTGGGTTACAGGGATGGTTCAATATTTGCAAATCCATTAATGTGATACATCACATTAACAAAACAAAAGAAAAAATCATATGATCCTGTCGATAGATGCAGAAAAAGCATTTGACAAAATACAGCACCCTTTCTTAATAAAAACCCTTGAGAAAGTCGGAATAGAAGAAACTTACCTAAACATTATAAAAGCAGTTTATGAAAAGCCCACAGCTAATGTCATCCTCAATGGGAAAAAACTGAGAGCTTTCCCCCTGAGATCAGAAACACGACAGGGGTGTCCACTCTCACCACGGTTGTTTAACATGGTGTTGGAAGTCCTAGCAGCAGCAATCAGAAAACAAAAGGAAATAAAAGGTATCAGAATTGGCAAAGTAGAAGTCAAACTTTCCCTTTTTGCAGATGACATACTCTACATGGAAAACTCCATCAGCTCCACCAAAAGCCTTCTAGAACTGACCCATGAATTCAGCAAAGGTGCAGGGTAGAAAATCAAGGTACAGAAATAGGTTGCATTCCTATACACCAAAAATGAAGCAGCGGAAAGAGAAATCAAGAAACTGGTCCCATTCACAAATGCATGAAAACCCATAAAATACCTAGGTGTAAACCTAACCAAGGATGTAAAAGACCTATATGATGAAAACTATAGAAAACTTATGTAAGAGATCGAAGAAGACACCCTGAAATGGAAAAACATTCCATGCTCATGGATCAGAAGAATAAACATTGTGAAAATGTCATTACTACCCAAAGCAATCTACACATTCAATGCAATCCCCATCAAAATTGCAAAGCTAGAACAAGCTATCGTCAAATTCATATGGAACCACAAACAACCCCAAATAGCCAAAGTAATATTGAAGAAGAAAACCAAAACAGGAGGCATCACAATCCCAGACTTTAGCCTGTACTACAAAGCTGTCATCATCAAGACAATATGGTATCGGCCAAAAAATTGGCACATAGACCAATGGACTAGAATACAGCACCCAGAACTAGACCCACAAATGCATAGCCAATTAATTTTTGACAAAACAGGAAAGAGTATCTGATGGAAAGACAGCCTCTTTAGCAGGTGGTGCTGGGAGAACTGAACAGCAACATGCAGAAGAATGAAACTGGACCACTTTCTTACACCATTCAGAAAAATAAACTCAAAATGGCTGAACGACCTGAATGTGAGACAGGAAACCATCAAAACCTTAGAGGAGAAAGCAGGAAACAGCCTCCTTTACCTCAACCCGCAGCAATTTTCTACTTGGCACATCCCCAAAGGCAAGGGAATCAAGAGCAAAAATGAACTATTCGGACCTCATCAAGATAAAAACCTTCTACACTATAAAGTAAATAATCAAGTAAATAGGCAACTGATGGAATGGGAAAAGATAGTTGCAAATGACATATCAGATAGAGAGCTAGTATCCAAAATCTACAAGGAACCCTCCAAACTCCACACCCAAAAAATGAATAATCCAGTGAAGAAATGGGAAGAAGACATCAACAGACACCTCTCCAAAGAGGACATCCAGATGGCCAAGAGACACATGAAACAATGATCAGCGTCACTCATCATCAGGGAAATACAAATCACCTCACGCCGGTCATAGTGGCTAAAATGAATAAATCAAGAGACTATAGATGCTGACGAGGATGTGGAGAGACGGGCACCCTCCTACACTGTTGGTGGGAATGTAAACTGGTGCAGCCACTCTGGAAAACAGTGTGGAGGTTCCGCAAAAAACTATCCATAGAACTCCCTTATGACCCAGCAATAGCCCTGCTAGGGATTTACCCAAGGGATACAGAAGTGCTGATGCTTGGGAGCACATGTACCCCAATATTCATAGCAGCAATGTCAACAATAGCCCAATCATGGAAAAAGCCTAAATGCCCATCACCTGATGAGTGGATCAAGAAGATGTGGTATATATACATGATGGAGTACTACATGGCAATGAGAAAGAATGAAATATGGCCATTTGTAGGAAAGTGGATGGACCTCCAGGGTGTCATGTTAAGCGAAATAATTCAGTCAGAAAAGGACAGATGCCATATGTTTTCATTCATTGGTCTATTAGGAGAAACCTAACAGAGGACCATGGAGAGGGGAAAGGGAAAAATGAGTTAGGGAGATGGAGGGAGGCAAATCATGAGACACTGTTGAATTCTGAAAACAAACTTAGGGCTGAAGGTGGAGGGGGAACTGGGAAGGGAGGTGATGGTCATGGAGGCGGGCACTTATGTGGAAGAGCACTGGGTCTTCTATGAAAACCAACTTGACAATAAATCATAAATAAGAAAATAAACCCAAGAATTTATGAAGAACACTACCTCAGAGTAATATATAGGATAATAAATGTTCCTCAAAAAGAAAAAGAAAAAACACAAGAGACTAGTGGCACAGGATAAGCTGACTGCCCTTGCTAAACAGTAGAGGTGTGAGATCCCCTGTCCAGAGATAGGAGATTCCAAGGGACCATTTTTTGCTTAATACCAACATGGTGGGACTTCAGAGAACAGCACAGCGGCCCCCAGTATAGGCTGGACCTCCTTACACCAAACTCAACCTCCCTGTGTTTGGCAACTGCTTATTAACTGGGACAGGACTGACTCTGAGCCAATGCAGTGGGCCTCTGTGCTAGAAGACCAGCATAGGCAGCAGCACCCTTTATACATCAAGTATACTAAAAATTGAGTCCTTCAAAAGGACACCTGCAGTTCTGACGGCATCAGGACCAAATTCAGTATTTCTTTCTTTCTATTTTTCTTTTGGAATCATGCTCAAAATATCTTTTTTAAAAATTTCCTTTCATCTCTCTTTTTCTCTCGCTCTTGCTCTTTTTTTTTTTTTTTTTTTTTTTGATGAGGCTTCTTTTTTCTTCTTTTTTTCCACCTTTCTTTTACTTTGGATCAGCCTTATCGTTTTCTTATTCACTGTTTTGTTGTTGTTGTTATTCCCTTTCATTTTCTCTTATTTTAGGGTCAAGCTTTTTCTTCTACTCTTTTCCCAGGACCACGTTAACAAACGAATCAAAGCATACCTAGTTAAAGATCCAAACACTTCCCACTGCAAGTAAGGAGGAGCTCTGCATAGGAGAGACCATTACGAAACAACAACCAAAACAAAACAGCAGAGTATACATAGCACACACCAGAAACACTTCCTGAAGTGCCAGGCTCTGGACGGTCTGTGAACCCCTTTAAGATAGCATTAATCTTAGGTGCAGGAAGGATAACAAGCTTTTAAAACATGCCAAAGATAGGGGCGCCTGGGTGGCTCAGTCGGCTAAGCCTCCGACTTCGGCTCAGGTCAGATCTCACTTTTGTAGGTTTGAGCCCCGTGTCAGGCTCTGTGCTGACAGCTAGCTCAGAGCCTGGAACCTGCTTCTGGTTCTGTGTCTCCTTCTCTCTCTGCCCCTCCCCCTCTCATGCTTTGTCTCTCTCTGTATCAAAAATAAATAAAACACTAAAAAATGAATTTATAAAACATGCCAAAGATAGACAGTTAACCAAAATGACAAGGCAGAGGAATTCACCCCAAAAGAAAGGTGAAGAAATCACAGTCAAGGATGTGCTCAAAATAGATATAGGCAATATATCTGAATAGGCATTTAGAACAACTGTCATAAGACTATACTTGGGCTTGAAAAACCTCATGCTGCAGAAATCAAAGATCTAAAAACTAGTCAGGATGAAATTAAAAAATGCTGTAACTGAGATGCAAAACCAACTGGATGGAGTTACCATGAGGGCTGAAGAAACAGAGAAGAGAATAGGTGATATAAGAGGTAAAGTTATGGAAAATTATGAAGCTGCAAAGAGGAAGGACAGAAACCTATTAGATCATGAGGAAAGACTTAGAGAATTTATAGATTCCATGAAACAAAACAAAACTTGTATCATAAGAGTCCCAGAAGAAGAGTGAGAAAATGAGGCAGAAGGTTTATTTTAACAAATTATAGCTGAGAACTTCCTTAATCTGGGGAAGGAAACAGGCATTCAAATCCAAAAGCCATATAGAATACTTACCTGGCAGGGGAGATATCATGATCACAAAAGGCATAGAGAACTCCCCTCAAAATCAACAGAAACAGGTCAACACCACCACATATCATTGTGAAACTTGCAAAATACAAAGATAAAGATAGAATTCTGAAAGCATTTAGGGACAAAAGTCCTTACCTACAAGCATAGACACATAAAGTTAGCAGCATACTGGTCCACTGAAACTTAGCAGGCCAGAAGGAAGTGGCAGGAAATATTCAAGTGCCGAATGGGAAAAATATGCAGCCAAGAATTCTTTATCCAGCAAGGCTATTATTCAGAATGGAAGAAGAGATTTCACAGACAACCAAAAAGTAAAGGAGTTCTTGACCACTAAACCAGCCCTGCAAGAAATTTTCAGGGGGACTTTTGAGTGGAGAAAACAAAATAAACAAAAACCAAAAGACAAGAGGAAGACAAAGCAACAAAGGCCACAAAGGATGAGACCACACCACCAGAAACACCAACTCTACAGGTAAAACAAAGGCACTAACTCATATCTTTCTCTAATCACTCTGAATGTAAATAATTAAATGCTCTAATTAAAAGATATTTTACCTATTAGAATAGGTAAAAACACAAGATCTGGGGCATCTGGATGGCTCAGTTGGTTAATTGTCTGACTTCATGACACAGGTCATGATCTCATGGTTCATGAATTCAAGCCCCATGTCGGGCTCTGCACTGAGGGTGTGGAGCCTGCTTGGGATTGTGTGTGTGTGTGTGTGTGTGTGTGTGTGTGTCCCTCTGCAACTTGCGCTCACTCTCAAAATAAACTTTAACCCTCTCCTGAAGTATCAGAGACTCATTTTGGACCAAAAGACACATGCAGATTGGACGTGAGGCAATGGAGAACCACCTATCATGCTAGATCTGCTCCAACAGAAAGCTGGAGTAGTCATACTGATATGAGACTAGATTTGAAATAAAGACTGTGACAAGAGAGGAAGTGGGCATTATTCATAATTAAGGGGTCTATCCATCAAGAGAATCTAATGATTGTAAATATTTATGCCCCTAAAACAAATATGTAAATCAGTTAATCACAAGTATAAAGAAACTCATTGATAAGAATATCATAATAGTAGGGGACATTAGTAGCAAACAGCAGAAAATCAACAAGGAAACAATGGGGTTGAAAGACATACTGTACCAGATAGACTTAACAGTTATATTCAGAACATTTCATTTTAAAACAGCAGAATATAAAATCTTCTTGAGTACACATGGAACATTCTCCAGAACAGACCACACGCTGGGTCACGACTCAGCCCTCAACAAAAGGACTGAGAAAAATATCTATTTTCACATCACAACAGTCTGAAACTTGAGATCAACCATAAGAAAAAACTTGGAAAGCCCTCAAATACATGGAGGTTAAAGAACATCCTATTAAGGAATGAAAGGGTTAACCCAGAAATTAAAGAAAAAAAATACATGGAAGTCAATGAAAATAAAAACATGTCAGTACAAAACCTTTGGGATGCAGCAAAGGCAGTCCTAAGAGTAAAATACATTGCAATTCAGGCCTATCTCAAGAAGCAAGAAAGGTCCCAAAGACACAACCTAACCTTACCTCTAAAGGGGCTAGAAAAGACGGAGGAAGTAAATCCTAAACCCAGCAGAAGAAGGGAAATAATAAAGATTGAAGCAGAAACAGATGATATAGAAACAGAAAAAAATCATAGAAGAACAGATTAATTAAACCAAATGCTGGTTTGTTGAAAGAGTAACAAAATTGATAACCTTCTAGCCAAACTTATCAAAGAGAGATGATCCAAGTAGATGAAATCATGAATGAAAGAGAAGAGATCACAGCCAACACTATAGGCATACAAACAATAAGACAATACTATGAAAAATTATATACCAAAAAACTGGGCAATCTAGAAGAAATTGACAAATTTATAGATACTTACATGCTATCAAAACTGAAACAGAAAGAAAGAGAAAATTTGAACAGACCGATAACCAGGAAAGAAATTAAAGCAGTTATCAACAATTTCCAAACAAATAAGAGTCCTGGGCCAGATGTCTTCCCAGGGAAACTCTACCAGACCATTTATTTTCTTATTTTACTTTATTTATTACACATTTATTTATTTTTGAGAGACAGAGAGAGACAGAGCGTGAACAGGGGAGGGACAAAGAGAGAGGGAGACACAGAATCCAAAGTAGGCTCCAGGCTCTGAGCTAGTAGTCAGCACAGAGCCCGATGTGGGGCTTGAACCCATGAACCATGAGATCATGATATGAGCCGAAGTCAGACACTCAACTGAATGAGCCACCCAGGCGACCCTCTACCACACATTTAAAGAAGAGTTACTACTTATCCTTCTCAAACTGTCCCATAAAATAGCAATGGAAGCAAAGCTTGCAAACTCCCTCTGTGAAGCCAGCATTACCAAATCACTGATTCCAAAACCAAAGACCCTACTCAAAAGGAGAAATTATAGGCCAATATCCCTGATGAACCTGGATGCAAAAATTCTCAACAAGATACTAGCAAATTGGATTCAATAGTACATTAAAAGAATTATTCACCATGATCAAAGTGGGATTTATTAATGGGCTGCAGGGCTGGTTCAATACTCTCAAATCAATCAAGGTGACAGACAACATTAATAGAGCAAAGGATAATAACCTTATGATCTCAAAAGATCCAGGAAAAGCACTTGACAAAATACAGCCACCACTGTTGATAAATACCTCCAACAAAGTATGGATAGATGATATATACCTCAACATCATAAAGGCCATACACAAAAGAAGAAATATTATCCTTAATGGGGAAAACCTTAAAGCCCTTCTACAGTCAGGAACAAGACAAGGATGTTCACTTTCATTATTACTATTTAACATAGTATTAGAAGTCAGCCTCAGCAATCAGACACCAAAAATAAATAAAGGGTATACAGATTGGCAAGGAAGACTCAAATACTCTGTATTTGCAGATGTCATGATACTCTACGTAGAAAGCTTGAAAGACTCCACCAAAAACCTGATAGAACTAATACATGAATTCAGCTAAGTCACAGGATATAAAATCACAACATGCAGAAATCTGTTACATTTTTTTCTCTTAAAAATGTTTATATATTTATTTTGAGAGAGAGAGAGAGAAAGAGAGTGAGAGAGAGCAGGAGAGGGGAGGAGGTAAGAGGGAGAGAGAACCCCAAGAAGGACCTCTGCATTGTCAGCTTGAAGCCTGATGCAGGGCTCAAACCTACCAACCCTGAGTCAAATTGACCGGAGTCAAAATTAAGAGTTGGACATTTATCTGATTGAGCCATCCAGGTGCACCAGAAATCTTACATTTCTATATAGCAATTATGAAGCAGTAGAAAAAGAAATCAAACAATCAATCCCATTTGCAATCACACCAAAAATGATTAAGATACCTAGGAATAAACCTAACTAAAGAAGTAAAGGATCTGTACTCTCAAAACTAAAATACTTACAAAAGATATTGAAGAGGATACAAAGAAATGAAAAAACAGTCTATGTTCATGGATTAGAAGAACAAATGTTAAAATGTCCATTCTACCCAAAGTTATCTATATGTACATTTAATGCATTCCCTATAGAAAATACTACTAACAGTCTTCACAGAGCTAGATAAAACAATTCTAAAATTTATATGGAACATTGACCCAGACCCGGAGTAGCCAAAGCAATCCTGAAAAAGATAAATAAAACTGGAGGCATCATGATTCTGGATTTCAAGCTCTATTACAAAGCTGTAATGATCAAGACAGTATGGTACGGGTACAAAAACAGACACACAGATCAATGGAAAGATCAAATAGAAAACCATGAAAGTATGGTCAACTCATCTTTGAAAAAGCAGAAAAGAATATCCAATGGAATAAAGACAGTCTCTTAACAAATGGGGCTGGGAAAACTGGATGGCAACATGCATTTCTTACATCACACACAAAAGGAAATTCAAAATGGATGAAAGACCTAAATATGAGATAGGAAACAGTAAAAACCTTAAAGAGCACAGGCAGCAAGCTCTATGATCTCACCCAGATTAACTTCTTACTAGACATGTTGCCAAAGGCAGGGAAACAAAAGGAACCATTAACTATTGGGCCTTCATCAAGAAAAAAATGTACAAAGCAAATGTCCTTTGCTTATGTATCACAAGGGAAACAATGAAAAAAACTAACAGGCAGCCTATGGAATGGGAGAATAAATTTGCAAATGACATATCAGATAAAGGGTTAGTATAAAAAAATCTATAACAAACTTATCAAACTCAACACCCAAAAAACAACTCAGTTAAGAAATGGGCAGGATAAAAACATGAATAAACACTTTTTCAAAGAAGACATCCAGATGGCTAACAGACACATGAAAAAATGCTCAGCATCACTCATCATCAGGAAATACAAATCAAAGCCATGATGAGATACCAC
This sequence comes from Suricata suricatta, assembly GCF_006229205.1. NCBI lineage: Eukaryota > Metazoa > Chordata > Mammalia > Carnivora > Herpestidae > Suricata > Suricata suricatta. The sequence continues at coordinate 38,801,271 of NC_043700.1, read as the reverse complement.
CTCATACCAGTCAGGATGGCAAAAATTTACAGCACAAGAAACAACAGGTGACCTTCTTCCACAGCTGGTGTCAATGCAAACTGGTGCAGCCTCTCTGGAGAATAGTATAGAGAGGTTCCTCAAAAAACTAAAAATAGAATTACCCTAAGATCCAGCAAGTGCACTAGTAGGATATTTACCCAAAGGATATAAACATACACATTTAAGGTGGTACATGCACCCCCATTGTCATAACAGCATTATTTTAAGTTCATTTATTTTGAGAGATAGAGCATGAGAGGGCAGGGAGACAGGTAGAGAGAGAATCCCAAGCAGGCTGTGCACGGTGAGTGCAGAGCCCAGTGTGGGGCTCACACACATGAACTGTGAATTCATGACCTGAGCCAAAACCAAGACTTGGGCGCTTAACTGACTGAGCCACCTAGGCGCCCCCAACATCAGCATTATTAACAAAAGCCAAACTATAGAGAGAGCCCACATGTCTATCGACTGATGAATAGATAAAGAAGATGTGATATACCAAGACAATGGCATATTACTCAGCCATCAAAAAGAACGAAATCTTGCCATTTTCAATGATGTGGATGGTGCTAAAATGTATTATGCTATACATCATAAGTCAATGAGAGAAAGACAAATATATGATTTCATTGATATTTGGAATTTAAGAAACAGAACATATGGGAAGTCAAGGAGAGAGAAGATAGGGAAACAAACCACAGAGTTTTTTAAAGATAGAGAATAAACTGAGGGTTGATGTAGGGAGGTGGGTGTTAGACAGACTAGATGGATGATGGGTATTACAGAAGGCACTTGTGAAGAGCCATTGGGTATTGTACGTAAGGGATGAATCACTGAATTCTACTCTGAATCCAATATTGCACTGTATATTAACTAAAATAAAAAAAATTAAAGTCTCTTCATTGATATCTTTTTTTATTCTTTCTCTTTGTGGTGAGAAAAATCATACTTCTTTCCTACTATATAACCATGTGGTATCTTTGAGAGGGTTTATATCCTTTCTTTCTTTCAGAGAAGAGATAATTCTGGTCTCTTTTTCTAAGACAAATTGTGAAATTTAAATTTGAAGTTAAAGCTGGGGGAGAGAGGAATATGGAGGAGTAGGAAGATCCTGAGCTCACCTCCTTTGAAGAACACACCAAGGGTATACTTGCATATAGTACAACCCACTCTAAAACAGATGTGAACACTAGCATAACAACTCTTCACAGCTTAAGATATGAAGAAAAAGCCACATTAAATGGGCATAAAGGGGAGAGAACCAACCCCCCAGCATAGTGACCCAAAACTGATGGGATGATCATAGGCTTGGAGTTCTTTCCTGGGGATTGAGAGATTCAACCCCCTACATTAGGTGCTTCCTCCTGGAGGTGTACACTGGGAAGATGAGCCCCTAAAAGGTCTGGCTTTGAAGATCAAGTGTGGCTTAACTCTGGGAGAGCCAGAAACGAAAATTCCACTTTTAAAGGGGCTGTGCACAATATTACTCACTCTGAGATCCAGCACAGAAGTAGCAATTTGAAAGTACTTGTGCTATTCACAGAGGACATTTATTGAATAATTTTAGGGACTGTGCTGGAGTTGCAGAGATCTGTGAAAATCTTCTCCAGGGATGGAAGGGTAGGCAGGTGCTATTTTTCTTGCCTTCGTTCAATCTAGTAGGCCTGATTGGCAGGTGGCAGTTCTGACATTCTTCATCTACTTTGCTAGCCTGCTCACCCCACCCTGTCCAATCTTCCTGCCCTGGAAGGTGTAATTCCAAACAGCTCCCTACAACCTCTGAAACATCCAGTAGGCAGTACTGCCAGGACTGATGCCCCTCAAAAACAATTACTGGTCTAGGGAGGAGTACCACCCTGCCACCAGCACCCCTGTAAGAGTCAATTGGGCCTTGCAGCTAGCCACACCAGGTGCTAACAATATCCACCAGTATGCTTGTAATAGTCACACCAGGCCTCATAACCAGCCACACCAGGGGCTATCACCATCTACCAGCATGCCTCTAGCAGCTGTCCTACCCACCAGCGCATCTATAATAATCATTGCACACACTGCAACCAGGCTGGCAAGGAGCCAGCCCCACCAATGAGCACAGATGAAGCATTGTAGCCCAGTCACAACAGGACAGTGCATGCAGCCCACACAGGAGACACCCTTAGAACACATGGTTCTGGTGGTCAGGGAGAATTGTTGGGCCCCACAGGAGCCTTCTATATAAGGTCACTACCCTGAAGAACAAGAACAGAGCCGATCTACCTGATACATAGAAACAAACACAGAGTTATACAAAATAAAGACACAGAGGAATATGCTCCAAATGAAAAAACAAGACAAAACAGAAAAAGAAATAAAGTGAAGAAAAGCAAACTACCTGATAAAGAATTCAAAGTAATGGTTATAAAGATGCTCATCAGACTTGGGAAAAGAATGGATGAATTTAGAAACAATTTCAACAAAGAATAGAAAATATTAAAAAGGAACAAATCAGATTGAAGAATATAACAACTGAAATAAAGAACACATTGAAGGGAATCAATAGTAGTATGTTAGAGGTTGCAGAAGAATGGATCAGAGATCTGGAAGACAAGATAATAGAAATCTAAATTGAAGAGCTAAAAGAAAAAAAGAATTTAAAATAAAATGAGGATAGATTAAGGAATCTCTGGGACAACATCAAATGTACTAACTTTCACATTGAAGGGGCCCCAAAAGAAGAGATTAAAGGGACAGAAACGTATTTGAAGAAACAATAGCTGAAAACTTCCCTAATCTGGGAAGGAATAGAAATCCAAATCTAGTAAGATAAAGGAGCTCCAAAGATGATGAAAGAAAAGAGGTCCACACCAAGACATATAATAAAAATGTCAAAAATTAGAAGTAAATTTAGTTGTGGGACAGGTTGACTAGCAATGTGAGGAAGGGTTATCATGTCTATATCATGATTCTCCTGCTGGGGCTAGGCACATTGACCTCCTCAATGAAAACCACAGTTCTTTTAGTATGAAAGAAGATGATGCCTTAGAAAGCAGCAGTGTCTGTCATAATATCATATACTAGCTTCTTTGACCAACATTGACCATGTGAACGTGATCAAGTTTTCAATCTCTGACCTGGCACATGTATATCAGAGAGTAAATCACTTCTAAGTGATTTACTAATACACTCCCTGTTAATTTTCTGCTTTGCCTTATACACTAGCGTTAACTTACCTATTAAACGTTGTTTTTAAAAATTAAAATATAGCTGACATACAATAGTCGTTTCAGGGGAATGCCTGGGTGGCTCAGTTGGTTGAGCGTCCCACTTTTGATTTTGGCTCAGGTCATTATCTTAACATTCATGGGTCTGGCTCTGTACTGACAGTTCAAAGCCTGCTTGGGATTCCCTCTCTCTCTCTCTCTCTCTCTCTCTCTCTCTCCTTCATCTCTGCTTCTTCCCTGCCTGCATGCTCCCCCTCAAAATATATAAACTTAAAAATAAAACAAACAAACAAACAAAAACATTATTAGATTCGGGTGTACAACATTGATTCAACATTTATATATGTTACAAAATGCTCACCATGATTTACGTGTATTTACCATGTGTCACAATACAAAGTTACATAATAATATTGACTATATTCCTTTGTTATACTTTACATCCCTGTGACTTGTTATTTTATAATTTGAGGTTTGTACCTCTTAATCGCCTTCACCCTATTTCACTCATTCCTGTACCCTGTACCCATTAAGCAACCACCAGTTTTTTTTCTCTGTATTTATTACTGTTTGTTTTATTTGTTCCTTTGTTTTGCTTTTTTTTAAAAAAAAACATTTTATTTATTTATTTGAGAGACAGAGAATGTGAGTGGGAGAGGGCAGAGAGAGGGAGAGAGAGAATCTAAAGCAGGTTCTGTACTGCCAGGGTGTAGTCTGAAGAGGGGCTTGATCCCATGAACTGTGAGATCACCTCCTGAGCTGAAATAAAGAGTCAATCACTTAACAGTCCATGTCACCCAGGCACTTTTTATTTTGCTCTTAAATTCCACATATAAGTGATGGTGTCTTTATTTTACATAGCATAATTCCTACAAGGTCCATCTATGTTGTCACAAATGGCAACATTATCAATCATTTTTATGGCTGAATGATAGTCCATTGCACATATATACTGCATTTCTTTGTCCACTCATCTATCAGTAGACATTTAGGTTGCTTTCATACCTTGGCTATTGTAAATAATGCTCCAATAATCATAGGGATTTCTTTCAAACATATCTTTCAAATTAGTGTTTCATTTTCTTAGGAAACTCCATACTAATTTTCATAGTGGCTGTACCAGTTTTCATTCCCACCAGCAATACAGGAGAGTTCTCTTTTCTCTACATTCTCACCAATACCTGTTATTTTTGTCTTTTTGGGAGTAGCCATTGTGACTGGTGTGAAGGTAATATCTCATTGTGATTTTTATTTGTATTTTCCTGATGGTTAGTGATGGCTAGCATCTTTTTATATGTCTATTGACCATCTGTTTATCTTCTTTGGAAAAATATCTATTCAAGTACTCTACCCACTGTTTAACTGAATTCTTTGGGTCTTTTTTGGTTTAAGTTGGTTCTTTATGTGTTCTGGACACATATCATACACAAATGTCTTTCCTCATTCAATAGGCTTCTTTTTCTTTTGTTATTGATACCCTTTGCTGTGCAAATACTTTTTGGTAGTTATTTTTGCTTTTGGTTTCCCTTGCCACAGGAGACATATTCAGAAAAATACTGCTAAGATCGATGTTTAGATTTAATGCCTATGTTTTCTCTTGGGAGTTTTATGGTTTCAGTATTATATTTACGTCTTTAATTCACTTTGAGTTTTTTATATAAGCTGTAAGACAGTGGTCTAGTTTCATTCTTTTGTATATAGCTGTCCAGTTTTCCCAAAACCATTTATTGAAAAGACTGTCTTTTTCCCATTGTATTTTCTTGTCTCCTTTCTGGAAGATTAATTGATCATGTAACTGAGGGTTTACTTCTAGGCTTTGTCTTCTATTCATTGACCTATTTTGTGTCAGTATAACACTGTTTTGCTTCTACAGCTTTGTAGCATATTTTGAAATCTGGGATTGTGATACTTCTAAGCTTTGTTCTTAATCAAGAATGCCATTTTGGGTTTTTTCTGGTACCATAAAAATTTTAGTATTATTTGTTCTAGTACTGTGGAAAAGGCTACTGCTTTTTTGTATTTTATTTGTATTTTTTATTTGTATTATTTTAAAATTTTTTTCTTTAAATCCAAGTTAGTTAACATACAATGTAATAATGGTTTCAAGATTAGAATTTGTGATTCTTCACTTACATATAACATCCAGTGCTCACCCCAACAAGTGCCCTCCTTAATGCCCATCACTCATTTAGTCCACTCCACCACCAAAACCACTCCAGCAACCCTAAGTTTGTTTTGTCATTAAGAGTCTCTTATGATTTTCCTCCCACTGTTTTTATCTTATTTTTTTCCCTTCCTTTCCCCTATGTTCATCTGTTTTGTTTCTTAAATTCCACATGAGTGAAATCATATGACATTTATCTTTCTCTGACTTATTTCACTTAGCATAATACACTCCAGTTCAATCCATTGTCATTGCAAATGGCAAGATTTCATTCTTTTTGATCACCAACATTCTACACCCCCCCCCCCATCTTTATCCATTCATAAGTTATGGACATTTGGGCTCTTTTCATAATTTGGCTATTATTGATAGTGCTGCTATAAACATTAGGGTGGATGTGATCCTTTGAATCAGCATTTTTGTATTCTTTGGGTAAATACTTCATAGCATAATTACTGGATCACAGGGTAGTTCTATTTTTTTTTTTTTCATTTTTTGAGGAACCTCCATACTGTTCTCCAGAGTGGCTGTACCAGTTTGCATGCCCACCAGCAGGGCAAAAGTGTTCCCTTTTGGAATCCTTGCCAACATCTGTTGTTCCAGAGTTGTTAATTTAGCCATTCTGACAGGAGTGAGATAGTATTTCATTGTGGTTTTGATTTGTATTTCCCTGATGATGACTGATGTTGAGCATTTTTAAATGTGTTTGCTGTTAGCCAACTGGATGTCTAGGGAAAAGTTTCTGTTCATGTCTTTTGCTCATTTCTTCCCTGGATTATTTGTATTCTTGGGGTTAAGTTTTCTAAGTTCTTTATAGATTTTGGATAGTAATCCTTTATTGGATATGTCATTTGCAAATATCTTCTCTCATTCTGTAGGGCGCCTTTTAATTTTGTTGATTGTTTCCTTCACTGTGTAGAAGCTTTTTTGTCTTGTTGTAGTATTTTTGCTTTTGTCTCCCTTGTGTCTAGAGACATGTCTAGTAAGAAGTTGCTGTGGCTGAAGCCAAAGAGATTGATGCCTGTTTTCACCACTAAGATTTGGATGATTTCCATCTTACATTTAGGCCCTTCATTCATTTTGGGTTTATTTTTGTGCATCGTGTAACCAGTGGTCCAGGTTAATTCTTTGCATGTCACTATCCAGTTTTCCCAATTTCATTTGCTAAAGAGATGGTCTATTTCTATTCTTTTCTGCTTTGTTGAAGATGAGTTGGGCATATATTTGTGGGTGCCTTGCTGGGTTCTCTATTTTGTTCCACTGATCTATGTGTTATTCTAGAGGAAACTGGATGTAACTTCATTTAGGTTTCATTATGTTTGCTGGCTTATTTGTTTGTTCTTTGCTTCTGTTTTTGATTAATCTGTTTTCTTTTTTCTTTCTTGGATACAGAAAGAGCAAATTCTTTTTTCTTTTTAAAATTTTTAAAAATTCTATTTTGTTTAATTTAATTTTTAATTAAAAATTTTTAAACTTTACTTTCTTTTCTCTTTTTTCTCTATTCTTCAAGATTCTCTCAACAAGCAAACCAAAACACACCTAGGATCTAGCTTCCTTATTTTTTGGTTTCGTTTTGTTTTTGTTTTTTTAATATTAATTTATTTTATTAACTTTTTTCTTTTTCCAAATGACAAGACACAGTATTTCACTGCAAAAAAAAGAACAGGAAGAAATGATAGGGATTTAATCAACATAGATAAGAGTAAAATGTCTGAACTAGATTAAGACCACGATTATAAGAATACTACCTGGGGTTGAAAGAAGCATAGAAGACACCACACAGTCTCTTTCTGTGGAGATAAAACAACTAAAATCTAGTCAGGCTGAAATCAAATGTGCTATAACTATGTGCTATAACTGAGATGCAATCTCAAATAGATGTAGTGAGAGCAAGGGTGGATGAAGCAGAGCAGTGAATCAGTGATACACAAGATGCAATTATGGAAAATAATGAAGCAGAAAAAAGAGGCAAAAGATAATACAAGACTTAGAGAACTCAATGACTTATTAAAAAGGAATAACATCTGAATATAGGAGTCCCAGAAAATGAAGAGAGGAAAAGGGGCAAAAGGCTTATGTGAGCAACTTTTAGTGGAAAACTTTCCTAATCTAGGGAAGGACACAGATATCACAATCCAGGAAGCACAGAGAACTTCCATTATCTTAGACAAAAAAAGATCATCACCAAGGCAAATGCACTAAAAACATAGATAAGGAAAGAATCCTGAAAGCAGCAATGGGGAAAAAAAAGTCCTTAACCTATATGAGAAGACAGATTAAATTCTCAGCAGATTTGACCAGAGAAACCTGACAGGACAGAAAGGAGTGGCAGGATATATTCAAAGTGCTGAATAAGAAAAAAATATGTCACCAATAATTCTTTATTCTGCAAGATTGTCATTCAGCACAGAAATAAAGATAAAGACTTTCCCAGACAAACAAAAACCAAATGAGTTCGTGACACCTAAACCAGCTCTGCAAGAAATTTTAAGAGTGATTCTTTGAGTGGAGAAAAAAAGCCAAAAACCAAAACAAAGACTGAAAGCAAAAAGACTAGAAATTCGGAACAGAGAACATCACCAGAAACACCAAATCTGAAGGCAACACAATGGTACTAAATTCATATCTCTAAATATAAATAGACTAAATGCTTCAATCACAAGACACAGGGAAACAGAATGGTTAAGGAATGGATAGGAAAACAAGACCCATCTATATGCTGCCTACAACAGACTCATTCTGGACTTAAAGACACCTGCAGATTGAAAGTAAAGGGATGGAGAACCAACTATCATGCTAATGGACATGAAAAGAAAGCTGGAGTAGCCATACTTATATCACACAAACTAGACTTTATCTTTTTTAATTAAAAATTTTTAAATAATTATTTATTTTCAAAGACAGAGACAGAGAGTGATCAGGGGAAGGGCAGAGAGGGAGGGAGACAAAGAATCCAAAGCAGGCTCCAAGCTTTGAGTTGTCAGCACAGAGCCAGATGCAGGGCTTGTACTACTGAACTGTGAGATCATGACCTGAGCTGAACCTAGATGCTTAACCAACTGAGCCACCAGATGCCCCTCACAAACTAGATTTTAAAACAAAGACTATAACAAGAGATAAAGAAGGACATTATATAATAATTAAGGGGTCCATCTATCAAGATCTAACAATTGTAAATATTTATGTCCCCAACATGGAAAACCCAAATATATGAATTAATTAATCACAAACATGATGATACTCATTGGTAATAATACCATAATTGTGGACTTTAACATTCCACTTACAGCAATGGACACATCACCTAAGCAGAAAATCAGCAAGGAAATAATGGCTTTAAATGACATACTGGACCAGATAGACTTAACATATACATTCAGAACATTTCATCCTAAAGCAGCAGAATGCACATTCTTGAGTACACTTGGAACATTCTCCAGAACAGATCACATACTGAGTTACAAATCAGCCCTCAAAAAGTACAAAAATATCAATATCATACCATGCATATTTACAAATCACAATGCTGTGAAACTATTTGGTAAAACCACAAATACTTGGGAGATTAAAGAACATCCTACGGAAGAATAATGGCTTAGCCAATACATTAAAGAGGAAATTAAAAAGTACATGGAAGCCAAAGAAAATGAAAACACAATAGTCCAAAACCTCTGGGATACAGCAAAGGTGGTCATAAGAGAGAAGTATATGGCAATCCAAGCTTTCTTAAAGGAAGAAGAAATGTTTCAAATACACAACCTAACCTTACCTAACCTAACCTTTCTTTAAGCCAAAGAAAAAAGAACAGCATGTAAAGTCCAAAACTAGCAGAAGAAAGGAAATAATAAAGATAAGAGCAGAAATCAATGATAGTGAAATAAAACAAAGCAAAAAAACCCCAAACAACAACAGCAACAACAACAAACCAAAACAAACACAGGAGAACAAATCAATGAAATCAGGAGCTGGTTCTTCGAAAGAATTAAAAAAATTGATAAACCTTTAGCCAGACTGATCCAAAAGAAAAAAGGACCCAAATAAATAAGATCATGAATGAAAGAGGAGAAATCAATACCAACACCACAAAAATACAAACAATAATAAGAGAATATTATTAGCAATTATATACCAATAAATTAAGCAATCTGAAAAAAATAGACAAATTCCTAGAAACATATAAACTACCAAAACTGAAACAGGAAGAAATTTTGAACAGACACATAACTAGTAAAGAAATTGAATTAGTAATCAAAAATTTCCCCCAAAACAAGAGTCCAGGGTCAGTTGCCTTTCCAGGGGAATTCTACCAAACATTTAAAAAAGAGTTAACACCTATTCTTTTGAAGCTGTTCCAAAAAATAGAAATGGAAGGAAAACCTCCAAACTCATTCTATGAAGCCAGGATTACCTTGATTCCAAAACCAGACAAAGACTCAGTAAAAAGGAGAACTACAGATCAATTCTCCTGATAAAAATGGATGCAAAAGCTCTCAACAAGATACTCGCCAATGGAATCCAATAATACATGAAGAGAATTATTTACTATGATAAAGTGGGATATATTCCTCAGCCACAGAATTGGTTCAATTTCTAAAAAGCAATCAATGTGATACATTATAAGACCCACACATTCCTCTTAATAGATGTAGAAAAAGCATTTGACAAATACAGCATCCCTTCTTGACAAAAACCCTCAAGAAAAGAAGGACAGAAGGAAAATACCTCAAGATCATACAGTCTATATATGAAATACCTACAGCTAGTTTCATTCTAAAGGGGGAAAACAGAGATTTCCCCTTAAGGTCAGGAACAAAACAGGGGTGGCCATTCTCACCATTATTGTTGCACATAGTGTTGAAGTCCTACCCTTAAAAATCAGACAGCAAAAAGAAATAAAAGGCATCTAAATCAGCAAGGAAGAAGTCAAACTTTCACTCTTCACAGAGAACATGAAATTCTGTGGAAAACCTGAAAGTCTCCACTAAAAAACTGCTAGAACTGATACATGAATTCAGCAAAGTCACAGCATATAAAATTAACATACAGAAATTGGCTATATTTCTATACACTAATAATGAAGCAGCAGAAAGAAAAACTAAAAAATCGATCCCATTTCCCATGCACTGGAAACCATAAAATACCTAGGAGTAAACCTAGCCAAGGGGGTAGAAGATCTGTACACTGAAAACTATAGAAAGCTTATGAAAGAAATTGAAGAAGACACAAAGAAATGGAAAAAAACATTCCATGCCATGGATTGGAACAACAAATATTGTTAAAATGTTGATACTACCCTAGGCAATCTACATATTCAATGCAATCCTTATCGAAATAACACCAGTATTATTATTCACAGACCTAGAACAAACAATTCTAAAATTTGTATGAAATTAGAAAAGACCCTGAACTAAAGTAATGTGGAAACAAAATCAGGGGCAGCTGGGTGGTTCAGTCAGTTAAGCACCTGACTTTGGCTCTGGTCATGATCTCACAGTGCCTGAGTTTGAGCCCTGCATCAGGTAAACATGAGCCCTGGTTTGGGTGAACTGAAGCCCTGCTTCAGGTGAGCTTCATTTGTCTCTCTACCTCTCACTCACTTGTGTCCTTTTGCTCTAAATAAATAAATACCTAGATAAATAAGTAGCTTTAAAAAAATGAAAAAGAAAAAGAAAACCAAAGCTGGAGGCATCATAATTCCAGACTTGAAGCTGTATTACTGTAATTATCAAGATAGTATGGTTCTGGCACAAAAAGAAATACATAGAACTACTGGTATTTTGATAGGGAATTCATTGAATCCATAGATTTCATTGAACAATTCTTTAACAACTAACAATTAATTCTTCCCATTCATGAGTATTCCATATCTTATTTGTGTCATTCAATTTCTTTCATCCATGTTTTATAGTTTTCAGAGTACAGATCTTTCCTCTTTAAAAAATTTTTTTAATAGTTTATTTTCCAATTGGACTCCATATAACACCCAGTGCTTCTCCCCACAAGTGCCCCCCACCATGACCATCACCCCCTTTCCTCCCTCCTCCTCCCCCTTCAGTCCATGGTTCATTTTCAGTATTCAATAGTCTCTCATGATTTGTGTTTCTCTCTCTCCCCAGCTCTCTTTCCCCCTTCCTCTCCCCCTGGTCCTCTGTTAGGTTTCTCCTGTTAGACCTATGAGTGCAAACATATGGTATCTGTCCTTCTCTGCCTGACTTATTTCACTTAGCATTACACCCTCGAGGTCCATCCACTTTGCTAGGGATTTACCCAAAGGATACAGAAGTCCTAATGCAAAGGAGCATATGTACCCCAATGTTCATAGTGGCCCTTTCTATAATAGCCAAATCATGGAAAGAGCCTAAATGTCTATCACCTGATGAATGGGTCAAGAAGATATGGTATATGTATACAATGAAATACTATATGGCAATAAGAAAGAATGAAATATGGACATTTATTCTTATGTATTTTATTTTAGTCTTTTGATGTAATTGCAAATGGGAGTTTTAAAAAACAATTTTTCTCTTTCTGGTAGTTTGTGATTAGTGCACAGAAACACATTGAATTTTTGTATATTAATTTTGTATCCTACAACTTTACTGAATTCATTTATTGGATCCAGTAGTGTTTTGGTGGAGTCTTTAGTGTTTTCTATATTTGGTATCATGTAATCGGCAAAAAGTGATAGCTTCACTTCTTTCTTACCAACTAAGATGCCCTTTTCATTTCCTCATCTGATTCCTCATCTGACTGTCTACTAATACTATGTAGAATATAAGTGGCAGGACTGAGAATCCTTGTCTTGTTCCTGATCTTAGAGGAAAAGTTTTCAGTCTCTTAGCATTGAGTACCATTTCAGATGTTTGTCACTATTTGTCATATATGGCTTTTATTAAGTTAAGGTATGCTTCCTACTTACCCACTTTGTTAGAAGTTTTCATCATGAATGGATGTTAATGTAAGTTAGAGCATGTCATCACTGCTCAAAATTCTCCAATGGTTTCTCAATCTTCTCAACCTCAAATACTCAAAATGGCTTAGAAATTGCAAAGCCTACTCTTTTTTTTAAAAATGTTTATTTATTTATTTTGAGAGCAATAGAGAGAGTGTGTGATCAGGGAAGGGGCAGAGAAAGAGGGAGGGAAACCCAAGCAGGTTCTGCACTGTAAGCACAGAGCCTGATGTGGGGGTTTATCCTACAAACTGTGAGATCATGACCTGAGCCAAAATTAAAAGTCAGATGCTTAACTGACTGTGTAACCCAGGTGCCCTGCAATGTCTACTCTTACTGTTGTTTACTACTTTATTTTTCTCCTTGGTACTTCTATCAGTCTTATATTTAACATAAAAAATCCTGTTTATCTTTCTTCTGCCAATACTAAATGCAATCACATGCAATCACTTTGCCTTTGCTTACTACTATATCCCCAGAATAGAGAACACATAGTATACACTGAATATTTGTTAAATGTTTGAAAGGAATGAGGGAATAAATATGAAAAAATTAATTTTCTCAAAATTTCACTTTGTGCTTTTAATATGGAAAATACTAGAAAAATAAAAATAACATGTATATAAACATAGAAGTAGATGCCTGGTGAATTCCTAAGTCAGTAACCCCTAGGGACACACTTAAATCTTCAGTGTTCTACCATTCTCATGTTTTCTACAAAAACGCTAAGGCACAGCATTGACCCTGTGGAGCAGTACTGAGACTCATGAGCCTCTACTCAGCAGACTAGTGCATATTTTCCCCATGTCCACATTTATTTGACCATGGCTATCATGCTGACATGCAGGGCAAACCCTGCACAGTGCAATGACAGGCTGGTTGCTGTGCTTAAATAGGAGTTGTCTCTTTCCCTCTCTCTGTGTAGAAAAAAAAGTAGTTTTTGTTATATTTTTGAGGTTCCTAAAACATAGACATATTTTCTGAGCATCTCATACAGCTGTAAATGAAGACCCAATTATTACTACCCACATTGAGCTTCAAAATAAAGTGATAAAAGGGATCACTGTACATGGACTACAGTGGTTATTTGGATAGCTACTAGATCTCATTCTGACATAAAGAGCAGCTTCTATATTGACCTAACAAAAGCATCCATTATAAAGATAAGGATTTTTCAATGGTCATTTATATCTGAATTCCCCTGCTTGATCATTCTTGCATGTAACGTATCAGAATCATATTTACTTTGGGGTAAATACTTCAATACTAAATGAAGAAATTATAGACTCCCTGGGTCTGAAAGTAGTATCCCTGTCAATATTAATACAGGAGAGAATCTGCTGTTGACAGTAAACAAATAGTAACAATATCAAAATTTCATATCTATGCTCTGACAATAATGTTCAAAACAAGATGGTAAAAAAGGGAAGAAACGACAAAAAGCTGATAAATTTCCAGCAGTGTAACTGCATAAACCATCAGAATAATTTGAGATGGGATTTTACCAAATCAAAGTCCAATAGCTACTCCCTACAGAAAAGCATCTAAACATTGTTTTTTTTTTTAAAGGAAAACTTTAACCCAATTTCTTTTTTTTAAACATTTATTTATTTTTGAGAGAGAGACAGAGCATGAGCAAGGGAGGGCAGAGAGAGAGAGAGAGGGAGACACAGAATCCAAAGCAGGCTCCAGGCTGTCAGCCCAGAGTTCAATGAGGGACTCAAACTCATGAACTGCGAGATCATGACCTGAGCTAAAGTCGGACCCTTAACCAACTGAACCACCCAGGCACCTCCTAAACATTGTTTTTGTGGCTTTGTCCATTCAGTACTCTCTCCTTAAATTTTCTTCTTAAAATTTGCTATTTTCATAAAGGCTCCTGTGACCATCAACAACCAAACATAACTTGTATGATTAATGGCTTCTTTTTCTATAAAAACAAAATTCTTTTTTCAGTCTGTATCCTCCTCCTTTTTTTTTTTTTTTTTTTGCTACATTAGCTTATTAATCACTTGGTCTTTAATTACCTATAGCAATACTTCCCGGTATGTAGAAAACAATATCCCTTTACATTAGCAGCAATGCCTACTAGAGAGGAATGAAAAATATCATGTCTAAGGGAAGCAATCTGTTGCTTAGGTTGGATGTTAGCTGCCTACTAAAAGAAACAAAAACAAAATAAACAAAAACCCAAATATTGATTTTATTTGGAAATAAGTTTAATCACATCCACATATAAATTTATATGCAACTGATCAAACAGTTCCTTTTAAGTCCTGCATACTATTTATTTCATTTAACAATACACTGTCTCCTTTTGATTTCTGATACATAAATACGGAAGTAACAACTTGAATGAAAATAACACAGTGCTGGCAATTTTAACTTAGTACTGACTTTTGCATTCAGGCCTCATTGCTCTAGCAAATCCTGAATACATTTCCTCCTAAAATCTCCCTTTCTCATACAGGAAAGGCCATTTTAAGATGAATTGAGGAGAAATTCCTCAATAATATCATGTACATAACAAAACACTCCTAGATTTTTACAGTGGAAAGCAAATAAACTAAAAAATAAAAACAAGCAAACAATAAAGAAAGAATTCTTGAAGTAACTGCTTTTCAAATAGTGTTCATCTCTACTTTCCATTCTAAGGAGTGCTAGCAGAATTGATTTGAAGAGATTTTCTCCTTGAAAAGCTGGCTCATCCACTACTACCTGCTAACTTAAGAAAACAATTACATTCAAAAACGCTTCCTGTAAGTTCTTATCTGAGAGCTATGCTAGGACTTAACATTTAAAAAAATAAATTTTTAAAAGAATTTTCTCCCCTATGCTATTCCCATATTAGCCTTTAGCATGCAGTGGTAACCCACTACCTAAATATAGCAAATACATACATTTCAATTTGTATAGTTTGTATTTGTGGCTTTCTGGGAAAATGTAAAGAAAATTGAATTCCATTTTTTCCACTTCAGCCTACTGTTTGGCTCTATTGCTCTCTAAATGAAATTTGTAACTTCTATTAAAAAAAAAACTTAAAAACAAAAAGCTTGCTTTTGTATAATAATATAAGCAGAAGAGGTCAGAAGGCTTTAATATAGACAAAAAGGACTGGGTTTATAGAGAATTTCATTGTCTCTGTTCTTTTGCCCTTGGGCCTCCCAGCCCAGATATTCCTATAGCATTTCATCTTTGCCAGGTGGCAACTCAGCCCTAATCCAGTGCCCCTAAAGAGCTCTTCCATGGGTCATTTAGAAAGAACGGAGAACTGAATGGCCATCATTGGACCCTCCCCTACCTTCTGGTCCAGCTACTGCCCTCCTCAGGGTGTACCTGGCTGCCAGGACCGAGAGGGCAGATCCCTTGTACCGCTTTCTATTTTTGCAGGACAACATCTCCATCTTTGGTAAAAACAAAAAACAAAAAACAAAAAACACTCGGGTTGTTAAGGAGAATAAACCTTAATTCCTTGATTCCTGTTGAGAAATAATTTTTAAAACACGGCTTCCTCTCTCTTTCTTTGCTTCTTCATCTCTCAAAACCCTTTCTATAAGCTCAGTCCATATTAGTATACAGATTTCTATCTCTTTTTGAAAAATTAAACTCAAAATTCTTAATTCAAAAGTCCAAAAACTCACTTAGAAAGTAGTACACATTTTATTTTCTCTGTGGAATATTTAAAAAATGAATTGTTTACTTCCAATCTACCAATGGGGCAATCCCATAGGGAACTGTCATCCACAAGGCTGCTGGCTCTGGGGGCTCCAGTCATGCCTATTCCCAATGTGCCTACACTACTTGACCTTGGGTGGGGGATTTGACAGCGGACAAGTATAAAGTTAACTGTAAGAAAATTCACCCTGGATCAATGGGATTAAAACATTTGCTTCAAAACAATGGAAAAGATATTTTCTTTTGAAACACAGGGATATGAAGTCAAATTTCTACACATTCAAGGTAAGTAGTTTGGGCTAGAGAAATACCATTTATTTGGACAAATAATTAAATTTAACTCTTGTGGAATAAAAGTTTATCTTTTGGGATACCTGGTTGGCTTAGTCAGCTAAGTGTCTGACTTTGGCTCAGGTCATTAACTTACAGTTCATAAGTTTGAGCCCTGCATTGGGCTCTGTGCTGTCAGCACGGAGTCCACTTTGGATCCTGTCTCACTCTCTCTCTGCCCCTCCCTAACTTGTGCTTTCTATCTGTCTCAAAAAGAAATAAAAACATTGAAAATAAAAGTTTGTCTCTCACTAGACTTTTCCTTATGGATCTCACATCTAAAACAAAATTTTAGTTTGTTATGATGACATTTTTATAAAAGTCATGCTATTAACCTTTTGGTTTATATATTACTTATGCTTCTGCTTATATTGGAATTCACTAAAGTCATACAAAGTAACCCTCAGCAGCACATTCCCAGAGTCCTCACTACAACCTGTTTGTCACACTCACACCTCCAAAAAGGCTAATGCTGGTCATAGGGAAACAGGGTCAGTCTTTCCAGGAAATATTTAAAGTAGGTTTGAAGAGGCTTTGAAGACCTTGGCCTTAAAATACCTTCCCCACTAATCTTCCATGACAGTTCATCCCTGAGATTTATTAATAGCCTTTAGCTTAAAGCAGTTTTATTCATTTTATGCTCTTAGTTCAAATGTCTCTTTAAATGGGAAGCACCCTAAGCTACCATCTTACTGGTTCTGTGTCCAATTTTGAGCCTATCTTTGTAAAGCATTTCCAACCAGTGGAGTCAGAGCACTGAGCAACCATACCTTAGCTAAGCCCCTTGCTCCCTCCAGGTTCCACATGGGCAGAAGGGAGGGATGGGCCACTTTCCAGCTGTAAACCTTTCAGGATTCTCTAAATAGGTGAGAGCTAGGTGCCTCGTTAGCGCAGTAGGTAGCGCTCAGTCTCATAAATAGGTGAGAGCTACTTGAAAGCAACATATGTGGAAGAAGACACAATACCGATCCTTGGGAGGAAAAGATGAATCAGAAAATGGGGAGTAGAGCACTGAAGGGATATGGGAAAACCAACCATGGTTTACTTATTTCACAATTTTGCCAAAGGCCAGACCTGGAAGGGAAGAAACCTGCTGTGAAAGCACCTTGCACATTCCTTGGTGTGAGTGTGAGTCCTCCTTCAAGGAGGAACACAAGTAGACAAATTATTGAGTGTTCCTGGAGGATGCCTATTACACCAGTAGAACCAACTTCTAGTCTTCCAAAGAATGCGGTGCTGAAAATTCTTAAAGCAAACATCTCTTGGCTTACATATGGTTTTTCCCTAATGTTTCCAGAAAAAAAAATAGAGAACAGTTTATATATTTTCATTATAAGTCTACTGAGTAATTTTTAACTAGATATACCTAAAGAATCTCAATAGCCTGTCAGACCCCTCACTGCTGGGAGCCGCACCAGCCTTGCTGGATGACATGGTCATGTAAGAACACGAGTCTGAACCTAGTGGACGCCATGACAGGCTTTGTTTTCCCTCTGGACTAGAAGGCCTAAGGTCAGTTGCTCCGGAACCATTTGGCCATTTGGCGATTATACATTACCCGGGGCAAAAGCAGACCACCGCGGTATCCAATCAGGAAAGGCCAGCTACCTCTCCCCACATTCTTAAGGGTGAGTCCTGCAGATGGGAACTTTAGATAAGACCCTGTTACCTAGTGTTAAAGTTAACCAGATAGTCACCAAACAAGACCCGGAACTCGCTCTGTAATTGGTTAATTTCAAAGATACCCTAAATGTTGTAATTGGGTCCCGCCAAAAGTAACGAACGCTCTGAACAGTGTGTATGGTTAGAGCTGCTGCCAATACTGTTGTACCGTTATGATTGGGTCACTGTACCTATGTCACAATTTCCTGTAACTCCCCCTTCCCAAACTCATAAAAGTCCTACCCCACCTTTGTTCCGGGCTCACTCCACTTGGATCCAGTAAGTCTGTGAGCCCGAGTTTAGGCTGGCTGGGCCTAAATTCGTAATAAAGCCCTTTGCTTTTGTATGTGTGCTTCGGCCTCCCTGGAGGTCTCTGGTTTCTGGGGGTGATAAAGAAATCTTGGGTACAACAGTCACAGTAAGGAAATGGCAGACGTTGCACGGATCCTGCCATGAGAGGCAGAAACTGGCATCTCCTTCTGCTACTACTGCTCATGTGAAATTAAGCCTGTTGCTATTGATTAGGTCTCACAATGTTCCAAGTCAGACCAATATTCCCCACACAGATACCTCATGGGAAGAAGCATATTCCAACCGCTATAAAAAGGAATTTAAACAAAGCACTGCAGATGTTTGTCGAAAGGCTCTTCTATTGAGCTTCACAAACTTAAGACATGGATAATAAAGGGGGTTAAAGAACACAAGAATAATATTTACTCTGGCCCTGAGAAAAAGAGCCTAATTCAGGAATAAGAAACAAACAAGAGCCAGGCCTAAGTTACTGGGCATACATATACTAATTGTGCCCATTGTGAGGATAGGTAAGGGTAGTAACAACGTAAACTCATATGCAAAGGCCAGCTCATCTAGGGCACCTATGGAGCTTACACCTTCAACATCAAAGAACAAGGTTGACAAAAGGTTTATTTACTAACCATTGCAAATAGATTTTTCCTCTTATGAGCCAAATAGAATGCCTCCTAGCCTTGTTTATGCCTGAATCTTAGCGTTATTGTTATAAAATGTGTTTGTTATCTGCTTCTACTGAAATCATCCTGCTATCTTCTTAGTTGTAAGTTTTACTGCGGGTTCAAACAAGTGTGTATGTTATCTGCTTTTCACTGAGAATATCCTGTTATCCTATGATGTGTAAATTACCTCACTGTAATTAGAGTAGTTCTGCAAAAATGTCTCTGTAAAACCTGTTTCTGCACCCTTTTCAAAGCATCTTTATCACTGAGAATTATTTGTAAAAATTCCACTTTTTGATGTCATGTTAACACTTAAATCTGTAAATAAAAGCACAAAACCTGGCAACAGAGATGCCAGAGATGATGCCAGGCTGGTGACCAAGGAAAAAAGAAACTGCGTGGATCTCTCTCAACCCATTTTCGTCCACCCATTTTCGTCCACGCGGCTGCCTCCTTCAGGGGACCCTGGACCCGCTGGGGCTGGCCTCCAGCACCCCACCTCAAAACACTCTTCATCTCAGATCAAGTACTTAAGCTTTAAAACTCTTACATCAAAAGCATACAGATTCTTCTAGAATATATTAGGACAAAAATCTAATGTAGTTAGAGATAAGTACTCTGGGTAAAAATAGAAAAGGAAAGCCAAAATACACACCCTTTTTCATTGTTCTGATTCCAGAGGGTTAGCCCAGGAAAAGATTCAGCAGCAGCAGTCAGCAAACTAACAGGTGACATGGGGAGGATCATTTACCAAAAAGTCTATGGGAACCCAAAAGGAGGCAATTCACATTGTTTTCATGAGAACTTTGTGAGGGAAATATGTTTGGTTTTCTCCTAGCTCAAAAGTTACAGATATGAAAAAGGACACTATAAGGCTATAGGCAATATCATTCATACCAGGTGGGCCTCCTCTTTATTGTATCCCCAATCAGCAGTAATAATCAAAATATTAAACTACTGGGACAGCAATAGGCAAGGGCTAAATCCAAATAGACACCACCTGCAAACCATTGTAAAGCTTTATATGTGCACAACAGCTGTCTATCAGCTTACTTTCCACCTCTTAAACATAAAATCTACCTTGGCCTGTTATCGGACCTCATAATTCTTAACTGACTTTTAAGGAGATTACATGGTCTATATATGTGCTAACCAGTACAGTAGCCACTAACCTCAGGTAGTTACAGAACATGTGAAATGTGGTCGGCCTGCAGTGAGATATGCCTTAAGTAGGAAATATACATTAAATTCTGAAGACTTAGTAAGAAAAAAATGTAAAATGTCTTAATATTTTATATTAATTATAAACAGCATTCTAGGAATTATGTCTCTCTTGTTAACTGTATTTGAATGCCTAGAAACCTGCTGATCTTAGATCTCTAGTTTTTGACTCATAATAATATTCCATTAAAAATAAATAAATAAATAAAATTCTTAAAATTTCTCAAGAATTCTATTAACCTGCAATACAGCTTCTCAGACCCTGACATTTCATCACTTCTGTGATGTTTTCTGTATAGGAAATGTCATTATATTCCAGGCTAGACTTGGTTACTAAGGCTGAGACTTGCAACTAACGAATCTTCTTTAAGTAAGTTAATGGAATTTCTCCCTTGATTTCACTAGGGAGAAAAAGGGTAACGACTGTTGTTATTGTACTTGTATGGTCAAGGCCACTTATAAATTAATAACTTGGACCTTTTGTTCCAGAGGTGGATTTGCCTTGTGGCAATTGGCATTGTATTGAGAAATGTCCTTGCACTGCTCCTGTGAGAAGAAAAGTGGTCCATAATGTGAAAATTACCTAATGTTGGCAAATTAAAAACGAGCAATCTGAGGATACAGAGCTAAGATCATAACCAGAGAATTTATTAAAAAAAATCTCAAACTACCCACCCACTATGTAACAACGCAACAATAAAACTAAGGGTTTACATCTAGATATTTATATTATGTGTACTTCTAAACATGAGTTATTTAACTAATGACACTGCTCTTATTCTCAAATGTCAATTTTAGAAAGAATCATGCCTTTTTTTTAACATGCCAAGAAAAATCAGAAATTCAGAAAAAGATGCATCATGTCTCAACAATGTCCTAGATTTTCTAGGTTTAAAATATTCTGTTCCAAGCCTCTTATAAGTCTTGTTATAATGGACATTTGTTGTTTCTAAAATTGAATTTCCTAGCTATGTGGTTGGTGTGGGTCCTACTGGTCTTTAGCCATAAATATATGCTACTCTAGGTCACAATTCAGGAGAACTTACTGAATTCTAGCTCATGAAGCCAAATTGACATTATTCTGCATCTGGCTTGAGCCATCAGGGAAGTAGACTTTTTTATTTGCTAGTTTAGAAGCTGAAAACATTTACCTGGAAGTATCCAGTTTCTAAACATGAAAGGACAGCTGATTCCAAAGCCCATGTTTAAAGGTTTAACTAAGACACGAAGCACATACAATTGGCTGCACCCATTATACTGGGGATGACAATCTCCAATGCATTCAGGGGCCAGGCCAGCACATAACGTGGAAACCTACCTGATGTGATATAATACGGAGTGGTGGAGAAGAGACTGCAGCTCTTTTCTGAGTGCATAGAAATTATAATGAAAACAAATATAGCACTATGCTGGTCAAACAAAACTGCTGACATTAGGTCTGCTGGCTACATTAAATTCATTGGTATTGTATTGGCCACCAAGTTTCCACCTGGCTTTAAAATAAACCTCAGAAGCCTCTATTAACCTGACCCTAAATAATTTCTCTTCAGTAAATCTCATACAGCCCAGTCATGTTTTTAATCAGTTTGGGCTGCTACACAGTCTCCTTTTCCCTACTTAGGTCTAAGGATTAATTATTTAAACTCTGAAAACATCTTGTTACAAGAAAAACAACTGGGAGTTAACAGTACCTATACTTTCTAATTGCCATTGTCTTTAAGCTAAAGAAACAGACAAATTTATGGGGTGTTGGGTGCACCAACTTGGGTATAGTCTACATAACTGGTTTCTATACTAGCCTCAATGCCTCATTGCCTCCTCCTCCTACCCTTGAGGTCAAGGAGCAAAGTGCACTTCCATGGACATCTAGGTCTTGGGAGCTGGGGAGACACTCTTGTCTTTCCCGCCACCCTGAAAATGACACCAGAAATCTATGAGAGTCACCTGTCTGAACCTCCGGAGGTAAGTCAGTTTATCATCTGAACTCTAAATGCACATGTGCTTTTGCCTGAGGTATTAAGTGGAAAGGTGGACACAGCATACTTCCCACCCCATGGCCACCCGGAAATGTCGGTGGGGTCCTTCAGTAAACCTGAAGTCTGCTCCTCCGTCTGAGCCGAAAAAATTTTAAACTGGGAATTCTTTCTCTGCCTCCTGCAGGCACCTCTCCTCTTGCAGTCCCTTCCCCCATTCTTTCTCTGCACCACCTGGGTGGGGAAGGGCCTGCCCGCACAGCACCACTAACTCCTGAATCCCTCAGGCAACGCCAGCTCCTTCCTCTGCCCTAGGTGTTAAGGAACAAAAGACCACAGAAGTCAGATTTTTGCACCAAATTTCCAGGTCAAAATTAACTATGGGAAACAAAGTGACTTATGTGGGTTCAAGTAAAACTTATTCAGTGTTTAAATTAACTTAGGTTTTTTGGTTTAAGACAAAAACAGAAACAAACTTGTATTCTACCTGGATTTGCTGAAGGTCAATTAACTTCCTGTTATCTCTGTTCCAATTTGTTAAAAAACAAAGGGAGAATGACTTAGAGTGATGGTTAATTTTGTCTGTCTCAGTTTTCATGAGTAATTGTTAAGATAGTTTAAAAACTTCTTGCTAACCTAATAGTGCTAAAGTTTTGCTTGTATGACAAATTGAGATTAAATTCATTGGCTAATGAGACAAAAAGCTAAAGCAATAATTATTAGATATAGGTTTCTGCTTTTGAGTTGTAAAAAAACTAAGGGTACTTAAAACTGTTAAAAACATGTTTTGTACTTAATTGGTTCATAAATTTATTATCTAAGAAGAAAAGCTCTGGTGTAAACACCTTTCAGTTACTAAGTCCTCAATTGGAGACTGAGGTTTCCTAAGAGTTAAAATTCTGCTAAGTGTACTTATGACTGTTGAAAATAAGAAAAGCAACCCTATATGTAGGAAAATGGGGGGTATATAAGAAAGATATAGGAAATAAAAATACATTTTCGTTGAGGATAAAAGAAAACAATTGTGTCCTAAATGAGACTGCTTGTTTGGAATGAAATGGCTTTGGGACAAAGTTTAAAGGCAAAGAAAAGTTGTAGGAGGCTCATGAAGGGAAATCATTGAAAAGGATTTTTATGTGTGCACAGGATTGACTGAGGTTGAGATGAATGAAATTTTAAAGGTACATTGGTACAGGGTTGAAATTCTGCTCTCCTTTCTGTTCAAAAGCCAAAGTTTTCTTGGGTTGTTGATCTGCCCTTGATAAGACTATGTAAATGGAGGTTTTCTCTTCTGTCTGCCAAGAAGGCCAAAGCTTTAGGTTTTATCTTTGTCAGGTCTTGGAGTCCTTAGTTAAAAGTTCTCAAGGTTAAGGAAACAAAGTTTTGCTAGCAACCATGTAATGCTATGCTGTCCCCATTGGGATCTTTTATTGCCACTTTGGTTGAATAAATAGAGTTTTGAGATATATAATAACTTGCAATTCTATTTAGGATGTGTTTTACAACTTCCTAAGGTTTTAACAAATTTCCCAGTATTTAAATGGTAAAGAAGTCTTGACCAATTAGGCCCTTTTATATAGGATGCCAAGTTACTTAAAAAAGCACTGTTGTACAATGATAAACCTTAGGTTGTATTGCATGGGTAAATGCTGTAACTGCTCAAATATATACGCAATTCCTAAAACCTTAATTTTTTGGTATAAGGTCAGTACTTAATACTCTGATTACTGAAAGTGTTAAGTGTCACTAAATTTCTTTGTCAAATTGCATCATAATATACTCTCATCAGATCTTTAACAATGTCCATTTCTGAGATTTGGTCACAAAATGTGTTTCTTCTTCAAGGAAAGTTGTAAAGAGAAAATTTGGGACAAATGCAGTATTTGACATCTTTTAGATTAACATTAAAATGGGTAGAAATTTACAGAGCTAAAAGCTGCATCCAATCTGAACAAGAGTTTGGAACATGGGACTAAATGAACTGAGAAAAATTATAGTTTTATGACTCTTGTTAAGAATATTGCTGGTTCTTTAATGTTTGCTTACCCAGCTTAAGGAAACTTTCTCTTAAGAGATCTAGATATACAGAAATGTCATAAAAGTATTTGTTTGTAAACAGCATTTATCTTTTCTCTTTACCTAAACCCTCTGAAATTCAACAGGTCCCAGTGAATATTCTTTTTCATGCCAATCACAATTGTTTGCATAAGTTCAATAAGAATCTGTTTATTTTATAGCAGGACACCATTGGAAATACTGGTTATTTTACCAAGGCTTTGACTGGAAAGTCATATTTGAGAGTCATGCATAGACTCGGATATGACCAGACAGCTTTAAGGAACTAAAATGGACTTTATGAAACATGGAGTCATAAAGCCTCTTGGAAGTGTTGGCTGGATACCTTGCTCACAGAGTTCCCAGCAGCCTCCCCAGGTGAGTGAAGAAGTTCACTTCCTGGCAGGCACAGGAACCTCAGCATATCCTGGGGACCTCATGAAGAGGAATTTGCCCAGTTCAACAGGTATTGCAGGCCTGTCTGATGGAAGGTACTTGGCCTGGACAGACTACTAGAAGTTCAATCTGGAGATTCCTTAGAAAAGGTCCCAGCAAAGCAAACTTTAAAAGATCCTTATGAACAGTCACTAATCCTGCTGAGCTTATGTAAATAATTAGGCCAGGGTTGTTAAGACTGCACTTGTTCCACAAATGCATTGGTCTCGAATTGGCTATCTCTGAAAATGGAGTTTTTGTTTAGAGAGAAAACTATGTTTCAACAATGCACCACTGTAGATGTTAAATTCTAGTTCTGATTGTCTTTGAATGTTTGTTGTTTGCCTAAATTAGACAACTTGAGATAAACTTCAAAGAAAATTATTACAGTATTTCATGTATACATAATCTTCTGT
This sequence comes from Suricata suricatta, assembly GCF_006229205.1. NCBI lineage: Eukaryota > Metazoa > Chordata > Mammalia > Carnivora > Herpestidae > Suricata > Suricata suricatta. The sequence goes on along the minus strand of NC_043700.1, from coordinate 38,776,196 downwards.
GCTTGTTACATTTAGAGGATGGGGGTCACCCCTTTCAAAAACTTAGAGGTGGATTTCACAGATAAATAACTAAACAAATAATTAATCCCTTATTAAAATTTCAGGCATCACTCTGGAGTTAAGTAGGCCAACTTAGAAGAACCCTCAATCTGGTGAGGTGATCCAGATCTAGTCAACCAGCTTAAACTGACCCTCAAAAAGACACTGGCCCTGAGATCTCCAGCCCTGCTCCAGCCACACCCCAGAAGCTGGCTGGTCTACACACGGCAGAAGCTTGAGGAATCAATGGTCCAATGAGATAAACTGTCCTTGTTCTTTGCCATCGGATTGGCAAATGTTGTCCCAGAAAGCTGGGGAAAGAGCAAAAATTCCTGCTTACGCACACCATTTTCTTATGGATAGGATGTTCTGTTGGTATTAATTGCCTCTAATCTGAGCCCAATCTATAAGAGCAGGGTGCCTTCAATGGGAGATTCTGTTAAACTAGCCCTTCCCCTGTATGATGATTATTGATTACAGGTAGTGCAGGAGATCAATTCTGCTCTCACAGTGCCTTCACTAACAAATTCAGGCCATCAATGTCTCTTCTGCTTTCCTTTTTCCCTCCCAGGTTGCAGCCTCTTTCCTTCAGGGACTACAAAATGTTTTCAGTTCCAAGGGACTAGTCTCACTCCTGACAAATATCGGCATTGGGGCCAGTATATTGGTGCTCATCTTATACCTTTTACCTTCCTTTTGTTGCTTCATCAATCAAAGCTTTCACAGAATTAATGTGGAACTACATACTTTTCATTTCATTTAAAAAATAGAAAAGGGGGTGATGTTGGGAACTATTTGAACTCACCGGTAGAATGAAAATTCCTGGTGAAGGTATGGCAAGTTTGCATGGTCTCTTGACCCCAGACAGCTCCCAAAATCTACCCTCTTCAAACTTTCATTTCTGCTTTGGCACCAAACCTCAGAGTACTTTGCTGATTAGTGTCAGGATCGGCCTGTCCCCTTGCCCTGTCCCTGAGGCATGATTGCACCTGGTCTAGGAAAAGTAAACTAGATACACCCTAATGCAACATATAATTTTCACCTAAACAATTAACTGATAACCTTCTGGATATGGACGCCCTTGTAAAAATCACTACTGCAATAAAATGTATCAATCATCTTTGGGACTGTGAGAGCAGGCATTATGTCTCCACAGAATCCTGTTTTTCTGGGAACTTTCTCTTAGAGTTATAAACAGCCTAATGACCCTTACTCATAAAAAACTGGCCTTTACTAAATAAGGTTGTTTGCCTCTTGGTTAAAGGTCACTTCCTTAAGGCTAGACCTGAGGTTTTGTAAAAAAAAAAATACCTATGACAACATGAGTGCCTATAGCTAAGTTTGTTATGACAATCATTACTACTAGAATTGTAACTTCTGAAGAACCCATGTCCTGGGAAATTGTATAAATTTTCTATGAGAAATCATTTACTGCTCTTTCTGGTCTATGTACCTTTCATAATAAATAAAGCTTGAGAACCAGACAGAGCAGAGATGCCTTCCAGAAGGGCAGGGATGTCTGCCAGAAGGGCAGAGATGCCTGCCTGGGGATCAGAAAGAAACTCGAGGCTCTCTCGCTCTCTCTCGCCAGCACCGTCCATCCTTCAGGGGAACCCTGGACATGCTGGAGCTGGACTCCAGCAATAGGGCTAACTACCAAGCTATCAAAGGGTATCTTTAATAGGGCTATTTCTTAAAGGGTCCAGGAGTTTTCTGGCATAGCTCAGCCTACTATGCTTTGAATGGCTGGAGTATTTTAAGTTTCTATATCTAATAGAAATCCCATATCTTGAAAAATTTCCAAATGCACAAGCAGTATGGAGATCAATTTAGACATTTTTTTAGTGAAGTGGGAAATGAATAAAAAGAAATACTTAATTTATAAAGAAGTGAGGCTATTTCTGATATTTATTTTTTGAAATTGGAAAATGATGGTGAGTTTCTTAACAGAGACTTGTGATGTCTAACAACTCTTCCAAAAGTGAGTTTAGGATCCAAGTGAACTCTTATAAAGAATTAACAGTCACAGCTTGGAGGTACAAATCCAATCAAAAAACAAAACAACCTTTAATTGTCAACAGAGAAACAGGCAAAGATTAGTCAATTAAAGCCCACTTGAAGAGTAGTTTGCTGCTTTAAGTAAAAGAGAATCTTTTTCTTATAGGCTAAATCTAGTAAGATAAATGGAAGCCTCTTTGTTCTCTGTAGACTACTTATAGATTTTAAAACAAAACAAAAAAACAACAGTAAACCCCCCCCAAACTCTGAACCTACTTATTTACTATAATTTCTAATACCTTACTGTCAGCCAGAATTTGAAGGCACAGAAAGAGCTGTGAATTTGCCCTACCATGAAGATTTCTGGTACTCAAAGCAACTTGGCCTATAAACAACTGAAATGCATAAAGTTAGCGACAGCTCCCAGAATAATTACCAAAAGCTTAATATTCTAACAAAATAAAAGCATTTTTCTTTTTCATGTGTAAAAATTATAAGAATTTTGGGGAAGGAGGCAATATGGTGGAGAGGAAGGGAGCTCTGTAAACTTCATTTGCCCCATCTATCAAACTGAGAAGGATATTACTCTCATCTGCAAGAGTGGAAGGAGAAAACAGACTCCAGAAAGAAGACAACCTCAAAGATACCTGAGTGAGTGTAAACTGGGGAGATTGGAAGATGGGCCAGGCCGAGAAGGGCAGGGGAGGTGGGAGCCCCAGCCCAACATGGGGCAAACATGTGGAGTCCCTGAGAGACAAAGGGAAGAGAAAGAAACTGAACACGCTCATAGTACTGTCATTGGGGAAGAGATAAAGAACATTTAGCTGCACTCAGAGAGAGAAACTCTCACTCCATATATAACTGCTGGGTAGCCCAAATCCCGAACCCAGGTGGCACAAGGGAAAGAACAGCTTCCAGCCCTGCGCCATCCCAGCGGGGAGTCCGTGGCCACGGTGGAGCATCAGGGGCGCTCCCTTCGACCTTGGATGTGGGAGTGAGAGCATGCACCTCATTTCCACGGCGCATCTCACCTCCAGAATTGGCCGTGCGAATCCAGAATCCTGGGGGCCAACAGGGAAAAATTAGCCCCCACCCCAACGCGATCGTGGCAGGGAGTTGGTGGCGGTGGAGGCCAGGGCTTGCGCTTCGGCTGCAGGAGCTTACAGCTCATTTCCAGCAGTGCCCAGCACCTCGGGCAGAGCAGCTTGAATCTCCACTTGTGCCAAAAGAAACTGATCCCTCCCCCTACGCAATTGCCATCTGGCTGGGGCTGGGAGTCTGCAGCTTCTGTGAGGGTGTGCACTTCACCTCCTGCTGCGCACCTTGCCTCAGGCAGCACACTGCGCCTCAGGCAGTAGCAGTGCAAATCCCAGCCTGAGCCACGACAAACTGATCCCTCCCCGGAAAAAGCCAGCCACCAAAGCAAGTACATTTCATCTGTGGTAGCATAAAAGTTCATGGACTAGGACTCTGAACTGAGGCGGGCCTGGAAAATACAACTTGGCTCAGCTGCAGCTCAAGGAGATCGAACTAATTACAGTGGTCTAAAGTGCTTAGTTCCAGCGGAGCTTGGGGTGCCACCACTCTACTCTCTGCAGCCACCAAGGCAGAGCCTCTGAGAGCAGCCCCCAGAGAACTACTACACCAAACCACGCCTATCCGCAAGGGGGAGCTGCTGCTTTTTTCTTCCTTTTTTTTCTTTATCTTTTTCTTTTTTTACCTATTTTTTATTATTATTACTTTTTTTACTTAAAACTTTTAAAAAAATTCTTACTCCTTATTTACCTTTCTCCCTCTTTTTTATTTCTTTCTTGCAATCCAGATATATTCTCCTGAAACTAATCCTTATCTCTCCCCGCAACTGGTCATACACTTTTAGACTGTCCATTGTCCTTTGTTGTCTGTGACCCCCTTTATATTTATTTTTTTCTTTTCTGCTTCTCGTCTCTTTCCTCTCCATTTTCTTTCTTTCCCTTCGCCCTTTTAATTTGTTTTTTCCTTGATTTATCTGTGGGTTTGTATGCTTCTGATCCCTCAGTGTTTGTTGGTCTGTTTTCCTTCTTAGGACTACCCAAAGAAACAAGCCAAAGTGTGCATGACTGAGAGTCCCAAATATCGCTGAGTAGGGAAATAAAATATTCAAAGGCACAGCAAGAGAAACGGAGAGACACCATTAAAAGAATATTTCCTGAAATGATAGGCCCTGGACACTCAATAAGCCTCCTTTAACAGAGCAATATTGACAGGTGCACAACGAGCTTTTTAAAGCTGACAAGAGACAGAAAAAAAGCAAAAATGACAAAACAAAGGATCTCTCCCCTGAGGAACCTCCAGAAAGAAGTCACAGCCACAGAACTGCTCAAGGCAGTTCTAAATAACATACCTGATCAAGAATTTAAAAAACTTGTCATAAAATTAATTGCTGAGGTTGAAAAAAGCATAAAGAAGCAACTGAGACATTGACTAGGCACTTTGAAAATAGGTGTGATGAGTTTTAAAAAAGGCTATAAATGAGGTGAATAATAAAACGGAAGCAGCCACCTCAAGGATTGATGAGGCAGAGAGAAGAATAGGTGAAATAGAAGATATAGTTATAACAAAAGAGGAAGTAGAAAAAAAAAAACAGAAATTAATCCAGGAGCAGGAAGGGGTAATTCGAGACCTGAGGGATAGAATAAAAGAGAACAAAAACCATACCATAGGAATTCCTGAAGAGGAAGACAGAAAGGTCCTAAAGGGATACTAGACCAAATTATAACTGAGAATTTCCCAAATTTGGGAAAAGAAATAGACATTCAAATTCAAGAGACACAAAGAAACCCTTGAGACGTAATTTGAATAGACCTTCAGCATGACATATCTTAGTAAAACTGGCAAAATACAAAGATAAAGAGAGAATTCTGAAAGCAGCTAGGGAGAAAAGGGCCATCACGTACAAAGGGAAACCTATCAGAGTGGTTACAGACCTATCTAATGAAACTTGGCAGACCAGGAAGGAATGGCAGGAAATCTTCAATGTGATAAACAGAAAAAAACATGCAACCAAGAATCCTTTATCCAGCAAGCCTGTCATTCAAAATAGAAGGAGAGATAAAAGTGTTCCCAAATAAACAAAAATTGAGAGAATTCATGACCACCAAACCAGCCCTACAAGAAATCCTAAAAGGGGCTCTATGAGGGAAATGTTGCAAAGAATACAAGGTGCCAGAGACACACCATAAACATGAATTCTAGGGAAAACACAATGAACAAAACCCATCTATTTGTTGTCTAAAAAAGACTCATTTTCAACCTGAAGACACCTTCAGGTTGAAAGTAAAGGGATGGAGAAATATCTATCATGTGATGGGAAGCCAAAAGAAAGCCAGAGTAGCCATACTTATATCAGACAAACTGGACTTCAAAGTAGAGGCAGTAACAAGAGATGAAGAAGGACATTAAATAATAATTACAGGGTCTCTCCATCAGGAAGAGCTAACAATTATAAATATCTACGTGCCAAACACGGGGGTGCCCAAATACATAAAACAATCACAGACAGAAACAATCTTATTGACAAGAATGTGCTAATTGCAGGGGACTTTAATACTCCACTGACAGCAATGGATAGATCAACCAGACAGAAAATCACTAAAGAAGCAATGGACCTGAACGACACATTGGAACGGATGGAACTGATAGATATATTTAGAACTCTGCATCCTGAAGATAGGAAATTCACCTTCTTTTCGAGTGCAAATGGCACATTTTCTAAGACAGATCACATACTGGGGCATAAAGCAGCCCTCCATAAGTATAAACAAATAGAGATCATACCATGCACACTTTCAGATCACAATGCTATGAAACTTGAAATTAACCACAGGAAAAAGTCTGGAAAACCTCCAAAAATGTGGAGGTTAAAAATCACCCTACTAAAGAATGATTGGGCTAGTAAGGCAATGAGAGAAGAAATTTAAAAAGTATATGGAAACAAATGAAAATGAAAATACAACAATCCAAAATCTCTGGGACGCAGCAATGGCAGTCCTTAAAGAAAAGTATATTGCAATCCAGGCCAATCTCAACAGGCTAGAAAAAAGGCAAATTCAAACTCTAATGGAGCACCTACTGGAACTAGAAGGGAAGCAGCAAGAGCACCCCAAACCCAGCAGAAGAAAAGAAATAATAAAGATCAGGGAAGAAATAAACCATAGAGTTCCAAAAAAACAAAAACAAAAACAAAAGTCGGACAGATCAATGAAACCAAGACTTGGTTCTTTGAAAAAATAAATAATATTGATAAACCTCTAGCCAGGCACCTCAAAAAGAAAAGAGAGAGCACCCAGATAGACAAAATCATGAATGAAAAAGGATCTATTACAACCAATCCCTTAGAAATACAAGCAATCATCAGAGATTACTAAGAAAAATTATATGCCAACAAACTGGACAACCTAGAAGAAATAGACAAATTCCTAAATGCACATGCACTATCAAAATTCAAACGGGAAGAGAGAAAGCATGAATAGACGGATAACCTGTGAAGAAATCGAATCCCTTATCAAAAATCTCCCAAAGAATAAGAGCCCAGGGCCAGATAGATTCCCAGGGGAATTCTACCAGACATTTAAAGCAGAGCTCATACAAATTCTTCTCAAACTATTCCAAAAACTAGAAATAGAAGGAAAGCTTCCAAACTCATTCTACAAAGCCAGCATCACCTTGATACCCAAACCAGACAGAGACCCAGCAAAAAAACAAAGAACTATAGACCAATATCTTTAATGAATACAGATGCAAAAATACTCAACAAGATACTAGCAAGTCGAATGCAACAACATATAAAAAGAATTATCCATTATGATCAAGTGGGATTCTTTCCTGGGTTACAGGGCTGGTTCAATATTCGCAAATCCATTAATGTGATACATCACATTAACAAAAGAAAGGATAAAAACCATATGATCCTGTCGATAGATGCAAAAAAGCATTTGACAAAATACAGCACTCTTTCTTAATGAAAACCCTTGAGAAAGTCAGAATAGAAGGAACTTACCTAAACATTATAAAAGCAGTTTATGAAAGGCCCACAGCTAATATCATCCACAAAGGAGAAAAACTGAGAGCTTTCCCCCTGAGATCAGAAACACGACAGGGGTGTCCACTCTCACCACTGTTGGTTAATATAGTGCTGGAAGTCCTAGCATCAGCAATCACACAACAAAAGGAAATAAAAGGCATCAGAATTGTCAAAGAAGAAGTCAATCTTTCCGTTTTCACAGATGACATGATACTCTACATGGGAAACCCAATCGCCTCCACCAGAAGCCTTCTAGAACTCATCAATGAATTCAGTAAAGTTGTAGGATACAAAATCAATGTACAGAAATCAGCTGCATTACTATACACCAAAAATGAAGCGGCGGGAAGAGAAATCAAGAAACTAATCCCATTCACGATTGCACGAAAAACCATAAAATACCTAGGAGTAAACCTAACCAAGGATGTAAAAGACTATAGGATGAAAACTATAGAAAACTTATGAAAGAGATTGAAGAAGACACCAAGAATTGGAAAAACATTCCATGCTCATGGATGGGAAGAATACACATTGTGAAAATGTCACTACTACCCAAAGCAATCTACATATTCAATGCAATCCTCATCAAAATTACACCAACATTCTTCTCAAAGCTAGAACAAACTATCCTCAAATTCGTATGGAACCACAAAAGACCCCGAATAGCCAAAGTTATATTGAAGAAAAAACCAAAACAGGAGGCATCACAATCCCAGACTTTAGCCTGTACTACAAAACTGTTATCATCAAGACAGTATAGTATCGGGACAAAAACAGACACACAGACCAATGGAAAAGAATAGAGAACTCAGAACTTGGCCCAGAACTGTACTGCCAATTAATTTTTGACCAAGCCAGAAAGAGTATCCGATGGAAAAAAGACTGCCTCTTTAACAAGTGGTGCTGGGAGAACCGGACAGCAACATGCAGAAGAATGAAACTAGACCACTTTCTTACACCATACACAAAAATCAACTCAAAATGGCTGAAGGACCTGAATGTGCGACAGGAAACCATCAAAACCCTTGAGGAGAAAGTAGGAAACAACCTCCTTGACCACAACCGCAGCAATTTCCTACTCGTCACATCCCCAAAGGCAAGGGAAATGAAAGCAAAACTGAACTCTTGGGACCTCATCAAGACAAAAAGCTTCTGCACTGCAAAGGAAATAATCAAGAAAACTAATAGGCAACCAACAGAATGGGAAAAGATAGTGGCAAATGACATATGAGATAAAGGGCTAGTATCTAAAATCTATAAGGAACTCACCAAACTCCACACCCAAAACACAAATAACCCAGTGAAGAAATGGGCAGAAGACATGAACAGACACTTCTCCAAAGAGGACATCCAGATGGCCTACAGGCACATGAAACTATGCTCAACATCACTCATCATCAGGGAAACACAAATCAAAACCACACTGAGATAACACCTCATGCCAGTCAGAGTGGCTAAAATGAATAAAACAGGAGACTATAGATGCTGGCGAGGGTGTGGAGAGATGGGCACCCTCCTACAGTGTTGGTGGGAATGTAAACTGGTGCAGCCACTCTAGAAAACAGTGTGGAGGTTCCTCAAGAAACTATCCATAGAACTCCCTTATGACCCAGCAATAGCACTGCCAGGCATTTACCCAAGGGATACAGAAGTGCTGATGCATAGGAGCACATGGACCCCAATGTTCGTAGCAGCACTGTCAACAATAGCCAAAACATGGAAAGAGCCATCACCTGATGAGTGGATCAAGAAGATGTGGTATATATATACAGCGGAGTATTACATGGCAATGAGAAAGAATGAAATATGGCCATTTGTAGGAAAGTGGATGGACATTGAGGGTGTCATGCTATGCGAACTAAGTCAGGCAGAGAAGGACAAATACTATATGTTTGCATTCATAGGTCTAACAGGAGAACAGGGGAAACCTAATGAAGGACCAGGGAGAGGGGAAGAGGGAAAGAGAGTTGGGGAGAGAGAGGGACACAAATTGAGAGACTATTAAATACTAAAAAAGAACTGAGGGTTGAAGGGGAAGGGGAGGGGGGAAAGTGGTGGTGGTGATAGAGGAGGGCACTTGTGGGGAAGAGCACTGGGTGTTGTATGGAAACCAATTTGACAGTAAACTATTTTTTAAAAAATTATAAGAATTTCCTATGGTCTGAAACCACTAGGACGTCCTTTCTACAGGAGTAGGTGAAAGAGCTAATTTTTGCCTGTGATTTTTACTGGTGACAGAATATAGATGGGATTAAAGCTTTCCTTCCTCTCGCATCCCACGTGGGGTTCACACTGAATTGCAGGCATTGACATGTGTTCTTACCTGCCCATCAGACTTGTTTTCAGGGGACCCACTAAGCTGTCTCAAAGAACTACTTTCTTTGATGTTATATTTTATATATAATAATAAAACTCCACGTATTCAGTCAACAAATATGCATTGAGCTTTCAGTCTATGTTCCAGCAGTCTGATGACAGAGCAGTAAACAAAATATACAAAATGATCAATAAATAACTATCATACCACTGTTGAAGGAATGAGATTAGATTCATTCAGGGAATGAAGCAGTCTGCTAAGAAAATGTTGTTTATAAAGTAGAGTATTTAATGCTATGCAAAAGATCTCCATGAACACACACACAAGACAAATTGTATCTGAATTTAATAGCTCAAATTTCAGTGGCTGATATAATAGCAAAGTGGATCCCACAATATATATTACATCAATTTTAAGTTAGTAAAAACTAATAATTCATTTTTTAAAAAGGATTACTTTTACAAACACCTTTTTGGATAGCAGTTACCCTTCTACTTTCCTGATAGACATAGATTAATGCAACTTGAGAGACAATCCAACATGCCTGACATATTAGCATATGAGTATGATTTTGATAAACCAGGGATTGTGGAATATAATCTTCAGGTTCCATGAGATAACAGTTTAATGAAAGTAAGATTTATCCCCACAAAACTTGGTCTAAATTCCATGTTATGAAATGAAACTGCTGGCTCTTGCTGGGTTACATTTTCTGATAAGGAGCACCACAGTAGGTTCAAAAGTAAAGAGTGCTTCTAGCAGTGACAACTTTTCAATGATTTTGCAGCTATCCCCACCTCCTGTGGACAAGCTTAAAGTCAAGGACTCAAAGTAAGGTGTTGAGTACTAGAAACAGGAGACTGAGGTGTTGGGAAATTTAATTAGCATGTGTGAAAATAAAAGGGCTTATAGCTGAAAGCCACTCAAAGTGCGAAGAATTATGATTGCTTTTTGAGAAACTACCATTTCTCAAGAATGAACAAGTCTGGGGAAAGATGAGCTCCTTCGTTTTTTGCTTTGTTGTTTAAAAAATATTTTTCAAGTCTTTTGCTGTTGAGGCTTCTACAATTTTTGCTAATAAATTTTACCTTTCTTAAGAGAATGATTTTTCTTCATCTGCCCAGAGCAAGGACTTGCTTGACCATGAAGAAAGCTAGTACATGGATCTGCACTGGATAAAATGCCAAATCTTATAACAAATTTTATAACTCAGGGAAATACTTTTTTTTTTTAATTTTTAAAATGGTTTTTGCTTATTTTTGAGAGACAGAGAGAGACAGCATGAGCAGGGGAGGGTCAGAGAGAGAAGGGGATACAGATTCTGAAGCAGGCTCCAGGCTCTGAGCTAGCTGTCAGCACAGAGCCCGATGTGGGGATCGAACCCAGAACCGTGAGATCATGACCTGAGCCAAAGCCAGACACTTAATCAACTGAGCCACCCAGGTGCCCCAGGGAGATACTTTACTAGCTTTCATGAAATCCTATCCAATTCAATATGCAAGCATACAGAAAAGATTAGAAATGGACTTGAGGTCTCTGTACTTCAAGAACTCACCATCGTGAGCAGGGGTAAGTGTTACAGAATCAACCATAGATACAAAGACATACTGAAAAACTTAAATATAAAGCCAACTGTGGCAAGAACTGTAACAGATTAACCCCAACGAATAGGTTTAGAGTTGGCTTTTTAAAAATTAAATATTTATTTTGAGAGAGAGTAGGGGAAGAGCAGAGAGAGAGAGAGAGAGAGAGAGAGAGAGAGAGAGAGAGAGAGAGAGAGAGAATCCCAAGCAGGCTCTGCACAATCAGCGAAGAGCTTAAATCGAGATCTTGATCTCATGAACTGTTTGATCATGACCTCAGGGAAAAGTAAGAGTCAGATGCTTAACTGACTAGCCACCTAGGCATCCAGAGTAGTCTTTTCATAGGAGGTATTTGAGCTGTGTCTTGAAAGCTGAACAGGACTTTTAGGAATGAAGATGAGGGGAAGGCAGTTGGGGCAGAAGAAAGTAGATGAACAAAGGCACAAATTACGCTTGTAGAGAATAGGCAGAAATGTGACTAACACATAAGGAGGCTGTTGTGGAAAGACCAGTGTGGGAGGAAGATAGAAGGAACCCAGATCCTCTGAGGTTAAGGATTGGGATTTTACTATTAAGATAAATTTTGGGGGGAGTTTTAAGGGACTGTCAGGGGCTGCTGCCACACAGAGGAATGCCATTGTCCGGGTTAAGCCTTAGAAAACTAATTGTCAGAGGAGAACTAAGGAACACAAAGCTACTACCACATTAGGTAAGAGATGAAAAATCCAGGACTTCAGCAGAGGAAGTCTAAAAGCAATGCCTATGGTAAGTAAGGGACAGCAGTGAAACAACAGAAGCTGAGCACTGGGATTTGGCTCCTGATTAGATGCTGGGGGGCTCCAGGGGCCAGGAGGAGGGTGCTTAGATGAGTGTAAAGTTCAAGCCTTAGGAAGAAACAGGATGATAAGATGAGAATGAAGGAGATGAAGGACAGAAGGTAAAACAGACTATACTGCAATTTAGAAAGACTAGCTGTAGATTCAGCATGCCTAACAGAAAAGACAATTATGTGAAAAATTTAAAAATAACTGATTATTCATTTTTGACTATATGCTATCTACTTAAAACAAAACAAAAAGACATTTTAAGTATCTGAAAGTGGCAGCTGAAGGGAGAAAGTCAGAGGATACTTCATAACCTGACTAACTGGGGAGAAAATGTAGCCAAAGGTAACATTTATTATATATACTGCTTTCAAGTTGCTTTAAAATTTTTAACCTTTCCAGAGATTATGGATCCTCCCCATTATTTTTCATAACCACAATGAACACAGGTGTGCCACAATTTATCAATGTATCAATCTCTTTCTGAAGGATATAGGTGGGGAGAGGAAAAATGCATCAGTGTTATTGAAAAGCCAAGAATATGCAGGAAGAAACTGATGCTTCATTCACCCTATAGCTCATTTCCTCCATTGTAGTTTTATTTTTTTGACTCAAACTCTTCTGGAAGAACATAGACACATAGAAAGCAGCTGCCCATTCTGGCATTGTTTTTTCTCACAGCAGGCACACATTATCCCAACCAGGCAGGCTGTTTGCTTTTAAGCACATAAACTGACATATTTTTTGATGTTTATGAGGGGCCACCATGATCTAGACCATGCCCAGAACTCTCAAGTTAGAGCCAGGGTCAAGGTCCAGGTATACTTCCTATAGTGGCAGTAGCTGCAACAACAACAACAACAACAACAACAACAACAACAACAACAACAAAATGCTTATGGAAAAATCATAAAATAACTTAGGCATTTATTACATTTAGGTTCAACATACCTCAAATTCCAGATAGTGATCTTTCAGTCTGTATTCATCTATCTCCTTGGCTTTAACTTTCTTGTCTGGGGGATATGAGCGGTGTTCAGCCAGCTCAGTGGTAATCTGCTTCAGTTTGCTTTCATGAGATTTCAGCTGTTCCTCCTGGAGGATTTTATTAAAGCTATTTAGCATCCAGAAAATAAATCAATAAAAAATCATAGAGTACTTTAAAAAGTCTCTTATGATGAATGACTTTAACTAGTCAACACAGTCCAATGTGCTTCTGCTGCCACATCTTACCAACTTTCTCAGGCCCAGTACTCATATATACCTTTGCAAAATGACAACCAGGCCCCTGTTATAAAACCAAATACTTTCAGAGTTCCTTATCAAATATATTGGTCATGAAGTTGAGAACAGGCCTCCTAAGAAACAATCCAAAAGGGAAGGTACCAGTTAAATACTTAGAGTCCCACATAACTTGGCTTTTCTATTTCCAGTCCACTCAGGAATGCTGCTAATCTCCCCGTCTGTCACAATGAACAAAAAGCCTCTTTGCTTAGTTTTTTTTTTCCTTTTTGAGACCAGCATTGCCACCAAGAAATAATTCTCTGAAAGCTATCCATAGATATTCTTTAAAATGTAGCAACCCTTGTTTTTTTCATCCAAAGTAGAAGAGGTTCTATTTTTTTTTAAAATCTTATCGATCCAAGGTAGTGATTCAAATAAATGTTCCTATAGAGAAATTATTGCCTGAACAGCGTCACTATAGGCACCATGCACCAATGCAACATGGTTGATCCTATGCCAAAGAATTTACATACTAGGGGCAACATTTCTATCACCTTATAATGAAAGACCCCTCTGGCAACATTTTAAAAATGAAAGAGAGATTGGAATTTTCTTGCATTCCTAAAACTTATATAACTGCTTTGTTTACTATTCTGCATTTACATATATGTTATCCAAATTCTTGTTGAATATAAATTTCACATGTACAATAAGAAATAAATGGATAAAGTAATGAAAAGGAACTGGTTAAACTAGGTGATAAATATAATTTTATAATAATATCATAATTTCTTTTCGTTTTTGTTTTTAAGAGCCGACAAAAGGAATTTCCCTCCTTCATGAAGCTCTTACTTTAGGACTTATCAATCTGTACTCTTTATAAAGGGCACAGCAAAAAGAAAAAAAAAAAAAGATGAGTTGTTTTCTCCTGGTTCCAAAATTCATGTCACCCTAGATGATCATGAGATGAGTTAAAGGTACAAAATTACATGCATAACACATCATCATAATTCCCAGTTGAATTCTTTCCATGCGGTATTTTTATAAATTAAAATGACTAATTAAATCCAAGATCAGTAAGTAGTTGACAGGTGATGAAGAATTTAAACCTTAAAGTAACTATGTAATTAACCTGGGAACTTAAACTTGCAATTCAAACCAAGTAGAACAATTTAGAAGTGAAAAATCCCAATAATTTTAATTTATGATGTAAGAGTATACCGATAAACAGTAAAACCTTGGTTTGAGAGCATAATTTGTTTCAGAAACATGCTTGTAATTCAAAGTACTTATATATCAAAGCGAATTTCCCCATAAGAAATAATGGAAATTCAGAGATTCATGTATCAAGGTGATTAATTTGTGGATAATGAATCATACCTGCAGTGCAGGAATAAATTCTACTTGACTGTGGTGGGTAATTCTTTTTATGTACTGTTGGATTTGTTTTGCTAGCACCTTGTTGAGAATTTCATCAGGGATAGTGATCTCTAATTCTCTTTTTTAGTGAGGTCTCTGGTTTTGGAATCAAGGTAATCCTGGTCTCATTGAATGAGTTTGGAAATTTTCCTTCCACTTCTATTTTTTGGGGTTGGGGACATCTGTAATTGTCACTTTTTTAAAATTTAAATTTTAGTTAACATAACAGTACAATATTGGTTTCAGGAGTAGAATTCAAAGATTCATCACTTATATACAATACCCAGTGCCTGTCACATCAAATGACCTCCTTAATACCCATCACCCATCTAGCCCATCCTATTCATGTCCTTCCATCAACCCTTAGTTTATTCTCTATCATTAAGAGTCTCTTGTGGTTTGTTTCCTTCTCCTCTCCTCCTATCCCTCCTTACCATATACTAATGTTTTGTTTCTTAAATCCACATGGGTGAAATCATACTTCTTTTTCTGACATATTTCGCTTAGCATAATAATTTCTATCTCTGCCCACACTGTTGAAAGTGGCAGGATTTCATTCTTTTTGATGGATGAGTTATATTCCATTTTATATAACATATACTATTTTATAGATATTTTATGTAACATGTTTTATTTATACTTTGTATATTATATATTATTTTACATATATCACATCTTCTTTATCCATTCATCAATTAATGGACATTTAGGCTGTCTCCATAGTTTGGCTATTGTTGATAATGCCGCTCTAAACATTGGGGTGCATGTACCCATTTGAATCTGTTTCTTTTTATCCTTTGGGTAAAAACCTAGTAGTACAATTCCTGATCAGAGGGTAGTTCTATTTTCAGTTTTTTGAGGAACCTCCATAATGTTCTCCAGAATGGCTTTCCCACCAACAGTGCAAGAAGGCTCCCCTTTCTCCACATCCTTGCCAATACCGGTTGTTTCTTGTGTTGTTAGTGTTAGACATTATGAAAGGTGTTAGGTGGAATCTCATTATGGTTTTGATTTGTATTTTTCTGATGATGTGTAATGTTGAATATCTTTTTATGTGTCTTTTAGCCATCTGGATGTCTTCTTTGAAAAAGCATCTGTTCATGGCTGTTTCCCATTTCTTAGCTGCATTGTTTGGTTTTTAAGTGTTGAGTTTGGTAAGTTCTTTACAGATTTTGATACTAACCCTTTATCATATATGTGATTTACAAATATCTTCTCCCATTCTGTTGGCTGCCTTTTAGTTTTGTTGATTGTTTCCTACACTGTGGCAGAAGGTTTTATCTTGATGAAATCCCAGTAGTTCATGTTTGCTTTTGTTTATTCATGGCAAATACTTCTTTTAATGTACTGTTGAATTTAATTTGCTTGTATCTTGTGGAGAATCTTTGCATCTGGGTTCATCATGGATATTAGCCTCTAACTCTCATTTTGAGTGGGGTCTTTGTCTGGTTTTGGAATCAAGGTAATGGTGGCTTCATAGAGTGAGTTTGCAAGCTTTCCTTCCATTTCTATTTTTTGGAACAGTTTGAGAAGAATAGGTAGTAACTCTTCTAATTCTCCTGGGAAGCCATCTGGCCCCGGACTCTTGTTTGCTGGGAGATTGTTGATAACGGATTCAATTTCTTTGCTGGTTATAGGTCTGTTCAAGTTTTCTATTTTTTTTTCTTTTTTAGTTTTGGTGGTTTATCACTTTCTAGGAATTTGTCAATTTTTTCCAGGTTTCTCAGTTCATTGGCATATAATTTTTCATAGTATGCACTTATAATCATTTGTATTTCTGTGGTGCTGGTTGTGATGTTCTCTTTCATTTGTGACCTTATTTATTTGGATCCTTTCTCTTTTCTTTTTGATAAGTCTGGCTAGGGGTGTATCAATTTTGTTTATTCTTTCAAAGAAGCAGCTCTTACTTTCATTGATCTGTTCTACTTTCATTTTTGTTGTTTCTATATAGTTTATCTGTGCTAGCTTTAGACTTCACTTGCTGCTTCTTTTCTATCCCCTTTAGGTGTAAGATTAGGTTGTATATTTGAGATTTTTCTTTCTTTAGATAGGTCTGAATTGCAATGTACTTTAATCTTGGGACTGCCTTTGCTGCATCCCAAAGGGTTTGGACTCTCATGTTTTCATTTTAATTTGCTTCTATGTATTTTTTAATTTCTTGTTAATCAATTCATCTTTAGTAGGATGTTCTTTAAGCTGCATGTATTTGAGGGCTTTCCAAAATTTTTCTTGTGGTTGACTTCAAGTTTCATAGCTTTGTGGTCTGAAAATATGCACGATATGATCTCAGTCTTTCTGTACTGGTTGAGGCCTGATTTGTGACCCAGTATGTGATCTATTCTGGAGCTTGTTCCATGTATACTCTAAAAGAATGTATATTCTGCTGCTTCAGTGTGAAATGCTCTGAGAACATAACAGCATGTTTCCTTTATATGGTATTATAATAAACATTCTATAAAATTGTTAGTTGAAGCCTTAGATGAGAATAAGGTCTATTTTGAGAACAGCATTTATCATTGCTCAAAATACTTCAAAAAATGTTGCAGATTTTAAGATATTAAGGTTGGTCTACAATAAATAACTGTGAAAAATGTTCCTCAAATTTTAAAAAGAGAAAGTAAATTTTCTCCACCTCCTGAATCACTGGACCTTTTGCTTGAAAATGTTATTCAAGTTTTATAAAATTATAACTTTGAGTATACATTAAACATCTCTAAACATGTACTTATTTAAAAAACAGTACTGTCATAACATGCATTTATGATACTATCCAGATTTAGATAAAAATGAGAAATGAAAAGGCATTAAATGTTATTAATCCTTTACCACATGAAAAGTACAAGTATTAGCAGAATACTCACTAAGATAATAAAAATATTACCTGGTTTCTGTGACATACCATTAGTTATATCAACTAATGTGGGATTTCTTTGATGAACTACATTAAGCTCTCAGAACATTTGCTGCAACTCAGGTAGAAAGAACCAAGGTTATCACATAATATGTTATTCTGTAGTCAAGAAAGATACTGCAACTAATAGATGTCAATCCTCACATCTGAAACACTTACACATTATTGGAAGAGTAAGACATATTTGGAAGAGTTTCTGTATAGAAGGCTTTGTTAGACTAACATAAAAAAGAAATCTGCCTTGAGATTTTACCCAAACCTGCCACTTGTACACTAATAATACTGAAAGTAAATGAAAACAATGCTTCCGTAGCTTTTATTGACAACTTTTCATTCATGTTTTTGTTTCTTTCTCCAAAAAGACTGCAGACTGTGTTATGGATTGAATGATTATGTCCCTCCAAAATTCCTGTTGAAACCTAGTGTGACTATCTTTGTAGATAGGGCTTTTAAGGAAGTAACCGAGGGCAAATGAGGTCATATGTATAGGACCTTGACCTGATAGGATTAGTGTTTTTAGAAGAAGAGACATCACAGAGCATATTTTCTCCTCAGGCACACACTCTGAAGAAAGACCATGTGAGGATACAGAAGAAAGGGGGCCATCTGCAACCCACACCAGACCTCAAAGCTGCTGCTGCCTTGATCTGGGACTTCTGGTCTCCAGAACTGTGAGAAAAACACTTCTGTCATTTAAGCCAACCAGTCTGTGGTATTTTGTTATGGCAGTCAGTTCTGGCTGAAGAATGTATCAATAGCTTTTTCTTTTCAAAGTAGTTTTCTTCTGTGTATTTACTGTAAAATGTAAATTATTTAACAGAATGTTTGACAAAAGATATATTTGGTTGTAAGACTTCAAAAAATAATAGCTTTTTCCTTTCAAAGTAGTTTTCTTCTGTGTATTTACTGTAAAATGTAAATTATTTAATAGAATGTTTGACAAAAGATATATTTGGTGATAAGACTTCAAAAAATAAAAACATGATGCATTTTTCCTTGTTTAATAAAATGTTTCAGATATACAAAAAGTCATATTGAATGATATATAAAAATGCTCATTTATCTAATAGCTGGTTTAAGAAAAAATGTAAGAAATCATTTGAAACTCACTGCGTTCATTTATCTACTCATCTCTTTTTCTGTGCTACTCCTATACAAATAAAAGACTCCATAAAAATAGAGAGTATGTTCTACAGATTTTTATACTTTGTAGGGCTTCCTTTGTGACTTGTCTTCTCATTCAACAGGTTTTTAAGATTTATTCACATATATACTCTAGTTCCTTAAAGTATACTATCCTACTGTAGGACATGCTACAATTTCACTGAAGGATGTTTAGGTTGTTTTCAGATTTCCTGAGGCTATTATAAATGATACTACATTGAACATGCTGCCTAGTGAATATGGGAAAGAATGTCCTACAGTATAATCAACAAGAGGTAGAATTTTGGGGTTTAGAATATGCACATTTTAAAGATAACATTAAACTGTTCTTTAAAGTGTTTCTATCAGT
This sequence comes from Suricata suricatta, assembly GCF_006229205.1. Lineage (NCBI taxonomy): Eukaryota > Metazoa > Chordata > Mammalia > Carnivora > Herpestidae > Suricata > Suricata suricatta. Next base: position 38,757,306 of record NC_043700.1, on the reverse strand, counting down.
TTACATTCTCATAGTAGGCTTGAAAATTCACATTGTTCTATAACCTTGCCAAAAATTGATATTTACTCAAAACCAGTATTATTCCAGATATCATGATGTCTTCCACTTCTACATTATTATAGCACTCAAATGTATATGCTACATGCTTATTACAAAATATACTCTGACTTCTGTGTGGATTTTGTCTTCTTTACTGATTATAAGCTCTTTGAAGGCAGAAAGGGTAATTTTCCCCCTTTTCATCAAATCCTCCAGTGTTTAGTACTAAGCAAAGAGTATATGGCATAAGTTTTGTATAATAACCTAAATAACACTGACATATTCCTTAAATTTTCATTAGCTGAGAGCCTAGACCATTATCTTAGCTATTTTTATAATCCCTGCATCCCTAATATATACCTGATATACAGGTCAAGAGTAGCTGAATAAATATTTTTTAAAAAGTGGGAGAGGTATAGAGAGGAGAACTCAGAGGGTTTCCTTTGTGTTTTTCTAAAGCCAATAGATGATTTAGAAGGTTATGACATTTCTAGGAATCTTCTAGGAAATTTACATGTCAAATTGCTAAATACTGCAGCCTTATCAAACACAAGCTTTGTGGAATTTAGAATAAAGAACATTTGCCTTGAGTCAGTTTGAGGTATTATTGAAGGCACTGTCAGAAATATTTTGTTTTATCATTTCATGTTTATGAAGACTTTAAACAGCTTAGTGAGCTGCTGCATAACTTCAAAATGATTTAATTGTTTATTTAGAGTACTTAATATATGTTAAGTACAGACCTTTAAGAAATGAGTACAAAATCTATCTATTCTGGAAAAGTGTAGTCACCATTTAAGGCAATGACAAGAAGTTTAGACTGCATCTTGTTGGCTAAAGTGAGCCAATTAATGTTAAGTAACCTTACATGAGTCATATTTTAACAACTGTGATGGATGGATTGGAGAAAAGCAAGATTGGAAGAAGAGCAACATCAAGTGGTTATATGAATAGTCTATGAGAATTTTTCAAAGTGGGGTATGTGCAACCCAGGCAAGATGATCCACTCGGAAGAATTTTAAAAATCAGCATTGGGATATAATTCACATACCATACAAATTATACACTTTATCCATTTAAAGTGTATAATTTACGTTTTTTAGTATAGTCATGGGGTCATCCAACCATCACTACTATTTAATTTTATGGCATTTTAGTTCCCCTAAAAGAGTCTTTTTTGGAATGCAATCAACAATGTTTCTTTTGTGACTGGATTCTTTCACTTAGAAGAATGTTTTCAAGATTCATCCATTTTGTAGGATGTATCAGTACTTCATTGTTTCATTTTTTTTCTGTTTTCTCTCTCTCTCTCTTTTTTTTTTTTTTTTTTTTTTTTTTTTTTACAACTGAATACTATCCCATTGTATGGACATACCACATTTTATTTATCTAGTAGTTAGCTGATGGCCATTTCCACCTTTGGCTGTTATGAATAATGCAGCAATAAACATTTGTGTGAAAGGTTTTGTGTGGATGTATGTTTTCATTTAACTCTATATTTAATCATTTGATAAACCATCAAACTGTTTCCCAAAGTAGCTGCATTCATACTATATTCCTACCAGCAACATATCAAAGTTGTAATTTCTCCATATCCTCAAACTCATTATTTTCCTTAAAAGATTATTTTGAATTACAGCCACCCTAATGAGTGTAAACTGATACCTATTGGTTGATTTGCATTTTCCTAATGACTAATGATGTTCAGCAGTTTTTCATGTTGTATTGATAATAGAACATGTAATATATTTTATAACACATACATATATTGGAGGATATCGTTTAAGTGAATGGTCAAAAAAGTTCAGAAACCAATGATCTAAGTGAAAGACGACAAACACCAGAATTAATGGATGTGGGTAGGATATGAAACTGACTGGATTTGTGACTAAAGTATGAAATGGAGTGGGATGGGAAGGCTGTGGTTCTGACCAGTGTGGGACACAATTACAAGGATGACTTCCTCCTCTGAAATCCTACTGCTTCTAATGCCTGTTGGTGGAGGTCATTGAGAGAACGCAGCCCTGCCTCAGAGGCAAGCTGGACCTAGGCAGCTGGAAGCTCCTCACCCCCTTCCCATCTATGGAATGTAAATTTCACTTATTTCCCTGAGCTCTAAGCTGCCCCAAGGACATACTTTGAAATAGTAATGTGTTTTTGAAACCATCTGAGTGGTACACATGATTGAGCTCAATTAAGGCTCTATATAAACTACAATACCAGCAGGTGTGTGCAAAGATCTACTCATCTTGTGGCCACCCAACACAGGCTTCTTAAGTAAATTCCCTTGCTTATTAAAACTACCAGATACCAATGTGCAGAGGTCTACTTCTGTCCTCAGTCTTTCCTTGCCCTCTGTTTTCAGAGGCCAGTTTATGAATGAACCCTGCCATACCAATCTGGCCCTGGGCATTACTGCCCTGATAGTCAAACCACAGGATAAAATAAGGGGTGAGAAACAAGAATAGGACTTTCCTTTGTTTCCAAGGCCTGGCCCTCAAAGGTTGCATTTAGTAATCAAACTAATTACTGATTATTGATTCAAATAATCATTGATCATTGATTCAGACCTTTACAGGAGAATAGGTGAAATTCTAAGAAGAAAACAGAACTAGATATCAGGAAATGGTAACTTCGTCAGGTGAGACAGAGCAGGAACTGGACTCGGGTCACCTAATTGAGAAATCTAGCATTCCTTGCCTTCTTGATAAGGAGAAAAATAACAAAAAATTTAAAACTCTATGCCTCTTACGTAGCATACCTTGCAGGAATGTGGAGGGAGGATGCTTACTAAAAAGAATATACTTAGTACCATGACTGGTGAAGATCAGACCAAACCAGTCTGCACCAAGATGGACCCCAGTGCTGAACTTTCACTGACTTCTTCTCTAATTATAATACTAAAAATCATACCCAGGGGTGGAGACTTAATACGTTAATTAGACATGTGATATATGAAGACTCATGACTTTTTAGTGCATAGGTACTAATAAACTGCTGCTTCTACCTGCTTTGACATCACCCTTTCCCCACCCAAGTTTCTTTTAAAAACCTTCCCTGACCTTGCCTCAGGGGAGGGGTTGGGGGGGGGTTCAGCCTGAGGACACTTCTTTGTGTTGCCTCTGTACTCAAGCATAAGCCCCAATAAAGCCTTGCCTGAAATTCCCATTTGGCCTCTTGCCAATTTCTATTGCTGAGAGAGCCCAAGGCCCAGTTCAGTTTCACATGTCTCCAGCTAAGTAGTGAAAGGGAGGATAGGGATTGTAAGGAGTACAGTGGAGCACCTCTAAGTATGATTTTTATGGCTTGCAGGCTGGATACCTGCTGTGTTTTAAAACATACATGTGCCTGGGACCCTGACCCAGACCTCCCCGACCTGGGGTAGGGGGGCTGGGACATGTGCACTTTCAACAAGTCCCTAGATCATTCTTGTGCATATTAAAGCCTGAGAATGACTACTTTGATAAGTAGAAAAGGAGGTCTTGAGCAGATCCTGAAGAGGGCCGACCATGAAATCCTAAGTTTACACTACTAGCTATACCAGGAGAAATAAAATTTAAATATTCAAACTTGTCCCTCCACCTCCAAAAGAAAAAGAAAAAAGTGGTTTGGTACACTGCCATGAAAACAACTAAAGATGACTCCTACACAGCAGAATTATGCAGAGAATCAGACTGTATTGACAATAATCAATTTTAACAATGAAGGCTAATATGGTTTGGATAGAAGACAAGAATAAATTAAAGCTTGCAAATGACCAGGTGATGATGAACAATGTGTCTCTAAAAGCACCAAACAATCTTCTAATTAAATGTTTAGTTTTTTCTTAACACTAATTTTTTTTTCCTGGAGAGTACTCACATTGTTATACATGTATTTTGTAAACTACAATTATCCAGGTGGTCTGGCATTTAGGGCAGTCAGAGCCAGGTTGTGGGTGTATGGAAAAAGGAGAGATAGCTGGGCTCAAGCAGTGGTTTTCAATAACAGTGAGTAGCAGTGGGTGGGTTTTGACCCCACCGGATATTTGGCAATGTCTGGTGACATTTTTGGTTGTCACATCTAGGGGGATGACACTGGCATCTAGTGGCTCTATAGCCTAGGGATATTGCTAAACAAAAATTCAAACAACAGTGCCCACAAAAAACAACTATTTGGGCTAAAAAGGCAGCAGTGTTAAGGTTGGCAATTCCAGGGTAAAATGCCACGGCTAAACTTGTGGACTAGTCTTGAAGATATTAGAAGGCTTGTGGGTGCACGTATTCCAGGATTTTCCGAAAGTGCACTGTGACTCCTCCAAAGATACACAAGAGTCTCTATTTGATGTAGAGGGTATGAACTAACTCTTCTCTCCCTTTTTCTAAACTTCTTAATTGCATGCTTGATTTTACATATTTGTTTCTAAATTGTCCTATTACTCTCAAAGGCAAAAATCTTTTTGTTTTTACTAAACAAATGCAATGACCTGGACAAAAAACACAGAGCTAGTGAAAGAACTTGAAAAACATTCTAGAAAATAATCTTCATTTAGGTCCATAAAAGTGTGGTGATTTATTTGTGGAGAAGAAAACATCTTTTTTTTTTTTAACAAAGAAATTAGATCCCTGAAATGACCTAGTCATCTTATGTGACATAGGAGCACAATTCTTTTTTGTTATTGCCTTATTTAAAATCTTAAATCCATCATTTTGATCAATTACATAAACAGGGGTGTTGCTTTGGGTTGTTTTTTTTTTTTTTCGGGTTCTCTGGATTTTTGTTCAAAATGAGGAAAAATTAAAAATTTTATGCATTCTAATTTAGTTCCAGTGTAAAGCGTTTGTTTAAAATAAGAGATTTTAGGGATACCTGGGTGGCTCAGTCGGTTAAGTGTCCAACTTCAGCTCAGGTCATGATTTCACAGTTTGTGGGTTTAAGCCCCACATTGGGCTCTGTGCTGACAGCTATCTCAGAGCCTGGAGCCTGCTTCAGATTCTGTCTCTCCCTCTCTTTCTGCCCCACCCCTGCTCACACTCTGTCTCTCTCTGTCTCAAAAATAAATAAATAGTTAAAAAAATCAAAATAGATTTTACTTTGATAAAAGTGGTTGCTTGCTTGTTTTGGTCTCACATTGAGAGATATACAAATAAATGAATACATTCAGACTCTATTTTTTTAAATTTTAACACTTATTTATTTTTGAGAGAGAGAACGTGCGAGTAGGGAAGGGTCAGAGAGAGAGGGAGACACAGAATCTGAAGCAGGCTCCAGGCTCTGAGCAGTCAGCACAGAGCCTGATGTGGGGCTTGAATTCACAATCTGTGAGATGGTGACTTCAGTTGAAGTCGGATGCATAACTGACTGAGCCACCCAGGTGCCTCATCATTTATGCGCCAGTGACTTGCTAATATATAATCATACAGAAATAAAACAGAAGTACATTTTCAAACTAGAAAGTAAATAGAAGCATAGACCTACAGTAAGGAAAGAACAACCTAAAACTCATATGCTGCTCTATGCTTATTACTGTTCCTTTTTAAGTTCCACTCACCTTTCCCCTGGATCTTTTTTAAGAATGATTGTGAGAAATTGTCCCTGGGGGAAGGGCAAGATGGTGGAGAAGTAAGGAGCTCTGTAATTTTCACCCACATCTATCAAACTGAGAAGGACTGAAGTGACAATACTCTGATCTGCAAGAGTGGGAGGAAAACTCAGACTCCAGAAAGAAGACAACCTCAAAGATGCCTGAGTGAGTGAGTGCAAACTGGGGAAATTAAAAACGGTTGGGCCCAGAGGTGCAAAGGGGTGGGAGCCCCCGCCCAACACAGGGAGGGCCTGGGGAGAGACAAGGGGAAGAGAAAGAGTGACTGAAAATGCTCATAGAACTGTCTCTAGAGGAGATAAAACACTCGGATAACTGCTGGGCACAGGGGTCTGTCCCATCTAGCTATCAAATTTTTCCTTGGGCTCAGCAGCAGCAGCACAGATGCCAGGTGGCAGCATGAGAACCAGCTCCCTCCCCCTACTCGATCCCAGTTAGGAAGCCAGCTGCCAGCGACAGTACATCTCATCTTGGGCTGCAGCGGCACCAATTCCAGGCAATGCCAGGAGAAACAGTCCCCTCTCCTCCCCCTACGTGATCCCGGCTAGGAAACAGGCCACCAGCGGGAGTACCATTCATCTCCGGTGGTAGCATTAAAGTGCACGGACTAGGATTTAGAAATGATGTGGGGCTTAGAAAATACAACTTGGCTCGTCCGTGGCACAGGGAGATCGGACTCAAAAGAGAGGCTTACAATGCTTGGTTCAAGCAGAGTTTGGGGCACCACCATTCTTCTCATTGCAATCACCAAGGTGGGGCCTGGAGAGCAGCCCCCAAGACCTACCTACACCAAACCATGCCCATCCATGAGGGAGAGCTGCCTTTTCGTTTTTTTCTTGCCATCCAAATATATTTTCCCTTATCTCATTCTTATCTCTTTCTTGCACTGGTTATACACTTTTAGACTGTCCATTGTCTTTTGTTGTTTCTGTCCCCTCCCCCATTGTTTTTTCTTTTCTTGTTTTTCCTTTTCATTTCTTTTCTTTCATTCCCCTTTTGGTTTGCTTGTTTCTGTGATTTGTCTGTGTTTGTATACTTTTGTTACCTGTGTGTTTGTCTGTTTTCCTTTTCAGGCTACTGCAGGGAGTAAGCCAAAGTACACATGGTGGAGAGTCCCAAATATCACTGAGTAAGGAAATAAAAGAATCAAAGGCACAACAAGAGAAACTGAAAAACACCATTAAAAGAATACTTCCTGAAATGACAGTCCCTGGACAGTCAATGAGCCTCCTTTAATAGAGCAATACTAACAGGTGCACAGTGCATAATGAACTTTTAAAACTGACAGAGGCAGAAAGCTAGCCAAAATGACAAAGCAAAAGAACCCTCCTCTAAATATATTCCAGAAGGATGTCACAGCCACAGAACTGCTTAAAACGGATATAAGCAACATAACTGAACAAGAACTTGAATAATCGTTACAAATTTAATTGCTGGACTTGAAAAAAGCATCAGAGAAGCTATTGATACAAAGACTAGGGACCTCCAAAATAACTGTGACGAGTTAAAAAAGGCTATAAGTGAGGTGCATAATAAAATGGAGGTGGCCACTGCATGGACTGAAGAGGCAGAGAGGAGAAGGGGTGAATTAGAAGACACAGTTATAGCAAAAGAGGAAGCTGAGAAAAAGAGAGAAATTGATCCAGGAGCACGAAAGGAGAATTCAAGACCTGAGTGATACAATCAAATGGAACAATATCTGTACCATTGGAATTTCTGAAGAAGAAAGAGAAAAAGGTCCTGAAGGGGTGCTTGATCAAATTATAGCTGAGAACTTCCAGAATTTGGAGAAATAAATAGACTTTTGAATCCAAGAGGCACAGAGGACTCCCCTAAGATGTAACTTGAATCGATCTTCGGCACGACATATCATAGTGAAACTAGCAAAATATAAAGATTAAGAGAGAATTCTGAAAGCAGCTAGGGAGAAAAAGGCCCTAACATACAAAGGGAAACCTATCAGAGTGGTTACAGACCTATCTAACGAAACTTGGCAGACCAGAAAAGAATGGCAGGAAATCTTCAATGTGGTGAACAGGAAAAATATGCAGCCAAGGATCCTTTATCCAGAGAGCCTGTCATTCAAAATAGGAGAGATAAAGGTGTTCCCAAATAAACAAAAGTTGGGAGAATTCATGACCACCAAACCAGCCCTACAAGAAATCCTAAGAGGGACTCTATGAGGAAATGTTGCAAGGAATACAAGGTGCCAGAGACACCACTAGAAACATGAACAGAGAACACAATGAATCTAAACCCACATTTTTCAATAATAACACTGAATGTAAATGGACTGAATGTTCCAATCAAACAATACAAAGTAGCAAAATGGATAAAAAAACAAAATCCATCTATTTGCTGTCTACATGAGACTCATCTTAGACGTGAAGACGCCTTCAGATTGAAAGTAAGGGGATGAAGAAATATCTATCATGTGACTAGTAGTCAAAAGAAAGTTAGAGTACTTATATTGGACAACCTGGACTTTAAAGTAAAGGCAGTAAGAAAATATGAAGAAGGACATTATATAATAATTACAGGGTCTCTCCATCAGGAAGAGTTACAATTATAAACATCTATGCGCTGAATTCGGAAGCTCCCAAATATAGTGTACTTTTTTGAAAACTCTGAAATTAGACTTCTCTGCCTCTATCTCCTTTATTATAAAATAGGGATATCCATCACCTGATGAATGGATCAAGAAGATGTGGTATATACACACAATGGAGTACTACATGGCAATGAGAAAAAATGAAATCTGGCCATTTGTAGAAAAGTGGATGGACCTCGAGGGTGTCATGCTAAGTGAAATAAGTCAGGCAGAGAAGGACAGATACCATATATTTTCACTCACAGGTCTAACAGGAGAAACCTAACAGAAGACCATGGGGAGGGGAAGAGGGAAAAAGAGTCAGTGAGAGGGAGGGAGGCAAATCATGAGAGACTCTTGAATACTGAAAACAAACTGAGGGCTGAAGGAGGAGGGGGAAAGAGGAAGGGGAATGATGGTCATGGAGGCGGGCACTTGTGGGGAAGAGCATTGGGTGTTATATGGAAACCAACTTGACAATAAACTATAAATTAAAAAATAAAGAATGATTGTGAGAAAGACCAATCCTTTGAAAAATAACAACTGGAAAATTCCTAGTGACTCTGACAGAACAAAACCCAACTTTTGAAGGTATTTTTTCCCTCTAGTTATTCAATTGTTTTTCTTCCTCTTATATAATGAAGTTTACTGTTTATGTGAAGTATCCTCAATTAAAGTAGGGGAATGAATTTGCCTTAAGAGTTCATAGTTTAGTTGAGTAGATGAAGAATTCTGTCAACATATTTTCTGATCATCAATAAGATGACCTGCTCTCTTAGATTAGTAAGTAAATGCCATTCTACCTTGTAAAGGGAGCTGGCCTGGCCCTTTCTATGCTTAATAAATTTTTCAACAGTCTATGAACTACATAGTTAATACTAATCTTTACATGGGGAGTATCCAATTCATGGTAATAATAATTATAAGTTTATAGAAGCAAAAGAATCTTTCATTAAACTATGTCTCCTTTCTTCTTACTACTAGTCTATTTTTATTTTTATAAACTTATAACAAGACATATTCCCTTCATCCACTTCCTTACTACTCTCCAATCCTTCCTCAAAGAGGACCAAAGTGCTTCTCCTATCACTCAGTAAACTGCTTTCACTAACGGACCCAATGACCTCCCTGCCACTTCATAGGAGATATTTTTTGTACTGATTTTACATGACCTCTCTTTTCTTTATCCCCTTTCCCTGGTACAACATTCTCCCTGTTTTTTTCTTAACTGACAACAATGACAAAAAATTCCTGTTTCTCAAGTGTCCATTTATGTAAAAATTATGAGCTGTCAGCACAAACAAAACCAAAAAACTAAGCCTACCATTTGCAACATCCATGGTGTATAAAGGGTACAATGCTACATTAAATGACTCAAGACAGAAAAAGACAAATACCATACACCCTTGCTTATATGTGGAATCTAAAAACCAAATGAATAAACAAATAAGCAAAAAACAGACCCACAAATATGGAGAACTAATGGCTCCCAGAGGGCAAGGGGGTGGAGGATGGGCAAAATAAGTGAAGGAGATAGGAGGACTAAGCTTCTAGTTATGGAATGAGTAAGTTAGCAGGGTGAGAAGTATAGCATAGAGCATACAAAGGTACTGTAATAGTGTAACGATGATGCTTGTGGGAAGCAAAGCTATGTTGTACATGTGAAACTAATGTAACACAGTGTGCCAACTATACTTCAATTAAAAAAATTAAAAACAAAACCAAAACATCATAGGCTTGTATGACTGACTGAGTAGTAAACTAATATAAATTTTAGAAACTTATGCATAGTATGTGTCCTATGTGTCAGCCATGTGTCAGCTTCCAATATGTAGTGGAAAACCCAGAATACTGCATTTTGCTCCATTTAAACAATAGTTCTTCCAAGGCAAGGTCTTATCCTTGCTGCCAAAATATAGAATATTATTTAAATACAAATGTTAGTAAGATTATTTAACAAAGTGCCTTTTTTTCCAAAGTCAAAGCACTATCAAAATGATTTACCTGAGACAATTTTGTCGTAGTGGCAGGCAGAAGTGGACGACTAAACTTCTTCTGAGATCCAATGGCTGCTGGAAATGGTGGTGCAGAAAATACAGCCGCAACACAATTAATTTTGTTTATCCATCCTTGCATTTCCTCTGGACTCCTATGGGAAACAGGTACATTTATTTCAGGGTAGTTCCTTACTAAGTGTATCACACCTTGCCCATTTCTTATTACTGATTTAAAATGGTACATAAAGTCATTTATATTTCTTGGTGCAATTGATCTCTGACAAAATTTCACTGAGATTAACATTTTAAATAGCAATTATCACAGTAATAGAAGGACCTGAAACCTATGTGAATCAAGGCTCTGATTATCCCTCAAGGATAAATAAGTGGAAAAAAGCAAAATCACTGGACAATAAATATCAAGCCTCTGCTTTGGTTGATATTAGGGTTAGTTAAAAATTAATTTAAAAAATTAGCTCACCTCTTTCAAAAGGGAACAACCACTTGGAAAGCAGCTTTCACATTTTCTTGAAAAGTTAACTATATAAATTTATCATGCAACCCAGCAATTCTACTCCTAGGCATACACCCAAGAGAAATAAAAACATATAGGCACAAAAAGATCTACATGTAAATGTTCATAGCAGCATTATTTATAAGAGTCAAAAAGGGGAAACAATCCAAATGTCTGTCAACTAGTGAATGAATAAAAGAAAAATGTCCCTACAGTGGAATACTACTCAGTAATAAAGGCATGAAGTGCAGATACATGTTACAACATGGTGAACCCCTAAAACCTTATGGTAAGTGAAAAAAGCATACACATTTCACACCATATGTTTCATGTATATGAAAAATCCAGAAAAGGCAATACTATAGAGACACAAAGGAGATTAGTGGTATCTAGGGTTGGGGAAGAAACAGGTGTGTGACTACAAATTGGGCATGGAGGATCTCTGAGGTGATGAAAGTGCTCCAAAACTGGATTGTAGTGATGATGGCATAATTCTGTAAATTTTCTAAAAATTATTGAATTGTGCACTTCACACATGTGAGATTAATGGTATGTAAAGTACTTTTCAAAAGGATGTTAAAAATTCACCTGAAAAAATGTGGAAATCATTTGATTTCATTAACATACTTTTAACATACTTTTAATTTGTATATCATTTATTTGCAGAGACAAGCAGTGACTGCCAGCACTTAATAAATATTTGTCATTTCATAAATGAATGGAAGAATGAGCCAGGATAGATTAAGATAGACAAAAAGTCAGCGCATCTAAAATGATTTCCTTTACTGATTACTCTGAGAAACCACACTAACCTAAGACCACACTAGGTATCAATTCCTCTTTGCGCCCCATAGGTTTCTCTAACTTGATTTCTCTGGCTCTGTTAATTCAATTCACTGATTTCTGCATTACTTCTATCTGAAGTAATTAGAGCTTCTCATTTATCATACTTGGTATTTTAGATTAAAAAAATGTTGGGGAACAGAATAATTTGAAGGATTCTGATGACTAATAGTTGTAATTATACATCTGGCTATGATTCCCTCTGTGGTGTTAAAGCTGTCTTACTCCCACGCTAAAAAAAATCCTGTGTAACTTGGATTTCCTTACAACTTCCTCCTCACCTGATGTCAGCAATTTCATACCTCCAGAAATTCAATATTCACAAACCACAGAGTACTTGCTGTTTTTTAAAAATTTCTTTTGTTGATCTTATATAGCTTTGATCAACAAGTATGGAGATTCTTGTGTTCACTATCTTGATGTCAAATTTTAATTCCAGTGTCAAATGCAGTCAATCGGTAGTGTTGAGAGTGATTCTGAAGTCAAACTCAGGCTGTGCAAAGCATGCCATGAAGAATTAACATTGTCATAGACACTGATGCCATGTGTGCACCTATAAAAATTCCTTTTGTAGAGGCTCAGTTCTGAAAATCCAAAGTTTCCCACTTCACAAATCCAGAATTCTCTGTGTGAAATGCTCCACTTCTAATGTGAAAGTTGTCATGGACTCCTTATTGAACTGGCAACTCATCCCATTTCCTTGACCATAATATAATTTTATCTTTTTCCTCTAGTTTAATCAGAGACAATTAGAGCTCAGGAGGAGAGAGAAGGGAGAGGGAACAAAATGGAAATCTATACTTATTGAACAGTTTCTATGTGCCAGGCACTGAATGAAGTACTTTAAATGCTTGATCTCATTTAATTCTCATAATAACCTTATGAGATAAACATTATCATCTATACTAAACATAAGCTAAGATTCAAAGAGGTTAAATTACATGCCTGGACAAAGAGCTAGGAAATGGTGATTTGAATCTAGGTCTCTTTTACTCTTTGTGTGATAAAACTTGTATAACACTTGTATTTTACTCATAAAAATATTAACTCCTATAGATGGTTTGTGGCTGACTAAAAGTCACAGGGGTAACTTGTAGCAACAAAAAGAATTGAACTTAGGTTTCTATTTCTGATTCTAGTGTTCTTAGGCACTTGTCCCTCTGGTGTAATCAGCTAATGACTTTGAATCCAACTTGAAAAATTTCCCCCGAAGATCCTGATTCCATTTCTTGGTATAATATGGTGTTACAGAAACTAAAAAGCCAAACCAGATCAAACCAGTGAAACATACTGAGCTTGAAAAAGCAAGACCCTCCAGTCGGCAGTTTTAAGTTTAAGTACATTCGGCTTCTTCTCGTAGTCTATGGCCTTGGATGCCAGCGCATGATGCACACTCACGGCATTTTTCAAATCCTCTTCAGACAGGGCCTTTTCTGGTTTGTATTCATCCTAGAGTTGGATAGATGGATACAAAGAAAGCCAAGACAAGATCATGTTCAGATTTCATCTTCTCTTTTTATGGTAAGAAAAAAAAAACCCTAAAAGAAAAACTAATTAGAAAATCCATGAAGCATGAAAACTGAAATGGTATAAAAACAACTCTTTGCTACTTCAGGTACCCATCAACAGGATTTTACTGCTGGTGAAATCTTTGCCATTGTGTTCTTAGCTCTAAAGATACTACATTCTCTTGCTACTCTCTTTTCAGTCTAATATTATCAAAAGAAAAATGAAAAGTAAATAAAATGATTCCTCCAAGTCTTCTTTGAAAGAAAAGAGAAAAATCAGTTTAATAATCAGGGGAAGGCTTAACCCTATTATAATAAATTTGAAAAATGGATACAATCATAGATATAAAAAGGAAAGTGCCATATGTAAGTGCAATTTTATCTTTGGGCACGAATTATACACTATAGAATTTATAAAGGTGTTCTGTATGGCTTCCCTCCAAAATAACAACAAAGAATCCCAACTAGTATAATAACAAGACTTTAAAGCAAATTTCATTATTAATACCACATTATTATATCTATAGTCTTTCCAGGTCCAATAGAATAACGAAACAAAATCAACTAGATACAGTAGATGCTGCAAAAACGTTTTAGGAGGTGTTTGCTAGTGTTTAAGATCTCCTCTTCACTCTTCCTATATTTGGTAAGCATGATGCTAAAAAGATTTGCATTTCTATAAAGAAAACACACAGGAGCATATAGCCCTTTCACCTAATTTGTAGCAAATCCTTAAGGAAGATATTGTCTATTCTCTTATCATAGTCTGGGTTTACATTGCAAAAAAACCCCCCAAAAAAACAATTACATGTTCTCTTTCCTCCTTCCTTCATCCATCCCCTCCACAAGTCAAATAATTCAAATGTACTATTGCTATTAATTCAAACTGAGTCAGAAGTAAACAGCAGCTGTTTGTCCTTAATGATCAGTTAGTGACAGTGATGAGAGACAAAGGGTCAGAAAACCTAAAATACACAGTAAATACCAACTGGAATATAAAGATTACATAGATTTATAATATTAAATGATGAAATTTCTTTTCATTTTAGCTTATGAATATTTTATTTTATGATTTTAAAAATATAATTTGTCAAGTTAGTCAACATACAGTGTGTTCTTGGCTTTAGGGGTAGATTCTACTTTAAGATTTCAACAAGTCTATTTTATTAAGCTTCAGAGATTAAGAATTTCTGTTGACAATGATGGTTATCTACAGAAGTGTGATGAAAAAGAAAAAAATAAAAATAAATCTTAAATACAATATATTTACATGTATCTGTTCTACAAAACCCATTAATGCAGAAAGCTGTAATCTAGTTATGTTTTGGGGTCTTGTCTTTTCTAAATGAAATTTTTCTTTTTAGCATTTCAAAGATTCACAAATTTCCTCAGGGAGGTATCAACTAGAGGAAGAGGTTCCCACCAGCCTTAGGATCATGCTACAATAGAACACTGCATAACTGACCATCCACTTGATTTAACATACTCTTAGATCCAGATAGGAATCTGAAGTAGATAAATAATGGGGAATGGGGATAAAATACCATAGCCAAAACGATCTTCAGAGAATTTATATGCTACCTCCATTTCCATACATACTGATCTCTAACACTTGATATTGGAGTTTGCACAGAGATCAGCCTAGAAAATTCTATGAACCATTTTTTATATTCTAGGTCCATGATTTGGCCTAGAATTTTAATTCCTTCTCACTAGTTTCTTTTGACTAATTTTTCTTGTTTAAATTTAAGATGATTTCTTAATTCTTTTCTTTTTCCTATTTTTCTTTAATAAGGAATTTAAAAGGCTATAATTTTTCCTCTGAGTACAGGTTACACATAGTTTGAGAATGAAGAGTACTTTTTCATTGTTCTCTAGATAGTTTGCAGTTTTATTTTTTGATCTCTTCTTTGATCTTAGTCATGTCAAAAGTATGTTTCTTAAGTTTAAAGTTACTTAAAGTTTTAGTTATTTATCATTATATATATCTAATTTTATTGGCTTGTGATCAGAGATTTTACAGCAGTCTGTAAAATCCATTTTATTTCTTCAAAATTTAAGGTTAATTTGTTAAGGTTTTCCAATCACATTTGATTTTTGTTGATGTTCCATAGACATACAGAAAAAAATTATTCTCTAAGGAATGAGTATGCATTTAGATATGTTTATTGATTCAATCCCTCTATATTCTTACATCATTTTTTTCTAAATGCTCATCCCATTGAGACAAATATACTGACCTCTCTTTCACTATATTGTATTTTAAATTCTATTTGCGTTTTTATTAGTTCTTATTTTACATTTTAGTTGCTATGTTGTTTGATGTACTTCAGTTTATGACTGTTACCTTCCTTAAATGAAGGGCTATTTATTATTTTAAAATGTTCTTCTTTATCTAGTAGTGCTTAGTTATATAAGATAAAAACTTAAAAGAACTTCTCTCCCATAAAAATGTTCTATTTCTCTACTAATCAACAAGCTAATATTTTAAAAATCACTTCACTTCCCTCCCTCCTTCTCATTACTCCTAAACTTTGTTGAAATACTTTATTATGTCTGTTCTGTGATCTTATTAAAATTACATGGCATTTTGTAATTTCTATTTTAAAAAACCCTTACTTTGTACTTATATTATACATTCATTGAGTCTTTCCTTATTCTTTTAGATCTTTCTATCTTTCCTCTATCTTGAAGTCTTTTCTCATCGTTTGGTTATTTTCTCTCCTTTTGAGTATTTTTCTCAGATGAATGATAAATTCTAGTATTTATTTCCAAATATCTTTCACTTTCTTTGACAGGTATAGAATTCTTGGTTGCAGCCCCCTTCCACTCAGTATCTGTAGATGCTATTCTACTGTCTTCTACCTTCCAGTTTTATAAAAATCCAATGTTGTTTGATTCATTTTTTCCCATTTTACTGTACTTTTCTGTTAGGAATCCAATAGAGGTTTCTTCTTATCCTTAGAGTTTCAGAAATTTTGCTAGGCTATGCCTTAATATTCTCATCTACCCAGTTTCAAATGAAAAAATTTCTACCCCAATATGATTATTCACTTGGGCTGCTAACTGCTGCTAGAAATACTCAAACTAGTTGTGCAGATGTGTGACAGCACAGATTTCTGGTCTCCAATTATTGCTGCACTTAGTGCCAACAGACAATATTTTTAATAAAGTTTCAAAAAACTTTAAATTTATTTTGAGAGAGAGAGATAGAGAGCATGAGTGAGGGAGGGGCAGAAAGAGGGAGAGAGAGAATCCCAAGCAGACTTCATGTTATTAGCCTGGAGCCTGATGCAGGGCTGGAACTCACAAACTCCAAGATCATGACCTAAGCTGAAATCAAGAGTCAGATGCTTAACTGACTGAGCCACCCAGGAATCCCCAGGCAGTTCTTTCATACCTCCATCATAGTTTCTCTGTTGCATTCTGCCAAATGTTCCCCATTCTCTTCAACACGCCAACTAACTACAACTGTGGCTAAGAGCACAGTTGCCTGGAGTTAGAACTGTCTAGGTTCAAATGACTAGTTATAATATTATACTTAATGCTTTTGTGACTTTAGGTTAATTAAACTCATTAAGCTTCACTTTCTAAGATTGAGAATTCAGTGAGAATGGTAGGATGGTAGGATGAAATTAAGTGAGATACTATTTGTTAAACTTTTAATGTTCACAGCATAGAGTAACATCTCAAATGCTAGCTGGTATGGATTTTTTCTTTTTTAAAAAATGTTATATTAATCTTTGAGGGGGAAAGGGCAGAGGGAAAAGAGGACAGAGTATCTGAAGTGGGATCTGCGCTGACAGCTGTGAGACTGATGTGGGGCTTGAACTCACGAGCCACGAGATCAGGACCTGAGCAGAAGTCAGATGCTCAACCAACTGAGCCACCCAGGTGCCCCTAGCTGGTATAATTTCTAATAATTTCTTAGTAACATGTGGCTTGGCCTTATGTACAGTCAAACTTGTAAATATAAAACTTTCTGCTTACTATCCCATAAATCCCAATATTTGGAAACCACTTTTATCTCCTTTCTTCCTGAAACAGAAGAATCTTGTGTTCTCAGATCATCCTCCACATACCTTTCTTATGAACTAATTTCACTGATCATTATCTTTCTTCTATATTTTTAATCATTCTCTATCTACTGGCTCCTTCCCCAAAACCTAGAAATATATTCAAAGTCTCTGTTATCTTTGTAATAGTCTCTTGTCAATATTGCTATTTCCTGTGGTATCACCTCTTTTCTTTTATATATAAGTTAGAAGTCCATATTCACTGTTTCTATGTATTAATTTCCAGTTTATCATTTAACCCACTGCAATCTGGAATCCATTTCTACATTTCACTAAAACCGCTCTGGCAAAGGTCATCAATGACCTCCTAATTGAAAAACTTAAGAAATTATTGTCAGTACTTATTATGATAAGGAATTCAACAAAATTCTTCCTCTGCTTGTTAAAATACACTCCTGGTTTCTCTCCTACCTCTTTGAGCAGTGTTTTGTTATCTACTCTTTAGACTATTCTCCAGATGTCAGTTCTGCCATTGCCTTTTATCTTTTCTTATTCCATAAATACCACATGGGATGATTATAAATGCTCTTATCAGTTAAACTCCCACCTATACCATGATATCTAACAAACTGCTGCAGGTTGAATGAGAAACATAAGACCATTTGATAGCTATTAATAATGAATAACTTCAACCTTCAAACTTTGAGCAATATATTCTTAGAACATATTCTCTCTGCTGGGATTTTCATTTATTTATTTTTTAAATGTTTATTTTGAGACAGAGAATACAAGCACATGCAAATGGGAGAGGGGAAGGAAGAGGGGAGGCTATCAGCACAGAGCCTGATGCAGGCCTCAATCTCATGCATCATGAGATCATGACCTGAGCTGAAATCAGGAGTTGGACACTTAACCGACTGAGACACCCAGGTGCCCCTGCTGTTATTTTCCTTTAAAACCAAGCCTTAAGGATGACATCCTTAGACTGCTATAAAGGTACAAGAAAATTTAAAATGCAACATTTATTATAGTCCTAAGTAAAAGTTAACAGTAATTATCAACATAAGAGAACTGTACTATTGTGGTTGAGGAGGATTCTATTCCAAGGAAGTTTCTAAACTCTGAGATACACTGCCAGTTTACCTTACATTGGAAGTAAAATATTGCACAGGACAGAAATGTAAGGCAAGATCTATTTACTTAGTATGGAACTGAAGTCTAATACACTTCTGTTTTTCTAGTTGATAGTAATATCACTTTACTATGAAAAAAAAAAAAGGAAAAATAGGGAAGGATCAAGATAATGGAGTAGGAAGATCCTGAGCTCTCCCCTTCCATAAACATACCAAAAGCTACAACTACATATAGAACTACTATCTTTGAGAACAAACTGAAGAATAGTAGAACAGATCATTTCTAACTAAGGATATTAAAAAAAATCCACAAAGAATTCAGTAGGAGAGGCAGAGATGCTGTCTAGTTGGGAACCATACCTATGGTTCAGTGGCCCACAGAGAAATGCACTTCAGAACCAAAGAGGGCCCTCCCTAAAAAAGTAGGGTTCCAAGTCACACATTGGGTTCCACAGCCCAGGGGATCTGCACTGAAAAGATAGGCACCCATAATGTCTGGCTTTGAAAAATTATTGGAGCTTAGGTCTGGGACAGCCAGAACAAAGTAGGAAACTGTTACTCTTAAAGGTTGCACACACAAACCACTTGCTCCAAATCCTAGCACAGAGTTAGCAGTTTTAAAGGTGCCTAGGTTAACTGAGAAGATGATCCATCAATTATTTTTAGCTTGTGTGCCAGAGCATCTGTTGAAACACTCTCTAGGAATGGAAGTGCTGGAAGGAACCATTTCTAACAGTCTTCATCTACTGTGCTAACACCATTCATCCAGTGCTAACATTCATCTGTGGACTTGCACTGTCAAACTGCCTACTTCAGCCCAGCACTCCTCCTAGGTGACTCCTTGCCCCACCAAACATGGTAGTGGTCTCAAGTGGCACCAGTGACCCCCAACTCAGTGAGCCATCATTGCACATCAGAGCATCTACAACAGTCACAGCTATATCTCACAGCCAACTATACCAGAGATCTGCCCTGCCCATCAACATTCCTACAGCTGTCATAGCCACACCTCTCAGCTAGCTCTGCTGGGGGCCAACCTAGCACACCAGCACACTTGCAGCAGTCAAAGCCAGGATGCCTAGCCAGACGGGCTGGGGGTCAACCCCACTTGCCAGTGTGCCCATAGCAGTCACGGCCAAGCTTCACAGACAACCACGCTGAGAGATAGTATTATATACCAGAGAGTCTATGCCAATCATGACTCAGCCTTAAGAGGAGAGTTCACACTGCCAACACAAGGGCTTGGATGACAAAGGTTTGCACTACTGGGCCCCACAGGACACCTTCTGCATAAGACCACTCCTTTAAAACAGGGCAATGTAACCAATCTCTGCAAGATACAGAGGCAGACAAAAAATGTTATACAAAATGAAGACACAGAGAAAAATACTCCAAATGAAAAAAAAGACAAAACCTAAAAAACAAAAGAACTAAATGAATCAGAGATAAATAAT
Source organism: Suricata suricatta (assembly GCF_006229205.1). Taxonomy (NCBI): domain Eukaryota; kingdom Metazoa; phylum Chordata; class Mammalia; order Carnivora; family Herpestidae; genus Suricata; species Suricata suricatta. The sequence continues at coordinate 38,737,631 of NC_043700.1, read as the reverse complement.
TTATCAGATAAAGAGTTTAAAGTGATGGTCATAAAGATGCTCACTTAAATTAGGAAAAGAATGGACAGGGGTGCCTGGGTGGCTCAGTCGGTTAAGTATCTGACTTCAGCTCAGGTCATGATCTCAAGGTTATTGAGTTCAAGCCCCACGGCGGGCTCTGTGCTGACAGCTAGTTCAGAGACTGGAGCCTGTTTACAGATTCTGTGTCTCCTTCTCTCTCTGACCCTCCCCTGCATGCACCATCTCTCTGTCTCTCAAAAATAAAAAACATAAAAAAATTAAAAAAAGAAAAGAATGGATAAACACAGTAAGAACTTCAACAAAGAGCAAATATAAAAGAGAACCAATCAGAGCTGACAAATATAATAAGTAAAATGAAAACTACACTAGAAGGAATCAACAGCAGCAGATTAAATGAAGCAGAAAAATGGATCAATGATTTGGAATATAGGTAATGGAAACGTGTAACTGAAACAGTCAAAAGAAAAATAAATTAAAAAAAAAAAGGATAATTTAATGGACCCATGAAAAAAACATCCAATATACTAAAATTAATATTAAAAAGATCCTAGAAAGAGAAGTGAGGAAAGAACAGCAACTCTATTTGAAGAAATAATAGTTGAAAATTATTCACACTTGAAGAATGAAACCGATATCCAAGTCCAGGAAGCAGAGAACCTCAAAAAAGATGAATCCATAGAGGCCCATTCCAATACACATAATAAAGGGTCGACAGGTAAATAGAAAACCTTAAAAGCAGTAACATAAAAACAACCAGTTATATACAAGGGAATCCCCATGCAATGATTAGCTGGATTTTCATGAGTAAGTAACTTTATAGTCCAGAAGGGAGTGGCACAATATATTCAAAAATTGAAAGGAAAACCTTATAACCAAGAATCCTTCATCTGGCAAGATTATCACTCAGAATAAGAGAAGTAAGGTGTTTCCCAGAAAAGCAAAAGCTAAAGAAGTTGATTAACATCAGACTAGTCTTACAAGAATTATTAAAGATTACTTCTTGAGCAGAAAAGAAATGGCCATAACTAGAAAAAAAATATGAAGGAAATAATCTTACTCCTAAAGACAATATAGTAAAAGTAGTGGATCAAATATTAACATAGCTAGTATGAAGGTTAAAAGACAAAAGGATCAAAGTCATCTAGACCTAAAACAATTCATCTAGGGAGACAAAAAAATAATAAGATTTAAATATAACATCAAAAATATAAAATGTATTGGGGGAAGGGATAAGAGGATGTAGTGCGTTTCCACTGCACTGGAACTTCAGCCACCTGCAATTTAGAATAGTTTGCTATCTAGAGAATGCCATTTATGAATCTCATGGTAATCACAGACCAAAAACTTATAATAAATTTTAAAAAATAGAGAGGAATACAAACATCAAGAATAATCATAAAATCAAAACAGATAATGGCCAGAGGAAGAACAGAGAACTACAAAAGCAACCAGAAAACAACCAACAAAATGATAATAATTACATATTTATTAATCATTATTTTAAATGTAAACGCTCCAATAAAAAGACAGGGTGGCTGAATGGATTAGAAAACAAGATAGTAATCCATCTGCTTAGGAGGCCTCAGGGCAGGAAGAGGGCAGGGAGAGCAGTGTCATTGGGTTGGTTGCCCTGAGGTAGGTGCTAGGCTCCTTGAGCTTGGCTCCAGGGTTGAACTTGGTAGGGATTGTTTGGGATACACTGAGGCTTATAAGATTGCCTTAAGGATGAAATCATAAGGAAAAAACTAGGAAAAAACAAGAAACATTTATAGACTAAAGAAAATGGAGAAGAAAAAAAATAACTTGAAGTAAATGTGTTGTGAAAACACAACAGTCCAAACAATTGTACACAACAAAGAAGTTCTAATAAAAAAGTTTACAGTGATGTAGGTCTACCTCAAACAAACAAGAAAAATCTCAAATGAATAATCTAACTTTATACCTAAAGGAATTAGAAAAAGAAGAGCAAAGCCCAAGGTTCGAGAAGGAAGGAAATAATAAAGATCAATGTGGAAACAAATTAAATAGAAAGTAAAAAAAAAAAAAAAACAATAGAAAAGATCAGTGAAACTAAAGGTGGTTCTCTGAAAAGAAATACTAAGTTGAAAAACTCTGAGCCTGACTCATCAGGAGAAAAAACAGCCCAAATCAGTAGATTCAGAAATGAGAAAAGTTATAACATACCACAGAAACACAAAGGATTATAAGAGACTACTATGAAAAATTTCATGCTAAAGAAGGGGACAACCTAGGAGAAATGGATAAAATTCCTAGAAACATACAATATTTCAAGACTGAATCATGAAAAAATAGAAATTGTGAACAGACCAACTACTAGTAATAACATTGAACCAGTAATAGAAAAATTCACCTTGAACAAAACTCTAGGAACAGATGGCTTCAGAGGTAAATTCTATCAAACATTTAAGAAAAGTTAATAACAGTCCTATTCAAACTGTTCCAAAAAACTGAAGAAAATGGAACATTTTGTAAGTTTTACTATGAGGTCAGCATTACCTAAAAACAAAACAAAAGAACTCAGAAAGAGAAAATTACAGGCCAATATGTCTGATGAACATATATCCCCCATATGTGCAAATATCCTCAACAAAATGGTAGCAAACTGGGAGCTGGCGGCAAGATGGCAGAGAAGTTGGGAGCTCTATCACCTCCGCCCACCCGCAATTATCAAATTGAGAAGAATTAAAAGCCACAGCTTTCTGATCTCCAAGAATGGAGGTGCACGCACAGACCCCTTATTGATAACAGCTTCATGGATGCCTGAGTGAGTGCGAACTGGGACTAGAGACTCTGAGGGAGGGAGCACCGGCCCAAAGCGCCCAGAAACTTGGTGCCAGGCTGCAGAGAGCCCTGAGTCCAGAGGTGACACAGAACTGTGCAGGGCCACGCGCAGGACGCCATGTAGCCCAGTGGGAGAGCCAAGGGGAAGAGAAGGAGAGACTAAAACGCTCATAGCGTTATCTCTGGAGAGGGGAGACCTCAGCCTGAGACTTGAGAGCTGCTGGGCTCGGGGAGAGAAATCCATCCCCCTAAGCGGGCTTGTTCTCCCTTAGGCTCAGCAGCTCCTCAATTTCAGGTGGAGCCAGGGAAACACTGGCTTCAGAAAGCCACCCACCTGTGGGAGATCATTTTAATTGTGGTAGTAGCATTAAAGTGCATGGACTAGGATTTAGAAACTTGGTGAAACTTAGAAAACCAAAACAATTTGACCCGCCCATGGCATGGGGAGGTTGGACTCAAGAGAGTGGCGGGCAACCCATGGTCTGAGGGGGGATTGGGGCCCCGCCATTCTTCTTCCCGGAACCACTAAGGTGGGGCCTCAGAAAGCAGCCTCTGAGACCCAAACTACCTATATCAAACCACACTCATACGTGCTGGAGAGCTGCTTTGTTTTTGCTTATTATTTTTATTATTTTTTCTTTTCTTCTTCTTCTTCTTATTTTTTAATTATTTCCCTGGTATTCTCTTTTCTATTTTCCTCTTTCCTTCTTTTCTCCCTTTCCCCCTGGAGTCTGGGAAAGACCAACATCTATGCACTGCTGTGCTTAGATCAACTCTTACTATCCAGATATTTTTTTCTTTTATCTCATTCTTATTTCCCCGTCCCCAGCAGGTTTTATGCTCTCAGACTGTCCTTTATCTCTGGCTGACTCTGTCCCTCCTCACCCCATGAGTTCATTTTTTCCTTTCCTGTCCACTCTTTTCCTTCCTATTCCTTTTTTATTTCTCCCTCTTTGGTTTGCTTATTTACTTGTTCTGTCAGTGCGTTTGCGTGCTTGTGTTCCCTGTGTGCTTGTCTATCTGTTTTCCTTTTCAGGGAACAACCCAGAGGACACATAGTGGAAAGTCCCAAATATCACTGAGTAGGGAAATAAATTAATCAGAGGCATACAAGAGAAACCGAGACACACCATTAAAAGAACATTTCCTGAAACTACACGTCCTGGACAGTCAGAAAGCCTCCTTTAATAGAGATGCTAACAGTCGCACAGTGCAGAATGAGTTTTTAAAACTGATGAGACAGAAAGCTAGCCAAAATGAAGAAACGAAAGAACTCTCCTCTAACGAAATTCCAGAAAGAAATCACAGATAAAGAACTGCTGAAAAAAGACACAAGCAACATAACTGAACAAGACTTTAGAATGATTGTCATAAAATTAATCCCGGAGCTTGAAAAAAGCATAGAAACCATTAGAGAAGCTAATGATACAAAGACTAGTGATCTTCAAAAGCCTATAAATGAGGTAAATGATAAAATGGAGGCTTCCACCGCACGGACTGAAGAGGCAGAGAGGAGAACAGGTGAATTAGGAGACACAGTTATAGCAAAAGAGGAAGCTGAGAAAAAGAGAGAAATTGATACGGGAGTAGGAAAGGAGAATTTGAGACCTGAGTGATACAATCAAAAGGAACAATATCCATATCATAGGAGTTCCTGAAGAGGAAGAAAGAGAAAAAGGTCCTGAAGGGGTGCTTGATCAAATTATAGACGAAAACTTCTCCAATCTGGGGAAAGAAAAAGACATTGAAATTCAAGAAGCATATCGAAATCCCTGAAGACATAACCTGAACTGACCTTCAGCACGACATATCATAGTGAAACTGGCAAAATATAAAGAGAGAATTCTGATAGCAGTAGGGATAAAAGGGCCCTAATGTACAAAGGGAAACCTATCAGAGTGGTTACAGAACTATCTTCTGAAACTTGGCAGGCTAGAAAGGAATGGCAGGAAATCTTCAATGTGATGAACAGGAAAAATATGCAGCCCAGAATTCCTTATCCAGAGAGCCTGTCATTCAAAATAGAAGGAGAGATAAAGGTGTTCCCAAATAAACAAAAGTTGAGAGAATTCATGACCACCAAACCAGCCATACAAGAAATCTTAAGAAGGACTCTATGAGAGAAAGGTAGCAAGAAATATAAGAAACCAGAGACATCAAAACAAACATGAACTCTACAGAGAACACAATGAATCTAAACATACATTATTCAATAATAACACTGAATGTAAATGGACTGAATGCACCAATCAAATGACACAGGGTAGCAGAATGGATAAAAAACCAAATCCATCTATTTGCTGTCTACAAGAGACTCCCCTTAGACCCAAAGACACCTTCAGATCGAAAGTAAGGGGTTGTAGAAATATCGATCACGTGACTGGATGCCAAAAGAAAGCTGGAGTAGCCGTACTTATATCGGATAAACTAGACTTTAAAGTAAAGGCAGTAACAAAACATGAAGAACATTATATAATAATTACAGGGTCTCTACATCAGGAAGAGCTAACAATTATAAACATCTATGTGCTGAATGCAGGAGCACCCAAATACAAAAAATAACTAATCACAAACAGAAAAAAATCTTATCGATAAGAATGTGCTAATTGCAGGACACTTTAATACTCCACTTAAAACAATGGATAGGTAAACCAGACTGATAATCACTAAAGAAACAATGGACCTGAGTGGCACACTGGAACAGATGGAATTAATAGCTATATTTAGAACTCTGCATCCTGAAGCTAGGGAATTCACTTTCTACATGAGTGCGCATGGCACATTCTCCAAGATAGATCACATACTGGGTCATAAAGCAGCCCTCCATAAATACAAAAGAATTTAGATCATACCATGCACACTTTCAGATCACATTGCTATGAAACTTGAAATCAACCATAGGAAAATGTCTGGAAAACCTCCAAAAATGTGGAGGTTTAAAACCATCCTACTAAAGAATGATTGGGACAGTTAGGCAATTAGAGAAAAAATTAATAACTATATGGAAACAAATGAAAATGAAAATACAACAATCCAAACTCTCTGGGATGTAACAAAGACAGTCCTAAGAGGAAAGTTTACTGCAATCCAGGCCTATTTCAACAAACTAGAAAAGGTGCGAACTCACAATCTAACAGAGCACCTAAAGGAACTAGAAGGGGAGCAGTGAGAGCACTCCAAATGCAGCAGAAGAGGAGAACTAATTAAGATCAGGGCAGAAATAAACAATACAGAATCTAAAAAAAAAAAAAAAGTTGAGCAGGACCAATGAAACCAAGAGTTGGCTTTTTGAAAAAATAAAATTGATAAACCTCTATCTAGGCTCCTCAGAAAGAAAAGAGAGAACACCCAAATAGACAGAATCATGAATGAAAATGGATTTATTACAACCAATCCATCAAAATACAAGTGATCATCAGAGATTACTATGAAAAATTATATGCCAAGAAACTGGAGAATCCAGAAGAAATGGACAAATTCCTAAACACACATGCACTACCAAAATTCAAACAGGAAGAGAGAAAATCTGAACAGACCAATAACCATTGATGAAAACGAATCAGTTATGAAAAATCTCACAACAAATAAAAGCCCAGGGCCAGATGGATTCCCAGGGGAATCCTACCAGACTTTTAAAGCAGAGTTAACACTCATCCTTCTCAAGTTATTCCAAAAAATAGAAATGGAAGAAAGACTTCCAGATGCATTCTATGAAGCACATATCACTTTGATTCCTAAGCCAGACAGAGACCCAACAAAAAAAGAGAACTATAGGCCAATATCCTTAATGAATACTGATGCAAAAATACTCAACAAGATACTAGCAAATCAATTCAACAGAATATAAAAAGAATTATTCATCATGATCAAGTGGGATTCATTCCTTGGTTACAGGGCTGGTTCAATATTCGCAAATCCATCCATGTGATACATCACATTAACAAAAGAAAAGATAAAAACTGTATGATCCTGTTGATAGATGCATAAAAAGCATTTGACAAAATACAACATCCCTTCTTAATAAGGGATGTTGAGAAAGTCAAGATAGAAGGAACTTAAATATTATTAAACCAATTTATGAAAAGCCCACAGCTAGTATCATCCTCAGTGGGGAAAAACTGAGAGCTTTCCCCCTGAGATCAGGAACATGACAGGGGTGTCCACTCTCACCTTTGTTTTTTCACATACTGCTGGAAGTCCTACCATCAGTAATCAGACAACAAAAGGAAATAAAAGGCATCAGAATCAGTAAAGATGAAGTCAAACTTTCACTTTTCGCAGATGACATGATACTCTACATGGAAAACCCAAATGACTCTACCAGAAGCCTTCTAGAACTGATACATAAATTCAGTAAAGTCACAGGCTACAAAGTCAATGTACACAAATCTGTTGCATTTTTATATACCAATATTGAACCAAAAGAAAGAGAAATCAAGAAACAGATCCCATTCACAGTTGCACGAAAACCCATAAAATACCTAGGAATAAACCTAACCAAAGTTGTAAAAGACCTGTATGCTGAAAACTATAGGAGCTTATGAAGGAAATTGAAGAAGACACAAAGAAATGGAAAAACATCCCGTGCTCATGGATCAAAAGAATAAACATTGTTAAAATATCATTATTATCCAAAGCAATTTACACATTCAATGCAATCCCAATCAAAATTGCAGCAGCATTCTTCTCAAAGCTAGAACAAACTATCCTAAAATTTGTTTGGAACCACAAACAGCCCTGAATAGCCAAAGTAATATTGAAGAAGAAAACCAAAACAGGAGGCATCACAATCCCAGACTTTAGCCTCTGCTACAAAGCTGTCCTCATCAAGACAGTATGGTATTGGCACAAAAACAAACACATAGACCAATGGAATAGAATAGAGAGCCCAGAACTGGACCCACAAGTATATGGCCAATTAATCTCTGACAAAGCAGGAAAGAGTATCCAATGGAAAAAGACAGCCTCTTAATAGGTGGTGCTGGGAGAGCTGGACAGCAACATGCAGAAGAATGAAACTATATCACTTTCTTACACCATTCACAAAAATAAACTCAAAATGGCTGAAGGCCCTGAATATGAGACAGGAAACCATAAAAACCCTAGAGGAGAAAACTTGAAATAGCCTCCTTGACCTCAATCGCTGCAATTTCCTACTTGACACATCCCCAAAGGCAAGGGAATCAAGAACCAAAATGAACTATTAGAACCTCATCGAGATAAAAAGCTTTGGTACTGCAAAGGAAACCAACCCAGTAATAAGCTATATAAAAAAATAGTAGCAAACTGAATTCAGCAATATATTAAAAAGTAACATACACCATGATCCAGTAGGACTTATTGCAGGATTGCAAGGATATTTCAGTCTTATAAATTAGTCAACGTGATACCCCGTATCAATAAAAAGGGAATAAAAATCATAATATAATCTCAATAGATACAGAGAAAATACTGATAAAATTCAATATTTATTTATGGTATAAACTCTCAACAAACTGGTATAGAAGGTATAGAGGGTGCATACCTCAACATAATAAAGCCCGTATATGAAAAACCTATAGTTAATTTCAGAGTCAATGGTAAAAAACTAAAAGCTTTTCCTGAAAAATCAGAAACAAGGATGCTCACTCCTGTCATTTTCATTCAATATAATATTAGGAGACCCAGCCATGATAATAATAAAAAAGATCCAAAAAACAAAACAACACCCTAATTGTTAAAGAAAAGGTAAATGTCTCCATTTGCAGAATACATGCTAGTATATATAGAAAACCCTAAACACTCCCCCAAAACTGTATTTGAGGGAGGAGTTAAGATGGTGGAGAAATGGGACCTTGGGCATTCCTTGTCCCATAAACACAGCTGGATAGAGGTCAGATCATTTGGGACACCCAGAAAAATGATCTGAAGACTGGCAGAAGGATCTCCATCATTGATGGAGTGTGGCAGGTGTGAGGTGTGTGGATGAGAATTGGGGGAGAGATAAACAGAGTGTGCTGTGGAGGGGGAGAAAGAGGGAGGTTTAGAGAGCACAGTATTGGGTTTGCACAAGAGGACAATCTCTCTGGATTATGACTGGGGATTGAGAGGAACTGAGTGTAGCAGGTTTTGTTTGTTTGTTTTTTTTCAAACAGCATTTGGTGCACAAATTCTGAGGTTGAGGAAGTATGTGACTTTCTCCTAAGTGGAGCTGGGTGTATGCTCCTGAGGAGGGAGATGGTCTGGGAGTGCAGAACATGGTATAAGAATCTTTAGGACTTTCACTGACAGGGGACAAAGGTGCACACACAGGACAGATAAACTGGGTGCTGCTCTTTACTGTGCTACACCATAGATACTGAGTACTGTGCAGGTTGGAGACTGATTTTCTGGGACAAAGGACATCAGACATAACGTGGAGTAGCTCTATTCAGGAGGAGAGGTGTGAATCCACACAGTGCTGTGTCCTCTAAACTTTGAGTTTTGAAACCCAGACATACACCAAAGTAAAAATGCAGGAGAGCTGTGGCACAAGACGCATTGACTATCCTCACTATTCTGTAAGGGCTTCTTGAATAGTGGGGTTGTCAGATCCCTTGTCCATGGATCTAGAGAGGGGTAGTGTCATTTTCTCCCTCAATACCAACATGGTTGGACTTTAAGAACAGGCTGTTAGTGGAGGTAGGACCCATTTACATCAAACCCCATCCTTTATACCTGTAACTACTTATTTACTAGGGCAGAACTAACTTAGAATGAGTAGAAAAGGCCACTCCTCTAATACACCAGCACAGCAGCACCCTGAATACATCAACTGTACTATAAATAGAGTGTTTTAGAGCATCTTGTGGAAATATGACCAAGGCTTATTTTTTTCTTTTCTGCTTTTTCCCCTTGGAATCATGGTTATAGTTGTTTGTTTGTATATTTGTTTTTTCATTTCCTTCTCTCTTATTTTTGTATCAGTCTTCTTTTTTTTCTTCTTTATATTTTCTTTCTTTTTTTGTTGTGTTGTTTTTGGAATTATAGCTTTTTGACTGTCTGCTTGTTTTTTTCATTCCTTTTCTCTGTATTTTTTTTTAAATTATGCTTTTCCCCCCTTCTTTTTCTCCAGCACATCTTGGTTAAAGGTCCAAACACTCCACACTGAAAGTAAGGAGGAGCTCTGCAGAGGACAGACCACTGGGAAAGAGCAGCCAAAATGCAACAGCAGAGTGTACACAGCATACACCAGAAACACTTCTGAAGTCCAGGCCCTGGACTGTATATGACCGCTGTTGAATATAGCAGTACTCCCAGGTGTAGGAAACATAACAAGACTTCAGAACATTTAAAAATAAAGAAATGTAGCCAAAATGACAAGGCAGAGGAATCCTCCTCAAAAGAAAAGTCAAGAAGAAATCACAGTCAGGGACTTGATGAAAAGACATATAAGGATTATATCTGAACAAGAATTTAGAACAACAGTCATAAGATTATGACCCGAGCCTGAAAAAAGCATAGAAGTCACCAGAAAAACCCTACTAAAGAGATCAAAGACCTAAAAACTAGTCAGGCTGAAATAAATAATGCTATAATCAAGATGAAAAACTCAGTGAATATAGTCATAACAAGGATTGAAGAATCTGAGGACAGAATATGTGATATAGAAGATAAAATTATGTAAAATAATGAAGTTGAAAGAAAAGGCCAAAAAAAAATAAATAAAACCATTAGATCACAAACAGAGACTTAGGGAACTCAGCAAGTCTATTAAACAAAACAATATCTGTAGCATATGTTTTCCAGAAGAAAAGAGCAAGAAAAGGGGCAGAAAGTTTATTTGAACAATTATAGGTGGGAACTTCCCTAAACCGGAGAAGGAAACAAATTCAGGTCCAAGAGACACAGAGAACTCCCCTGAAACCGACAAAAACAGGTCAACACCACTACATAGCATAGTGAAACTTGCAAAATACAGAGATAAAGAGAATTCTGAAAGTAGCTAGGGCCAAAATGTCCTTAAACTACAAGGGTAGACACATGAGGTTAGCAGCAGACTTGTCCATTGAACCTTGGCAAGTCAGAAGGGAGTGGCAGGAAATATTCAACATGCCAAATGGGAAAAATATGCAAACAAGAATTCTTTATCCAGCAAGGCTCTCATTCAGAATAGAAGGAGAGATAAAGAGTTTCCCAGAAAAACAAAAACTAAAGGAGTTCATGACCACAAAAACCAGCACTACAAGAAATTTTAAGGGGGAAGCTTTGAGTGGAGACTAGGAAGGACCAGAGAACATTATGAGATACACCTGCTCTACAGGTAAAATAGTGGCACTAAATTCGTATCTTTCAATAATCACTGTGCATATAAATGGATTAAATGCTACTACTGAAAGACTTAGGGTATCAAAGATGGCAGAACAGCATGGAAGTTCTTTTTGTGTGTCGCATCCATGAAATACAGCCAGATCAACACTAAACCATCCTGCACACCTAGAAAACCTGGGGTAGACATACTGTATCAAACAAACTAGATTTTAAAACAAAGGCTGTAATAAGAGATGAAGAAGGGCATAACATAATTAAGGGGTCTATCCATCAAGAGGATCTAACTTTGTAAATATTTATACTCTCAAGATGGAGCACCCAAATATATAAATCACTTAATAACAAACATAAGGAAACTTACTGATAATAATACAATGATAGTAGGGGATTTTAACACCGCACATATAGAAAGGAGAGATCATCTAAGCAGAAAATCAACAAGGAAAGAAATACTTTCAATGACATACTAGACTGGATGGACTTAATGATATATTGAGAACATTTCATCCAAAAGCTGCAGAATACACATTCTTCTCGAGTGTACATGGAACATCCTCCAAAATGGATCACAAACTGGGTCACAGATCAGCCCTCTACAAGTACAAAAAGATTCAGATCATACGATGCATATTTGTGAATCACAACGCTACGAAACTTAAAGCCAATCACAAGAAAAAATTTGGAAAGCCCTCAAATACATGGAGGTTAAAGAATATCCTATTAAAATATGAATGAATTAATTAGAAATTAAAGAAGAAATAAAAAAATACATGGAAGCAAATGAAGAAAACATGACAGTCCAAATCCTTTGGGATGCAGCAAAGGCAGTTATAAGAGGAAAGTATATTGCAATTAAAACCTATCTCAAGAATCAAGAACGCTCCCAAATATCCGGTCTAACCCAAATCTAGTGGAACTAGAAAAAGAAAAGCAAGTAAAGCCTAATTCCAGCAGAAGGGAAATAATAAAGATTAGAGAATAAATAAATGATATGGAAACATCAAAATATCAGTAGAACAGATCAATGACACTGAGTTGGTTGTTTGAAAGATTGACAACCCCTAACCAGACTTATCAAAAAGAAAAGGGAGAGGACCCAAATAGATAAAATCATGAATGAAGAAAGGAGAGAGATCACAACTAATACCACAGAAATGCAAACAATTATAAGAGAATACTATGAAGAATTATATGCCCACAAACAGAGCAATCTGGAAGAAATGGACAAAATCCCAGAAATTCACAACTACCAAAACTGAAACAGGAAGAAAGAGAAAATTTAAACAGACCCTTAACCAGCAAAGACACTGATTCAGTTATTAAAATCCCCCAGGAAACAAGAATCCAGGGGCCCAAGAGCTTCCCAGGAAAATTCTAGCAGACATGTAAAGCAGAGTTAATACCCATTCCTCTCAAACTCTTCCAAAAAAATAGAAATAAAAGGAAAGCTTACAAAATCACTCTACAAAGCCAGCATTACCTTGATTCGAAAACCAGACAAAGACCCCATTCAAAAGGAGAATTATAGGCCAATATTCCTGATGAAACTGGATGCAATTACAAGCAAACTGAATTCAACAGTACATTAAGAGAATTATTCACCATGATTATGATCAAATGGGATTTATTCCTGGGTTACAGATCTGTTTCAACATTTGCAAAACAAAATGATGCATCATATGAATAAAACACAGAATAAGAACCATACGATCCTGTCAATAGATGCAGAAAAAGGATTGATAAAATTCAGCATCCATTCTTGATAATAACCCTCAACAAAGTAGGGATAGATGGAACATACCCCAATATAATAAAGGCCATATATGAAAGCCCCAGAGCTAATGTCATCCTCAACGGGGAGAAATTGAGAGCCATGGTCAAGAGTAAGACAAGGATGCCCACTCTCACCATTACTATTTAATATAGTACTGGAAGTCTTAGCCTCAGGAATCAGACAACAAAAATAAATAAAGGCATACACAACAGTATGGAAGGAGTCAAACTTTCACTATTTGCAGATGACATGATACTCTATGTTGAAAAATCAAAAGACTCCACCAAAATTGATAGAACTAATTCATGAATTCAGTAAAGTTGCAGGATATAAAATCAATGTTTAGAAATCTGTTGCATTTTTATACACCAATAACAAAGCAGCAGAAAAAGAAATCAAGGAATTAATCCCATTTGCAATTGTACCAAAAACAATGATACCTAGGAATAAACATAACCAAAGTGGAAACTACATAACACCATGAAAGAAACAGAAGAAGACACAAAGAAACAGAAAAGCATTCCATGCTCATGTATTGGAAAAACAAACATTGGTAGAATGTCTGTACTACCCAAAGCAATCCACACATTTAATGCAATTCCTACCAAAATACCACCAGCATTTTTCACAGGGCTAGAACAAATAATCCTAAAATTTATATGGAACCACAAAAGACCCCAGGTAGCTAAAGCAATCCTGATAATGAAAAATAGGGGCACCTGGGTGGCTGAATCGGTTAAGTGACTTTGGCTCAGGTAGTGATCTCACGGTTTATGGGTTCAAGCCCCGCAACAGGTTCTGTGCTGACAGCTCAAGCCTGTTTCAGATTCTGTGTCTCCCTCTCTCTCTGCCCCTTCCTTATTTGCACTGTCTCTCTCTGTCTCAAAAATAAATAAACATTAAAAAATTAAAAAAAAAAGAAAATGAAAAATAAAAATGGAGGCTTCATGATTCTGGATTTCAAGCTATATTACAAAGCTGTTGTCATCAAGACGGTATGGTATTGGCACAAAAAATAGCAAATGGTGTTGGGAAAACTGGATGGTGACATGCAGAAGAATGAAACTGGGCCATTTTCTTAAACCATACACAAAAATAAATTCAAAACGGATGCAACACCTAATTATGATACAGGTAACTATCAAAACCTTAGAGGAGAACACAGGTAGCATCTTTGTTGACCTCAGCCACAGCAACTTCTTATGAGACATGTCACTTTAGGCAAGGGAAATAAAAGTAAACATAAACTACTGGAACTTCATGAAGATAAAAAGCTTCTACACAGCAAAGAGAACAATCAACAAAACTAAAAGGCAGCCTATGGAATGAGGGAAGATATTTTCAGACTATATATCTTATAAAGGGTTAGTATCCAAAATCTATAAAGAGCTTATTAAACTCAACACCCAAAAACAACCAACCCAATCAAGAAATAGGCAGCAGCCATGAACAGTTTTTCAAAGAAGGCATCTAGATGGTAAACAGACACATGAAAAGATGCTCAACATCACTCATCATCAGGGAAATTCAAATCGAAACCATGAGAAACCACCTCATACTCGCCAGAATGGCTAAAATTCACAACAAACAAAATGTTTGGCGAGGATGTGGTAAAAGGGGAGAACACTCTTGCACTGCTGGTGGTAATACAAACTGGTACAGCTACCCTGGAGAACAGTAGGGAGGTCCCTTGAAAGCTGAAAACAGAACTATCCTAAGATCCAGCAATTACATAATGAGGCATTTACCCAAAGAATACAAAAGAATATAGAGTTGAAGGGGCATAAGCACCCCAATGTTTATAGCAGCATTATGAACAATAGCCAAACTGTGGAGAGAGTCCAAATGTCCATCAACTGATGAAGGGATAGAGAAGATGTGGTATAGATATACAGTAATATTACTCATCATCAAACAGAACGAAATCTTGCCATTTTCAATGACATGGATGGAGCCATAATGTATTACGCTAAGTGAAATAAGTCAATCAGAGAGACAAATACTATATGATTTTACTCATATGTGGAATTTAAGAAACAAAACAGATGAACATATGAGAAATGAGAGAAAAACAAGAAGAGAGGGAAGCAATACAAGAAACTCTTAATGATAGAGAAAAAACGAAGGGTTGATGGAGGTGGGTGGGAGATGGGCTAAATGGATTTTGCGTATTAAGGGGAGCACTTATGATGAGCACTGTGTACTGTATGTAAGTGATGAATTACTGAATTCCTTTCCTATTCCAATACTGCACTGTATGTTAACTAAATTTTAAATAAGAAATAAAATAAAAAATTGGTAAAGTTGTAGGATACATAATATGTATAAACCTGGTGCATTTCCCTACACTAAATAATGAATTTACAGAAAGAGAAATTAATTTATAATTGCTCCAAAATACTAAGATACCTATGAATAAATTTAACCAATGAGGTGAAAGGCCTGTATGCTGAAAATCTTAAGACACTGATAAAAAAATAATAATAAAGTTGCCCACCTGGGTGGCTCAGATATTAAGCATCTGACTTCAATTCAGATAACAATCTCATGGTTTGTGAGTTAGAGCCCTGCTTTGGGTGAGCACAAGCCCCACTTCAGATAAAAACATATCCCAGCTTCGGTGAGCCCCACTTCTCTCTCTCTCTGACCCTCATGGGATTCTCTCTCTCTCTCTCTGTCGGTCTCTCTAACCCTTGGTCATTTGTATCCTCTCTCTCAAAAAAAAAAAAAAAAAAAAAAAAAAAAAAAAAAAAAAAAAAAAAAAAAAAAAAAAAAAGAGAAAGAAAGAAAAAAAATTGAAGCTGATACAAGTAAATGAAAAGATATTCTATTCTCACAGATTGAAAGAGTATTGTTAAAATGTCCATACTACCCATTACCCCTAAACCATCTATAGATCCAGTGCAATGCAAAATACCAGGTGAATCTAAAATAGCCGAGATATGAAAGCAACATAGCTGCTCATTGATAGATAAATGGATAAAAAGGATGTGGGGTGTGTGTGCCTTTGTGTATATTATATTGTATATATACAATGTAATATTACTCAGGACATACAAAAGAATGAAATCTTGACATGTGCAACAACATGTATGGACCCAGAGGGTATTATGCTAAATCAAATCAGACAGAGAAATACAAATAGCATATGATTTCACTTACATGTGGAATCTAAAAAGCAAAAGATATGAACAAATAAAATAGAAACAGACATAGATATGGGTAACAATCTGGTGGTTGCTAGAGTAGAGGGGGTTGGAGGAATGGGCAAATCAGGGGAATGGGATGAAAAGGTATATACTTCTGGTTATAAAATAAATAAGACAGGCAGATACAATGTATGGAATAGGGAATATAGTCCATATTAATATTGTAACAACTTTTTAAAAATGTTTTTGTAATGTTTATTATGAGAGAGAAAAAGTGACAAACCATGTACGGGGGGAGGAGGAGAGAGGGAGACACAGAATCTGAAGCAGATTCCAGGCTCTGAACTGTCAGCACATGGCCCAACACAGGGCTTGAACCCACGAACCATGAGATCATGACCCGAGCTGACCCTTACCTGACGGACCCTTACCTGACTGACTCACCCAGGCACCCCAACAATGTGTAAATTTTGAAAGGTGATAAAAGCTAGAAGATTTACATTTGTAATCAGTTTCCTAATGTATACAAATGTTGAATCACTCTGTTTTATACCTGTAATGAATATAATATTGTATATCAACTACATTTCAATTTTTTTTAAGAAAGGCAAAATAAAAACTATTTGTTTGGAATTCTGAGCTTCTATTAGAAATCGAAGCTCTATATCTATAAAAAAAATGAGCAAACTTCAGGGTGAGACTGGAAGCACTAGGACTGACAACTGGATAAACAGAAATGTCTTCATCCTACAGAGCTTGTTCTGGCATCTTTATTTTTCACTGCTTAAAGAAGATAGTCTTTAAACGATGGAACTGGGAAGGAAGAAATAAGGGATAAATTATCACCAAATCATTTCAAACCTAAGGCTCTTTGCTATGCAAACTAAATACAATAAAAACATTTTCTGTAAGGGAAAGAGGGAAGAGCCACGATGGTGGAATAGAATGGAAGTTTTTATTGTCTTGCATATATGAAATACAGCCAGATCAACACTAAACCATCCTGCACACCTAGAAAATTGACTTGAGGATTAACGTAACAGTCTGCACAACCTGAACCACAGAACTCAGCAGGTATACAGCATGGAGAAGTGAAGGGGGGAGAGGAGCCATGGAGGCCAGGGGGCTGTTTTTGCTTGTGGGAGAGGATAAGACGGGGTGGGGGAAGAGTATGGGAAAAGTACCCCCCACAAGCGCACCTGGAGAGAAAGTGGAAAAGTAGAAACAGCCACAGGGACTGAACTAAAAAGGGTGAAAGGAGAAAGGAGAAGGTTTAAACTCCATTAAGACTCTATAAACAGTGGGAACGTGCAGTCTAAAACTCTGCAGCTCAAATGCCTAGTGGTCCTCTGGTGGAGAGGGTGAATTCCCAGGAGAAGAGTGGGTCTGGGAGGTCCTCAGCCATGACTAATTTTTCATAATCCTGGAAATGCTGCTGCTACATGATCCCATGAACTTTTTCTGTGGCAGTCCAGCACTCAGCTGCAAGTCTCTAAACAGCAGCAGCAGCAAGGTCTCACAAACATTCCTGGGTGTGACTGGCACCCGGCCATTGCTTGGGGAAACCGTCTCCCAGAGGATCTGAGTGGGTCAAAGCAATAGTCCCTCAGAAGTTAGGGGTCAGGAAACAAAGCAGCATCTCAGATAAAACTCGGGAAGGAGGTGCTGTCTCACAACCTGATGGCATGGTCATGGACAATGTAAAAGCAGGGAGTGGACAAAAACTGGAAACAAAGGGCATAATTCCTAGTCAGGGAGAGCACAGAGTTCTGATACTAGACTGGCTAACTGGATGATGACATTTTCACCCTGCCCATGCATGCTCATACACACTTACATGCCTCACAACATTCCACCCCAGTAAGCTAAGCAGAACCATCTACTGGAGAATGGAGCCATCGCATTAAGCATTCAACTGGGCCACCCTCGCTCTGCAGGAATGCCACAAATCTCTCCGCTTGCTTAGTTTATGGACTATAAAGTGCTTCATAATTTGACTTCTAGGGCAAAGTCAAACTATGAAGCACTTTATAGTCCGTATACAAAGTCAAATTGATGTAATATCAATCATATTTCAGTCTGTTCACTGGTCCATCTATTCAATTTTCATGTTCCCTTTTTCTCTTTTTTGTTTCTTTTCTTTTACTTCAAAACAGAAAAATTTTATCTTTCGTTTCAATTTTTATTAAAAATATTATTCTTTTTGAGACTGCCTCTTTAGCAGGTGGTGCTGGGAGAACCAGACAGCAACATACAGAAGAATGAAACTAGACCACTTTCTTACACCATACACAAAAATCAACTCAAAATAGCTGAAGGACCTGAAAGTGAGACAGGAAACCATCAAAACCCGAGGAGAAAGTAGGAAACAACCTCCTTGACCTCAACCGCAGCAATTCCCTACTCGACACATCCCCAAAGGCAAGGGAAATGGAAGCAAAAATGAACTCTTAGGACCTCATCAAGATAAACAGCTTCTGCACTGCAAAGGAAACAATCAAGAAAACTAATAGGCAACTGACAGAATGGGAAAAGATAGTGGCAAATGACATATCAGATAAAGGGCTAGTATCTAAAATCTACAAGGAACTCACCAAACTTCACACCCACAAAACAAATAACCCAGGGAAGAAATGGGCAGAAGACATGAACAGACACTTCTCCAAAGAGGACATCCAGATGGCCTACAGGCACATGAGCACATGAAACGATGCTCAACATCACTTATCATCAGGGAA